>NW_020271135.1:985496-1378820 GCF_002803265.2 Melanaphis sacchari | reverse complement strand
GAATTAAATAATTAATAATTACTTACCTTTTAGGAAGGAAGTATCTCATGCAAATGATAATTTAAATATTTTAATTATAATAATAAGATAAATTAACGCAGAAGACATAAAACGTGGTACCTATTCGTATGTTTCAGGTTTTAGAGTTGGCAGTTATATTAAATTAAAATACGATAAATAACCTGTTCGGGTAAATCTCACGTAGGTTATTTGTTTTAAATATTTAGCAGCATATCGATTTAGATTTATAAAAAGCAGCAAATACTTTTAGCGAAATTTTGAGCAATACTTATTTAAGATAAATGTTATCTTATATTATCCAATGATTATATTAATATACTACAATTACTGCATTAGTATTCGGATAATCATAATTCGGATCCATCATAATAATATACTCAATAAACGGCAGTATAATAGTTATTAATTTTACCAAGCACATTTTATTACAGGTATTAATAAAATAATTTAATAACATATTTAAGTGATTTTATGACTGTTTTTAAGTACTTCTTAAAAATATCTATAACGTTGTTTAATTTAAAATTGAATCTCGTAGTACAATTTTATATGTTCGAGATTGAACTTGCAGTATGAAATAATTTTTAAATTTAATTGTTATAAACAACAATGCTTTTAATTTATAAAAATCACAATTATTTACTGTTGTACGTTTGTATATTAAAAATGTATCGTTAAATAAACGATGTAGGTACATAATTGTTTTTCATTTAATTGTATTTAAAAAATTTTTAATTTATACGGAACAAGTATAGCTAAGTGGAAAATATTTATAAAATGAAGTGAATTTTAATGTGATACTAATTAATTTATATAAATAGATTTATTAGTTATTAAAATAATAATATTACTCTATAAAAGTATCATGCACGAACGGCATAATCTATTATCAAGAATTGATAAATAATAAGTATCGTTACCTTTGATTCTTGAAAACTTACATGGTAGAAGAAGTAATTGCTTGAAAATGACCTTAAAAATAGGTAATAATATATGTAAATAGTGATTTAAATTAAAATAGTACTAGTTCCTATATAATTATTCAAAGAAAAAGTGTTAAGTACTACTATAAAATAGCTATTACTAATCCCGGGTTAAAACTAGAATAATTTGATGGATTAAAAGGGCCGTTTAGAAGTGTGTATTAGGTCCAAGCGAAATTAGGCACACGTTCTCCCACGGATACGACACAATGAATTATTCCTTCGGCATGATCGTCACACCTTGGCGTGGATAGCCACTAAGTTGGTGTCCGAACAGACCACAATATAGGCTTCACTGGCCTCTTGCAGGAGGCCATGACGGCGAACTTGAAACATAATAGTCTGGTCTTGGGCGATTTCACGGTGAACTTTAAGACGGGCGAGTTGCGGACTCAACAGTTCCTATCTTCTGGCTGACGACGAAGATCTCACGGAGGCGACGGTTCCCGGACGATAACGATGGTTTCTTCACTCCTCGGCTGGCAGGTGCGCGTCTTACGATGCGGCTTTGTTGGCAATGTGTTTCTGGGAGCCCGCCTCGGTCGATTACGTGCTGTTTGCGTATACGAGCCATTACGTTTGTTGACGTCTGCTGGTTGCGAATGTTGAAACTTATAAAACTGTATGTTACCCGAATAAATTCTCCGGTATTTATACGTTACGGAACATCGTTCATCTCATTGGTCGATACGCCGTAATGTGTATAAGGTGGAAATCCGACCGTCCACTTTCGATTGGCGGGAGTGCGCTGCTATTACGAATAAATACACTGTTCTCGTCGAATGGGCATCAGTTAACGTACACAGCTCCGGCCGGTTTACTCTCGACGCTCAACTAAAACCACCGAAGTCAACTGTACCGGACGGTAAGGAGAAGATCTTGGAAGAGGCGCCAAACGTCATCGTAAGTGTTGCGTGAGCCATCGAAATCACCAAGAACCCCTTTCATTCGTCAGTTAGCTCGCCGTGAGCGGTGTGAAGGCATCTCCGCGGATCTACGAAAACCCGTGGTGTTACTGAAGTGATTCTTAGCGAAACGCGTGATCCGTGACGCGCGTCACCCTATCCGAGCACAGCCGGAAGGATAATCACCCTGCATGGTAGTTCGTACGTCTCAAGTCAGGAGCTCAGCTCTCTGTACGGTTTCGGAGGTTAATTCTGAAATTATTGTATTAATAAAGGCCGCTACGGCGGACGTGCTGGGGCCACCACCTTCGATAAATAAATAGTTTATTACCATACAAAATCAAAATGAATTTTGGACGGACAAAACTAAGGTTCTAAGACTTATGTAAACCCTGACTCACAATTAGTATAATGTTCTATTTAATGAATGTGTTATGTACGCGTAGATAGTGTCCATGATAAGCTTACTCATCTATAGAGTGAATAAGCCTAGTATTCATTGTAATCTTTATTGGTGTTTGCACTGATTATCAATGTTAAATTTTAACTTTAAAGATACAGTAGAGCATACGACGATTCCATATCAAAGTACGTCCTAAGTGCGTTTATTTGCTATACATTATAATAAAATAATAATCAATTGCAAATGGTTTGATGTAGATTTAATTATCGATAATATATCGCTTATATATTATTACTCCCATTGAGATAACTGAGAGGAACCTTTTCATTTCAATAATAATAAAGAATAACCAATTAGTTTTAAGCTTTGTTTAAAATTTAATGTATTACTTTTCTTTGATAATTCGGTTGATTTGAATGTAATGGCAGTCTACGTCTGACCAATCATTGAGATCTGTATACATGTGCATGGAGCTATGTTTAAAGTGCAATGTTCTTATGAATTATTTTTCATTTTCAGTTCTTACAACAGGAGATATTTTAATTGTAGAAATTTATTTAAATGAAAAATTTTCATTGTAAATGATTATCTTGCTAATTATGTTTCATTTTTGATTTATCATGGTTGTCTTTGTTTTTTGTGTGTCTTTTGTAGTATGAATTATAATGGTTTTTTAAAAATTCTATTTTTATAATTTATAAAACAATATTTCGTTGTATTAAAGTTAATAACTGAATTTAGTTATACATTTTCAACAATCTAAGTCACTTAAATATAAGCTAAAATAAATTCACACAATAATGAATTTTTCATCAAATAAAAAAAAAAAGTATCTTTTACAAAATTACTCAATATGATATTTACTTTAGTAGGTAAAATAATATTTATGAACTATAATGTGGCATTAACTACTTAAAATGATGTCAATAATTTTTATTAAAAATAAGAAATAAAAAATGTTTATGTTTTAATCGAGCATTTTATAATCAAACGAGATAATTCGTTTATTCCCCCAAAGATGTATTAAATTAATTTATTTTGTAAAATAAATCATTAACAAAAACGTAAATTACAAAAGCATTTTTACATTAAAATTAGTTTGTGTTAAAACAGTAAACGCTGTTTAAAGTACACGGCTTTTTAGAATAATGTGTTCACAGAATTTTATTACTATCTTTTATTATAATTATTTAAATAATTAATCGATGAATAGATTAGAGCAGTGGTTTTCAGCCTTTTTAGGTCCACGACTCTTTTTGATATAAAATAAACAAATTTATAATATTTAATTTAATTTTATTTAATCGTGAAATAAACATGTAATTATTTATAATAGGAAGTATTTTTTTATGAGATTTATATTTTACAATTAAAAAATTAATACAATACGAGTATATTATTACTTATTATATTATTATTTTTATTTTTAGTTTTTATTCCGAACGCGGCTCCTTTGATAATAATCGACGACACGTCACTGGGTTAGAGATTGAAATCAAAAACGAACTTTTACTAAAACACTAATTTTTCAAGATAAACAATTTTCTGTAACATTTGTCCTGACTCCTAAAATTAATTAAAATTCACCAGAGTAATGGTTACACAACTTGTTATCAATGTGTAATAGCAAAGTAATATATTGCAACATAATTATTTAGCAATGATGAATACTATATAGGGCAATCCGTCAGTTGATAACCACAGCGCTCTCTACTGTTGCTATTTTAAACTAATCTATAAGTGTATACAGAACCACTGCTCATGTCGTCGTTAGATAGCGGTGTCGTATACAATTTTTGTAATTTACCTAAATAATAATAATAATAAGGCTTTATAGAGCTCGAATTGTATTGCTTTAAATACTTGCTTTAATATAGGTACACTTTTAAAATCGAAATATCTATTATAAATCGCACTATAACTCGGGAAATATTCAAATTTCTATTTAATTGACATTTAATTTTTTATTCTACGTATAAAATATTTATTTTTATCATTATTTATGTAACGTTTTATGATGGCTATAACGGTATAATGAAGTAAATATATTAAGGTACTCCAACATACTGGTTGTTATTTTGTTAAAAAATAACTAATTTCAATATACCATTATTTCCGAAAAAATGTACAATATTATACTTATAATATTATTTGTTGAGCAAACAAAAAAAACACTGAACTAAATTTATTTGATGCCATTTATAAATTTATGATAAAATATTTCTAAAATTATAACTAAAAACCGCAATTATGAACACAATTAGCAGTATAAAATGTCGTGTATGACATTAGAGTGAAACAAATTTGTATTTTATTTTAAATGTTTAAAGACATACTCAAAAAAAAAAAAAAAATGTTACTACACGTTTCTTCAAACATAGAAAAACATTTTTTAATAAATTATTTAATAACTGTTATTCATTATTATTTAACTGTATGAAAAAAATTAAGGCATTCAGGAACTGATAATATTTACATATGATTTAGCGGCCCTAAGAAGGGCCATTTTAATGAAAAAAGTTTTAAATATAGATGAATTTTGGATGAATAAATTTTAATTTGATTGTTGAACCTAACCACCAAATCCGTACAATGTACGGCCTTGGCGTTTTAGAGCGTAGACGACGTCCATAGCAGTGACAGTCTTTCTCTTGGCATGTTCGGTGTAAGTGACTGCGTCACGAATAACATTCTCAAGAAAAACTTTCAACACTCCTCGGGTCTCTTCGTAGATCAATCCGGAAATACGCTTCACTCCTCCTCGACGAGCCAAACGACGAATGGCGGGCTTAGTGATTCCCTGGATGTTATCCCGGAGTACTTTGCGATGTCGTTTGGCACCTCCTTTTCCAAGACCTTTTCCTCCTTTACCGCGACCAGTCATGATTGCTTAATGCTAAAGACGTATTATTACTAGTTGTAGTAAAGATGAGTCTTGTTGAAATAAATGGTAATTTATCGTTCGGCAACGCAGTATTTATGTCATCGATCACACAGCCACTGCACAGAGGAGGGTGCAAGGCCACACCCCTCGGTCCAATCAGACGTTAACTACCATCTAAAAATCCTATAAATAAAGACTGTATGACTCACCAGGTTTCATTGTGTATACCTTCCTTCTAAAGATAAGTCGTGATTTAAAATCAACCCTGTTGCGGCATACAAATATTATGGCTCGCACTAAGCAAACAGCACGTAAATCGACCGGAGGCAAGGCTCCCAGAAAACAATTGGCCACCAAAGCCGCACGTAAGAGCGCACCCGCTACCGGAGGAGTGAAGAAACCCCATCGTTATCGTCCGGGAACTGTTGCTCTCCGTGAGATCCGTCGTTACCAGAAGAGCACGGAACTGTTGATCCGCAAACTGCCGTTCCAACGTCTGGTCCGTGAAATCGCCCAGGACTTCAAGACCGATTTGCGTTTCCAGAGCTCCGCCGTCATGGCCCTGCAAGAAGCCAGTGAGGCATATCTGGTCGGTCTGTTCGAAGACACCAACTTGTGCGCCATCCACGCCAAGCGTGTGACGATCATGCCGAAGGACATCCAATTGGCTCGTCGTATCCGTGGAGAACGTGCTTAAACTAAAATTCAACAAATTAGTCCTTTTTAAAAAGGTCCTTTTTAGGGCCATAAAAATGTATTATTGTACTACTAAACAATCAATATATACCTTAAATATGAAATAAGGAATCCTATTTTAAATTAGCCTGCTATCATACAAATAGTAAAATAAATTACTAGCATTAAATATGCTATTATATTATAGTAAGATATTTGCTGATACTTGATAAACTGTCTCAATTCGAATAATTTTTCGTATACATAAATATAACATTAAATTCAAAATAAATATAATACATTTAATTTACAGTGACTTACACGATACCTACTGTACAACAGAACGGTACCCACTTTCTAACTTTTTTATATTTATAATTATATTGTAATAATTATTAGGTATACTATTTTTCTTGTTTTTAATACATTTTTTTTGGCGTCATTAATTAAATTTTTAGATCATTATTAAATTTTTTCTAAGGCATTTTTAGGTATTTTTTTAGAGTATTAAAATCTGCGACCTAGTAATAAACAATACATTTATTTTTAGTAGAATATTTTGTATTAAAATTTACAAAGTTCAACGCCAACTGGCTCTAACAATAACTCAAAACGTGTAATTTTAATTTTTAATTTTTCGTAATTTTTCATGGTTATGATTTTTGTTGATTAACGTCGATTATATTACTCATTTAGTATTACTTACGTCATACATTGTGCGCCGTAGATCACTATGATTTACGGATCTAATACAGTTTTATTATTTCAGAATATTATAATTTTTGTTTTCATTTAATTATATGATTTTCCAATTATTAAGATAATGATATATTTTTTTATGTTTTTATAAGTAAACAATTACACATGCCGGAAGACATGCGACAAAATCAGAGATGTTGTGTAGTTATACATAATTATACAAGGACAAATTAACAATTTTGTATGTTATTTCATCAATTTTATTATTAATAGGTTCGATATACTTAGGAGGAATCAAATAATTAATATAGTAGATATTTGTGTTGGAAATTTAAATTCATTTTCATTATGTAATAAAAGTTGCAATTAATTATAATTTTAAATAGCTAGATATTATTTTACCAAATTAGATAGTCGTGAAAAATTCGATACTAAATGATATCATAATTTACGATAGTAATTAGTGGTTCTTAAAAGAACCTTTTTAAGTTAGAATTTATTGCAATAGGTTACAGGACACTATGAAAAAAATATTTCACTTTGAGCTAGTGTATTTGGTGACTGCCTTTGTACCTTCACTGACGGCGTGCTTGGCTAATTCACCGGGCAATAATAGTCGGACTGCAGTTTGGATTTCCCGACTGGTAATTGTTGAACGTTTGTTGTAGTGGGTTAAACGACTAGATTCGGCGGCGATGCGCTCGAAAAGGTCATTAACGAAACTGTTCATGATACTCATTGCCTTCGAGGAAACACCAGTGTCGGGGTGTACTTGTTTCAACACTTTGTAGATGTATATGGCGTATGATTCTTTTCTCTTTGGTTTGCGTTTCTTGTCGGACTTGACAATGTTCTTCTGCGCTTTACCCGACGATTTTTTCATCGCCTTTCCTGCCGATTTACCTTCTGGAGCCATGTTTATGTATGACCGTGTATACTGCTGAACTGTACAGTAAGATTCAAATGAATGATACCCTTTTATAGTAGTGTCCCCGTATTTATACCGTTTTTAGGATCTGAATACGTGCACACATTGGTGGGCATTACCCTTCATTGATGTTGCTACCCTTTGGGGGAAAACATCTGCTATGATTATTGATTACCCTTTGTTTTGCTCAGGTAAAACACTATTTTTTTCATAGATTCTTACGTGTCGTACATGTTGTATTATATTGTCAAACGTTTTATGTCTAATACATTTAAATTTAGGAGTGATTTTACTATATAAGACTCGGTTCAAACAAACTTGAATACCATTTACGTAAAACTATTCCATTTTATTCGTAATACCCAGTCAGAAATTTGTATATGCATCAAAATGAGCGGAAGAGGCAAAGCAGGAAAATCGAAGGGAGGTAAATCCAAGACCAGGTCATCCCGTGCCGGACTCCAGTTTCCAGTCGGACGTATTCATCGGCTATTAAGAAAAGGAAATTATGCCGAACGTGTCGGCGCAGGGGCACCAGTATATCTGGCCGCCGTCATGGAATACTTGGCAGCTGAAGTTTTGGAATTGGCCGGTAACGCTGCTCGTGACAACAAGAAGTCTCGTATCATTCCTAGACATTTACAATTGGCCATCAGAAATGACGAGGAATTGAACAAATTGTTGTCTGGAGTAACTATCGCTCAAGGCGGTGTGTTGCCCAACATCCAAGCTGTACTTTTACCAAAAAAGACTGAAAAGAAAGTTTAAAAAATATTGATAAATACTTAAATAGTGCATGAGTTATTATTTATTTAAAACGGCCCTTGTTAGGGCCACCAATTATTAATACAAAATATTTTAATTCAGCGTATTATCTTATCATAGAGAAACGTTTGTATTATAATATTATAATGAATAAAATCCAAGATTTATAAATTGTTTGATTACATTTTTAGCTAGATAAATACATCATAGGTAATAGTGTCTAATTAGTGGTATCGAAAATTTAAGATACTTTTACTTTATCTGATCGAATTCAAATATTTATATCAGTAAAATATCGAAATAGATCTATCGATGTTAGTAAGTATCAAATTACAGTAGAAGCCGCTTATTAGAAACACGGATAATTGATACAATCGTGTTATTGAAACAAAATGTCTCGGGACGGATCGGCCGTATATTAGAACATTGAAAATAAATCGGATTATTGAAACATTACATCGGTTATTTGAAACAATTGGGAGAAGGTCAGTTGACATATACACCGATTATCTAGCGATAACCAATGTACTTCAATTTTATCTTTGCTGTCGTTACGTTTATTTTTACTGTAATTTATCGCGAGAATGCTCTTTCTGTACGTACTGGTCGTACCGTTTGTAGTTTAGCTTCAGCGTGCGTATGTAAAGATTATTAGTGTTTCCTTTTTCTAAAAATCTAAAAATGTCTAAACGCTAAGATTTTAGCCAATTTTCATGCGACCATTCGTGATTTGAAACTCATTTGACCGATTTGCTAGCCCAATACACACGCTCTGATATTTTCAATGCGGACGAGACTGGGCTTTATTTTGGAGCTCTACCTGAACACACATACGCACTCAAAATAAGTGACAAAGCTAAAGGGGCAATATTACTCGTATGAAAATATGGTCATGGAGTTACTCGACGTAAAAAAACAAATTACGAATGATAAATATTTTACATAATATCGTAAAATATACACAATTGTGCATACTTTTTTAAATTATACAATATAGGTACATACATACATACATATTTTTTTCGCGTACCTATTATTCATTTTTTTTTTTTTCAATCGCTTATTAGAAACAATCGGTTAATTGACACAATTCACCTTGGTCCCAAAGTGTTTCTAATAAGCGGCTTTTACTGTATCTGTTATTATAAATAAAACGAATATTATTAACATTAATATAGTCATTCTTTATAAAGATGTTACAAAAGCAACTTAAAAAAATAGCCTGTCGGTAAGTTTATGTATGTATAAAAAAAAAGTTCAAAAAATATGTAAAAAAAAAAAAAAAATAATATTATAATTCATCATTATTGTCTTTATATAATATATAAAAAAAATATTTAAATAATTTAATAATATAATTGATCATTTTCATTAGAATAAAAATATAAAATTAGACGTATGTCAATGATTTAAAAAGTGTATTGAAAATGGTATAATTATTATAAACAGATGAGTAACTTTATCGATGGAATACAATTTTTAAAAACTGCATAAATTACAAAAGTGACAATAATACTTATTAGTTTATTGTAACTGGAAAGTTTAATGACTATATGATAATTATGTAGGTACATAATATACAATAGTTATTATTAGTAATATGTATAACATTATAATATTATTTTTATATTGTCATTAAATTCATTAAAATTGGATTAGTTAATGAAATATCTTTACTTGAATTAGAGTTAAGTCAACTTTAAGAGCGTGATACACTTAAATGTGTAGTCTCCATATTTAAATCGAAAACATGGCAAATATGCGTTAAACATAATTAATTTTCTGATTTTAAATTGAATAGAACTATTATTAAGTTAGTCTTTTACGATATTTATATTAATGAATATTTTTTAATTGCAATATTTAACATTCTCGTAACTAGGTTAATAATTTAAGTACAGTAAAAATCTAATGTACAAACACAAATAATGTTTTTATATCTTAGTCTTTTGTTTTATTTTTAATTTCAAGTATGTTAATCCATTCTATGCACTAAGTCAAAATTAGTATAGGTATTAAAACAACATCTTCATAATCTAATTCGGTGATAAATTAATGGTTTACAAATTATATATTTTAAAGTTGTTAATATAGAAAAAACAATAAAATCAAAGAATATTTATATGTATACTCACAATGATCTTAACTTATAAATAATATACTTTACATACCTACCTATTATTTTTCAAATTAACGGGAAAAAGCTAAGATGTTACAGCGATAGTATAATCAGCCGTTTTAAGTTAATCATACAATTAATGAACTAAGTTTAAAAATATTAACTTTTTAACTTGTTAACTAGATTTTCTTAATGTAGGTAAGTTGAATAACTACTCCATTGATTGTGACACATTTTAGTTAAATTATTTTTATACAAGCTAACATACATTTTAAAATCATCTCAAGATGATTTAATGTTAATATTTTATATATATATTATCCTATTTTTAAAATTAGTATGTAAACTTGTTTTTTACATAGAATATTTGTGTAATTTATGTTCATGCAACTTACCAGAAATTTCTGAGCGCAGTAATGATGTAATGCTATTTGAGTACCTATTTACATAATATTATACGATTAAACAAATAATAATATTTTATTTGGGAAGCAATATCAAGAAATAGACTTCATTATTTGTATTTTATTGTTGATAATTTGAAACTTAAGTTACGAACGTACTCGTGTATCTGGCGAATGGTAAACCCCTAAAATTAATTTAATGTAATTTCTTATATAGACTTAGTGTTAACTCCAACGAAATATAGTGTTAACTCCTATAAAAAATAGTGTTAACTCCTACAAAAGATGACAAAAAAGGATACTGCTTGTACCACTGTAAAAATATATCAATCTTACAATATATTAATACATAATATTATACAAAAGTATAAACTATTATAAGTTAAAACAAAAATTGTTTGAAAAATATAAAAATTTAATAAAACAATTACCATAACTCATAACCATTTACGTTTATTTTTATGGTATACTTTAGAGATAAACTTTAAACGTGAAATTTCTCCTTGTATATATTTATTTTTTTGGGTAAGTAAGTATAAATTCATATTTTTAAATTGTTTTTGTTTGTCTGCGTTGTGTCGATACCATACTATGTTTTTTATCGCTGATCTATTGACATTTTGTACTGTAAATGCTGAACCTATAATATAGAATATAACATAAATATAACCAGCCCATCATATATTGTATAAACACATTCAAATGTTTGTATTTTATGTAGGTATTTATTATTTTGAAGTTATGATCATTTTTAACTTTTTAAGCATGTCAACTCTAAAAT
This sequence comes from Melanaphis sacchari, assembly GCF_002803265.2. Lineage (NCBI taxonomy): Eukaryota > Metazoa > Arthropoda > Insecta > Hemiptera > Aphididae > Melanaphis > Melanaphis sacchari. The sequence goes on along the minus strand of NW_020271135.1, from coordinate 1,367,253 downwards.
CGTGAATTAAAATTATATTATCCTATTTTTTTCAGGTAAAATGTAAAAAGATTTTTGATGTAAGAGCTTACATTTAATGATGATTCAGGTAAAAAGGTTAATCGTGTAGGAGCTTGCATTTGGCCGGGAGATGGTATTTTGCGCCAATTTTATTACTTCTTGTAATTTGCGCCAAAATATAAAAATATAACAATATTTGCGCCACATAAATAAATTAATTTTGGTATTTTGCGCTACAACAGTAAATTAAATAGAATATGTAATTTGCGCTACACTTTCAACTTCAATTGCAGTTGGAATTTATCAGCAGATAAATTTATTGTTATCGCATAGGATATACAATAATACGTACCGACGCGTGTCCAATATAATTTTTACATTGATTTTTATTTGATTTTTATATGTTTTATTACTAAACGAAAATTTATTTATTTAATATATATGAAATTTGTTTTACTTACATACAATTATTTATAATTTTAACATTAGTGGCGTTAATTACAATTTTAGTAGATAGTAGATATACGATGGTACAGATTACATAATGCTATTTTATTTTGTTTTATTTAGCGCAAATAATCAAAATACATTTTTAGATGTGGCGCAAATGACATAAATATATTTTTGTTGGGTTGTTTTTGGCGCAAATTACATACGCCCATTTGGACGTATATCTATTATCTACCTATTATTGTGAATTCATTAACAGGTATTATATCTCAATTCACAAATATAAATATAAAGTATTATTCATAACATAGAACATTTATAATATTTTAGTTTCTCATTAACTCATTACTTTAATTTTCATTATTATTTTTTATACATTAAGTTATTTATATAGGTACATAAATGAAGGATTGATGTGATGGTGTATTATAGAACTTAAACTCAGGCGTTCTTATTTTAACACACAATTGAGATTTATAAAATTAACCGTAATAACTATTGTAGGAGTCTAATATCATTGCAATATTATATAAAAATACGTAAATATTATGTTAATTTTCGATATAAATTATAATGCATTACCTTTATTAGGTATATTTAAATGAATAATTAAGAAACGCAAATCTAGAGTCACTGTATAAAACATTAGATCAACATTTCATAAATATTATTATATACCTTATTTTATTTTAAACGGTCAGTAGGATATTATTTTCTAGCTATTTTTGCTAAAAAAAATTTGTAAATTTTTAACATTTTTCTTAGAAATTATCCTTTATCTCATAAAAATTATATTTGAAATAATCGTAGATATCGAATGACATTTTTTCTGTGCCATATAAAAGGATTCCAGTACATTTAACACTCATAGATTGTTTATGAAACTAAGAACTAAACGAAAATTAACTATCAGACTATACGGTCAAAGTTGAAACGTTAATTAACACACAATACAGAAGATAACATTGGCTGTGTTGTATAGAGGTTTTATTTTCTTATAATGTCATAATATGGAAATACAATTTAAGTTTGAAAAATTACAAAAACAACGAAATTTTAAAGAATAATGCATTTTTTCCAAAAAATCAAAACACTAAGAACTAGGGATAATTTTTTTTTAATTGCGACATACGAGTATATTTTAGTAATTAAGTATGAGTATTTCATCAATAATAATTAATGATATTGAAATGAAGTATGTATTATCACTAGAGTTAGGATGTTGATGACCTAAAAAACACACAAAAATGCCCTAAAAACGTCAAAAAATGACCTTAAAAGTTATCTAAAATACTAATTAAGTAAGTGAAAAAACTTATTTATAAATAACAATTTTTATTAGAGATATGGGTATAATAATGGGTGTAATAGTAGAAGCATTTAAATAATTTATAAATAAATTTCAATATAAAAAATAAATTAAAAAGTAAAATATAAATAAAAAAAAAATTATATTAAAAATATTTGCGTAACATATTTTGTGTAACATTTGTCCTAAAATCTATAATTTGTGAAAAATGCCCCACATTGTATAAAAAGTACAAAAAATGCCCTAAAAGATGAAAAAATGACTTAAAATGTTAAAAAAAATGACGTTAAAAAACAAAAAAATGCATTTATAGCTAAAAATGCAAAAAATGCAAAAAAATGCAAAATAAAATTAGAATATTCTGCATCAAGGGAGCATGAAACAAATTTTTAGCAAGGATAGCATTGTACAAAATAAAAGGAAAAAAAATGCAAAAGTCATCAACATCCTAACTCTAGTTATCACCTATAAGTTATTTTGAATTAATACTTAAGATTAAAAATTTAATTTTTCTAAATTACATTAAATTATCCAGCCAGAGATTTGTAGTCTTCTAAAGTAGGCCATATTAATGATAAATAATGTTATGAGGATTTAATTTACATATTTATTATTATAGAGCGAATTGAACAGCAGTATTATAAATATTATCAATTATTCAAACTTAGACACAGTTAATCTATTGATTAGATATTAAATAACTAAAGAGTAAAAAGTATCGAAAATAATAATATTTGAGAATATAAAACAAAAATTAAATGTTAGTATTTGTAAATGCATCTAAAACTGAACCAGTATTGTATTTGCGGTAATTATTAACAATTCGGTACATGAATTTAGATTACCATCCCTAAATAGCTTCTTTATTGTAGAACCTTTTAGCAAACAAAATAGCAATCAAACTAATTAATGAAATGCCAAATCACTCCTTCAACATACCAACTGATTTTCAATTTTTTTTTTTATATTCCGATTGGCGATTATGAATCGTACATAATATATAAGAAATACTGTTATCAGTGGTTATTAAAATATTCAAAACTATATCAATATTCCCATCGCGTCTTACTTATTTTAATCTAAATATAATTAGAACATTCATACGAGCTAACAATATTTGAGGCAAATAGTACTTTCTAGTTTATTGAAGAAAAAAAACCGATCCACTAAAAGATTACAAATAAAAAATATTTAATTTTGATCTTGAAAAAATAATGAGGCAATAAAAGTCAATCTATAATATATTTATTTTTTTGGTTTATGCCTGTTCTACACGAACATGTACATTGTCTTCAATCAGGCATCACCAATTAAAACGGATCTTTTCATGATAATCACCTTTGCCGTAAACTTATTCACAATAAGTGAAGTTTCGTTAGATGTCTTATAATTAATGATTTGCAGAGTATTATTATATTGTTACATCCACGTAAATTACTTAACACTAAATTAACTTTTTTGAACTTTTTTATACATAGACTAAGAGATTAGCATATAATGATTTATTATGGCTATGAGAAAAAAGAAGTAAACTTTTATTTAATTTGTCTAGGTATATCATTATATTATAGTATAACATTTTTCTTTATATATTATGTGGGTATTTTTCAAGGGATAGATTGTTTATAGTAGCAGGGAACGAATTCAATGAATAATTATTTTATTTTTTTTTTTTTGAGTGCCTCATATATAATATTTTTTAAGGTTTATTTTTAAAGTGTTTTAATTATTTTAAGTGAATACTAATTTTTAAGAATTTTTTTTTAGTTTTTAGATAATATTTTTATCAATTACTAAAAATTAAAAAAAAATTGTTTTATAGTTATTAAGTTATATAACTAGGTGGGTATTTTTTATTTTTTTTTTACTAGAGGCAACATTATGCTATAACTCGTGATCTTATAATAATACGTCTAATGTTCATAATAATAACTGTATGTCAATTTTATTAATTGATACGAATTACGTAACAAATTTATATATATATATTAACATATACAATAATATTAATATTTGTTAAATAATAATTTATTTTATTATATTATATTGTCAAAATAACTATTTTAATTTCGCGTTTTTTTTATTTTTTATTTTTTTTTTTTTAGGACATTAAATTCAAGTTCTATATTTATTAGCTAGTATGCAAAATTTAAACATATTATTATGTTACAAGCTATAATAATTAAAATGATTATAATCTTCGTTGAATTGATTTTAAAATAATCTTCACAGTGGCAGTGTTCCATTATTCTTTCATATTATTATTACATTAGTTTGAGTTGCTTCAAATTCACCTCAACTATGACATTAAACATAAGATATTTAAGTATCTACTATTTACTATTTAGTTTCAACACATTAACATAACGATTAAAAATCAAGATGGCTGTTGTCATCAAGTACCAATTATTTTATTTACTATTATTCAATAGGAAATTATACATAATATAGGTAGGTATACAATTGTATAAATTATTTCAAACATTATGTAATAAGAACCGTTTAATACATGTATTTATGATTAATCTAATTATTGAATTTGTTGTCAGAGTAGTTACATAAAATTACCTATAAAGCTATAATATTATATATAATTTTAATGTCGAATAATGTATGTACATTTTTTATTGAAATAATATGTTACAATAATTTACTCAATTTAAATGATTTTAGACTTAAATGAATAATAATCTGTTACCGAAGTATATCATGCATTTGGAACATGAAAACATTTAGAAATGTTTAATGGAAATATAAGTTGGACGAATATAAATATTTGAAATTTTTTAATAAAATATAATTTATATATTATTATTGTTCATTCAATTACATAATGATATAATAATAATTGCATGTTAAAATTTTTAGTTAAAGTATTTAAGCAAACATGCTAATTGTCAAAAATAAATTTATAGATTGTATGTATTCTAATAAAAAAAAAAAAAAAGTTAAAATAGTTAATTGATTACTTTACCTAACACTGATACAACCATTGGAAGTTATACATATTTGCACCAAAAAAAAAATTAATTCGTTTTGGGTTCAGCCCATTTACGCCAAAATAAAAAAAATATATTTTTTTTCGACAGCCTATTTGTGCCAAATTTACCTGTGTAAAAATGTTACATTAACAAATTGGTTAATTTATATATTTAAAAGACGTCGTATACTCGTGTCTGTAACGTATAAAAATGTTATTTTTATAAGTCTATAGATTTTAAACATAACTGCAGCATGTAAGCATGTGGCTGTCGAAGACATAGGTATTCGTCCTAGAAAAATTATTTTAACTGAAATGAATAACTACATAAGTACATAACCAATTCAGATTTTACTATATTTGATGTATCTGCTATACGAAAAAGTATTTACCGTGCTCGTAAAAAATCTCTTCCTTCAAATCCTAAATCTGCATTAATTGATATACCTAAATTTTACTACTTTTAAAAACAAAGATTGAAATGTATATTGTTGATTATTATTTAAAAAAAAATTCGTACAATTGAATATGATTACCATATATGATACCAATAGCTTATAATTAAAAAAAAAATATGTATGTACTTACTAACTGTTTATTACCTATTGTTTAAAATAATTTGTATTATTAGTTATTAGTTATTATTTTTTTTTAAATTCATACAATTGGCTATAATTTAAATAAAATTGTATTGATTCTTGTTCGAGGAAAAAATATATTACTTTATTATAAATACACTAAGTAAATTTGGCGCGAATGGGCTGTTTTCAAAAAGAATTAATTTTTTTTTTTTTGGCGCAAATAGGCGATGCCCCAACCATTATTACATACGCTATTATGATAATTGCTCAGTAAAGAAAATTAATATATAAATCGCATTATATAGTATAAAAACAGTACTATAATATTTTTAATAAGCCAACATTTGAAAAAGATATTTTTTTTAACCATAAAAATCACTTAAAGGCTAAGTTAATTTTATTTATATCGGACTTGTAAATAAATATATATTTAACAAATTCCAACTTATTATATCTTTATATACCTAATTACCTAATCAATATGTTTTCTTTAGGTATTTTTAGTAAAAACTTTTTACATTTATAATTACAATTTGATTTGATTTTTTTTTTAATGTTTCAAAACTTTTATTTTACCATTAATATTACAATTTTGAATAAGTGTGACTTGTAATAAAGTATTTACATTGTTTAATACCAGAATAAAATAAACGTTTTTGCTCATTTATATAGAGGATGATGACATTGTCAAAGTTAAAACAATAAGCATTCGTATCGCAGTATACTTATTGTAATCTCAATACTACTTATCGTTATCAATAATGACTGTTGTATATTGAATGGATGTTTTTTAATTTGACTTTTTTTAAACTATATAATATTATGATTTATAATAATAAAATATTTATTTTAGATTTAAAATGTTGTCCAACTAAATTACAATAAAATTATGTATACATTGTTTATTAATATAAATGTTTCGAATGATGACTAATATTTAAGAGTAGAAATATGATTAAATAATTATAACCTAACGTGAAATATAAATTAAAACACATCCACGATAACAATTTTTAAATAATGAGCAACATCACTATTTATTATGAGTATCAGTGATTTGTTTTCAGTTAAACACAGTTAACACAACTCAATTTTATTCACGAGTAATGAGTTGAGTCAAAAATATGTTGGTGATCAGTTACAATAAAAAGTTATCATTACTTTAAAATTTAAATAGTTTAAAATTAATTAAGTAGGTAAGGATTTTATAAATGAAAAATTGTACATATTATTATACAGTAGAACCTCCGTGTAACAGTTATCGAAGAGACCAGAAGTAATATTTATCATTCAGAAGTGGTTTTCCAATAAAGGTAATAATTATTAACATAAATAGATTAATATCATATAATATTGTATTGAGCAGTCCAACTATACGAATTATATGGTATATAATATACAATATCGTTGGCATTGGCCGATTTAATCATACAAAATTTTATAATTTTATTGTATTGCTATTTTAACTAGGTATATAAAAAAATAGGCTTAATTATTTTATGTTATATTCTTTAAAAGAAATTTTAATTATTTGAAAATTATTTTGTAGTTAAAAAACTTCATTTCTTTTAATTTTAACGCTTTTAAAGTGTAATACTTTTTTGTACAATTTCTCATTAGTATTGAGGTAAATTTTATATGAGCTATTTTAATATTTTACAGCATTGTACATTTGTAAAATAGTGATTTATCCTCAAATAATAATTGTAATTAACCAATAATTTTAATCGTAAAAGCCTAAGACATTCTATTATGATTTAAATAAATAACAGTTTTCTGTGAAATGTTTAATTAAATTCATTTTAAACTTTGTTTAGACATTTGTAATACTTAATTTTTGATAACATTTTTAGGCTATCACTCAGTTTTATGATTTTTACACGACCGATCGTCATATTAATCTGACTGTATAGGTATTTTATATTTACTGATTAATATTTTTTTCGAATTAAAATACATATTACGTGTGTGACTTATGTTTTTTTTTTCTCAAAAATGATACTTACACGTTGTGTATCCGGGTAAGTTTCGATTATAAAATCGGTTATATGGTTAGTATATGTATTGTTATATTAGATAATTACATAATAACTAATGTAAGATGGGTACTAACTAATAATTATATGCATATTGTGCGGTTGAGTGACCAAACTATCTGACATAAAACGTGTCATTTGATCGTAGAGCTCGTCATTATATTCGGGTGCTCTGTATAATGTACTTTTAGTAACAGTGCAGTATACATTATAGTTATTAATAACATAATACATAGCTTGTAATTTTTGTAATAATTGATATATTATAATATATCTATACGAACCGTTTGAAGGTCGCGAATATAACTTTATAAACTCCAATAAACCACAGTTTTTATAATAGTTTACACGCAGGTGCAGTTCAAATAGAAAAAGAACATAGCTGAAGTGGTCGATCCGAAAAAAATAAATATGTTACCAGCGACTGTTTTGCTTACTCTTATAGCAACAACCGTTTTGAAGGATAGCGACGCTGTGAGTATGTCATATGTATTGTTAGTTTCATATTTAAATTTACACCACCTTATCAAAAACATCTCAAGTTTCGAAAGATTATCACGATATCTTTCGACCGTTACATTTTTAAAAATATTCAAACAACGGAAAACAGAAATTGTTGAAATATTCTGTTATAAATATATAATAATAATATCCATTATTATACGAACTATATTGTATGCGTTTTAGAAACGTTTCGATGTGCATTTTCTCACTTAAAATATTAAACATTGTCACTCCGAGATATGATAATATAATATGATTATATATCATATAATATTCAATATCATATTTTATTTATTTTAAATTCGTTGCTGATAAAATTTACAATAGAGCATTTGGAAGTATTTGAACGCAGCTATTTTATAAATAGCTGTATTTTATTATTAAATATCTAGTTTAAAACAATCTTATTAATTTAAAAATTACTTGTTTATTTCAAAAATGGTTTGGTTTATAAAAAGTACTACCAAAAATAAATTATAAAGACATCTTTCAAAACGTAACATGATAATATTGACAATTATGAAAATAGAAATTTTAATAATATGGTAAAAACTAAATTAAAGAACATACAAATAAATAATAATAAATGTAGGTATATTGTACTAATAATATTTTGATTAATAATCAATCACACTTAAAAATAAATTTAAATATATAATTATAAATGTTTATGTACCTACTTAAGAAAAATAGTAAGATAAATAAAGTTTATAAACCAATATTTCTGTTTTGAAAAAGTTAATCTTGGAATATGCATTAATGTTTCAAAACGTAATATTGCCACAAAATACATAGAAATAGGCTGTTTTGGATTGATATAAATCTAAATAAATATTAAAAATAAGATTTATCTTTAAAAATTTAAAAAATGAATTACTTTTTTTTTAAAAATTAACTTTAATTTATTTATATTATATTTATTGATTCAGTAAATTTTATTAATTTTAGAAGAAAAAATGTCAAAAATAAATATTTTGGTAATAAAATGTTTTTGAAATATCACTTCTCAGTAATTATCATTTAGAGTTTTTAATAAAAATTTTGATACCAAAGCAACCTATAATGAATAATAATAATTAGCTCATTAACAATTGTTTTTAAAGATTACCTGGTAAGAATACCATGTATACATATGCAGTTTAAACAGTTTACTTTACTATCATTATTATTTATTTTACTGTTTGATATAATCCATAGTTATTTATTATCGTTTTCAATTTTTATTAACAAGGAAATTTATATTTATATCGTATCGAATGAGGGGCTATTCTTTATTTAAACTCTCATGCAACTCAAAAAATTATCGGCTATTCAATGGGCCCACTCGGTTACTGACTATAGATATAGACTAGGTAATAACTACGGTAAAATAATTATTATCTATATTCTATAACACCTAAATAAAATAGCAATGCTTTGGTATAAAATTCATCTGTTCAATTATTGAACAATGGTTCAACGAAAGAAACATTATCAATCTAAATATAATACGATAGCTTTCTAGGGACGTGAACCAGAAAAACAATTTCGTATTTTGTGTATTCGGTAAAATAATAATACCTATCCGTCGTAAGACCAAATGTAAAATAGTCACTCTACCCTGTGCGCCTGATTATTATTGTTATTATTATTATCGTTTAAGTAACTCGTGTAAAATTGTCGACTAAAAGATAGAAATTTTAATCTACGATATTCGTATATTTATAACGATAATACAGAATAATACTGAGTCTTGTAATTATATTGTACATGTGTACCACTAACAAATACAATATTACGAGTGTTAATTATTTTATCCTCCTATATAGTGAGGTGCCTTAAATATATTTATATTTATGTAATGTTTTTAATATGATTAACATTATTGTTTCTATTTTTAATTTTTACTCTTTTAGTACTTGAGCGAATCAGCCATTAAAAAAACACAACAGATGTTGAAAAATGTATGTTCAAAGAAACATTCAATTGAAGAGGGTAAGATATTATACACAATTACAACTATTTCAAATGTAATTTTTAATTTATACAAACCGATTTTATGTTACATATGATGGTTAATAAATCATAGACGTATTTAATTTCATCAAGAACGGAAAATTTCCTGATAACAACAATGACATAAAAGTAACGATATTTTTAATTTCTCAAACAATTATTAATAAACGTATCTATAGAATGACTGGCTACTCATTAATTTAATACTTAATTTTTTTTTTTTTTTAATATAGTAATATAGTTATAATAATAATATAATGATGATGGTTATTATTGTTTTAGTGTTACTTTTCCTGTATTTTCAAAACTATGCAAATGGTAAGTACCTATTTTTTATATTATTAAGTATTATTATGTGTATATTGGTTTATCTATATTTTATTATAATAGATATAGTTTATGACACTATTTTCTTCTAAAAACTACCATACTAATTATAGTATTAAAATGCTTTCGTTATAATCGTCATGTACATAATTCATCAATTGGTACTGTTTTTTTTTTTTTAAAGAATTTTTCTACAAACATTTTTAAGGAGTTTAATATAGACGATTTTAAAAACTTTTTCAACAAATTAAGAATTTAAAACTTAAATGGATGTACAATTGTATAAATACAATTAAAACAATATTCAAATTGCTTCATTTTGTTTGTTACACGATTACGAAATTATATACGTAGACAGACGGTTAAAATATGATCATTCCAATTGGTCAAATAACAATCCAGGATAATTTTAGAAAAAAACCACCTATTGACCTGTTACAAAAAATGTCGATAACAAATTATATTATTGACTATCACATAACATATTATTATCAATTTTTAGTTTGAGATTTTGGAATAGTAGTATTTTTTTTTTATAAAATTTTAAATAACAAAAATTTTTTAAAAATAAAATATTTTTCGAAAAGGATAATCTACAAAACCTTAGATTCCAGGAACTAGATAAAATCAAATAAACATTACTTTAATTTTTATAATAAATAGTTTTATACTGAAATTGTATATAATCTGAATTAAAATAATCAACCAATTCTTCAACATCATGTTTTGATGTAGAAAAGTTCATGTGCTGATATCCTCTCATGGAATCGTTATTAAATTTCTGTTGAATTACTTAAAAAATACAACGGATTATTATAAATTCGACTAGAACAATAAATACCTATTTATTTATTTCATAACATTTGACTATAAGTATGTTATTTAAGGCAACTGTTTACACTGAATAGTTTTATATGGATTCTGTAAACATAATTATATTACAATATACATCAGATAATACCTATATCATATTATTTTTTTAGTATATTTATCTATTTTTCAATACAGATTAGATTTAATTTAATTTTAATAACATTATAGTATACCGTTATGTAAATATGAAGTATTTATATACCTACATTTGTATTATAGGACTACGCGTGCTGTGTCCGTATTTTATTATTTGTTTAATTCCTGTCAAATTATTATTAAATATTTTTATTATATATAAATTATATTATTTGAATTCTATAAAAATTATTTAATTTTCTTGGATTCGTTTGTTCTATAACGATGATAAAATAAATGTTTTATTTGTCGATTTACCTTCGAATAATTGATTATTATAAAAATATAGTAGGTATTATATCATTAATTATTCAATTATTTTTTTCCAATTTCGTAACTAATACTAAATTATTTGTAGTTTTATAATAAAATATAAAAAAAAATATTAGAATAAGACACAAGTTATAGATAATATTTATTAATAATAATTTTGAAAAAAAATATTTTTATCATAAAAATCTTTGTATTAATTTACGGTCATCATAATAGTATATGAAAATAATAATAATATAATAGGGCACAAATGACAAATTAAGAAATCACTCAACTTTTGCCTACTAATTTAAAACATCGAGTGTGGCTAGAAAGAGCAATATTATACAGTACATATTATGTAGATTCCATTAAACAAGATATACATTTTAAATACATATACATATATATATTATATATATAATATAATGTAGTATTCCAAGTCAGAAAATGAATGGACTTTGGCTCTGTAGTTTTAATTAGTTTATTTTGTATATAATTATGATGTACGTACATTACATTACAACTAGCTATCTATGGTTATAATCAAATGATAAATATAAATTTCTTGTGCTTGAGTTTTGAATTCGCAGGCTAACATTTTATATAAATAATACAGAGTGATTCACTAGTCATGCTTGCTCATAGATTTTTTAATCACAATGAATTTATTCAATTTATAATTTTCGGATACTTAAAGTATACTCAAGGACCAGAATATTTTGAAATATTTAATTTCATTAAAGCTGAGGTGTATCATGTGACAACATAAACTTCTTAGAAAAAAAAAATACGAAATCAATGGTTTTTATTGTATCTTTACTGTTAAAAATATACACTTGAAATAATAATATCAGTAATATCCAATAACAATAATGAATTTAAATTCAAGTGAGTATTTTTGAATTATTTATTACTACCAAATAAGGATAATGGTCAATTTGGAAATAATAGTACCTAATTAATATTAATGTATTGACATATTCTAATTTTTAAAAATAAAATCAAATTCGCTTATAACTGCCTTTAAAGAACCAAGAGAATCTGATTGTTATTACCGAACTTCGTTATATCCAGATTATAAAAAGTAACTTAATTTTTTTTTTTAATTGAATTATTAACACGTTTTTGTTTTGTATTATTTTATTTAAGATTACATATTTTAACATTAAAGGTAGGTATTTATAATTTTTAATAAAAACACACATGTATAGTATATATATGTTTATGATTTGTTTTAAAAATAAACTGTTTTAGTGCTTTGTTTATAATTTGAATAAGATTTTTATCAAAATTAGAAATTTTTTTTTTAATGCCATTGATAATTCTGGGCCTTCTGGCGTATTTATATCTTTGTTTACCGAAAAAAAAAAGTACTTACCTGATCAATGAAAAAATAAACTTTCAATAAGTATGTCGTATACAATATACGTTTCGTATAAGGCACATTATCTGTTACAGATAAGATTAAGAAATTATTATTGCTTCTAACGAAATCAAATTTACTACTTGTGCATATATTATTAATTGCTATAGGTCAAGATAAAAAACCATTTTCATTTCAAAATAACATCGCTATATCCGTATTGTTGTTGTAACTAATATCGTTATATACGACTAAAAGTATTACACATAAGATATAAAAACCAACCAAATATATTGCTTGGAATCGTTTCTCCTGGAATATCGTTATACACGGCATCGTAATAAGCGAATTCGACTGTATCTGTGTATAATAAATAGATACAAGCAACTATATAGATCAAAAATATTTCGTATATTTTATATTATTGTTTTTAAAGACTATATTTTTGGTTTATATATTTTAATAATTCAGAAGTTAGTGTTTCAAATTTTGATTTAAATACTTCATCATTTTTTTAAAAAAATCATCAACGTAATTATCCAAGAAAGGGGTGATTTTAGTTTGAAAAAAGTATTACCAAACAAATATAGGATTTTTCTTAAATACTATAAAAAAATTCATGTATTTGGAAATTTGAAAATTTTAAATATATTTAAAAATTGCAGAACTTATAGAATTACCCAATATATAATTTGTTTATATCAATAATAAAAATAACGTATCATGTTAATAATTTTAGGTCAATCAAAAGGGAATGCTTGATAAAAAAATGTTCAAAGACAAGATGACGATGATGGCACCTCCGAATGTACTTAAAATTTTATTACCAGCCATTGAACAGTGTATCGGAAATGGAAATGGTAAAAAAAAATTGTTTAATTTTTATTTCGATTAATTTACAGTTTATTTTCAACAAAATTTACTTCATTTTAGACAAGGGTTCAGAAATTTGTCAGTCTTCGTACGATTTCATTAAATGTGCGTACACTCTTGATCCCACTGTAAGTAAAAATATTATATAATAATAATTGATTAACTAACATTAACGAATTTGCTATAATGGTACAATTTATATAATATTATTTTGTCTTTGTATATTATTGGTAGTAAATGTATTTATTTAAAACTTAATTTAATAAGATAAATAGAAATATTTTAAAATCTGGTTAAGATATTAATATATTATTAAGTATAATGATTGAACAATATTATAGTTTATTCATAAATAACAATATAATATACAGCCATAAAGAATTATGAAAATTTTTTGAAAACATATTTATCTTTTATATTTTTATTTAAATAAAATGATGTTGTCCAACTATAATAATGTAATGTTTTTAACCAATGCCCATAAAATTTTATGGATGCGATATATTTTAGACGTACTAAGTTTTTAACTTAAAAGTCATAATTATATCTTCCAATAAAGTGTCATAATTAAAATGATTAAAAAAAAAAAAAACAAAAACAAAATGAATGTTTGTTAAACATTTGATTCATTATAAATATTATTTTTTTAATTTAATTAACGTCTAATTAGAATCAATAATTATCAACGTTTAATATAATAAGTAATAGTTTAAAAAAATTTATCAAATGCATCCAAGAAAAAATAAAATTTCGGAATTTTGCTTACACTAAATGAGTTTTAGTGGTATAACTTGATCTTATAACACAAATATACAATAGATTTTTTTTATTAACTTTAACCGTGCATTTTTTTCGGGAAAATTAAATAATTATGAAGATCGAGAATCAAGTTTAAAACATTTTACTATGGTACTTGGATGTGGTAATTTTTAATTTTCACAGTATATTTTTTAAAAATATGTCAACAAATTACTAAAGAGGGTAAGTTTATGAACAATTTAACTTCAGTTAATTTAGTTAATTAACAAACAAAATACATTTTAATGCTAAAATTTTCAAATTAATACTGAGAAAATATTAAATTAATTCAGTCAACATCTATCATTAAAAAGAAGTTAATTAATTTGTTTTAATTACCACTGGAGTCATATATGTAGTGATTACGCAATATGATATTTTTTTTTAAAATAATAACTCTTTCATTTAATACGGATTTTATAGTATTAATTTTTCACTGATTATAATGATTTAGGAACGTATACATTTATTATGAAGTAAAACATATATAAATTTAACTTTACTTTTATTTAGTTAATGTGACTTTGATAATTAATACTAGTAATAACCATATATTTTCCTGATAATATAATGGCGTGCTTCGTTTAAAATCATAGTTTGAATGATTATGATTATGATAATAATTTGATTTGATTTTAAAAACCATCTAAGAGGACAACTGTGATTAAAGAAAATTAAATTTTTATAATTACTATTTGTTATAATTGAGTAATTTAGAGCGTGCAATTGTTTATTGAAACTTTTCTAAAAATACCTAGTTAGTTATTGATTTTTAAATAATTGTATAACCAGGTATTTTCGGGTTTTATTACTTTATTAGTCACGGCAGTATGTTTTTCAATAATGCATTATGACGATATTATTAAATTTATTCACTGAGGCAATTGTGTAATAAAGAACCAATCATAATTTTATTGTTCTTTGAAATCGTTCGTTATTTTGTTATTACATGTTATTACATGCATGCAATCAAGTATTAATTTTTCAACCACTTTTTTTTTTTTTAGAATTAAAAACGAATCAACATGACTATAATAATAACATATTTATACGACGGTAAATGCGTTAACAATTTGTAACGAATATTTTTGATTTTCAAATTGCAATACTTTTTAACGAACCAGTGTAAAATACGTTTAAATGGTTTATTATACGTAATATACTTATATTCATGTATGATCGAGATAACTTAATCGATATACATTTTAAGTATAAAAACTAAACCTAGAAATAATAATTTATTTACCAACACATACTACTGGAAATTTACAAATAATTTGTTTCTGGTATATTGAGTGATTAACCTAAGCATCTCCACCATAATTTTTTCCTTTTATAATTAATTTATTTAAATTCTGAATTTTTGAATTTTCGAATTAACTTAAAAAACTCCATATTTTAAAATTATTGAAATTTTAATAATTAAGGAGTGCCTTATGATGATACAAACTTCATTTTTTTTTTTTTTTGAAATGAGAACTCTCTTTCTCTAGTTTTTTGCTGTAAATTATTTAGTGGACAGTTTTTCAAAAAATGTTGATATACCCATAATTGAAAATTCAAACGCATAGTTTCTCAGTTTTTAAAATGTACCAATTTAATAAAAATAATATTTCTTAAAAACTATCAATAAAAATTAGATGTGATATTGTATCTAGTATTTATTTTACTTGGACCATTTTTATAAATTATACATGTATAATGTATATGGATTAATATTTACTTAAGTTTCAAATAACCAGAGCCCAGAATATACGTATCTTCCAAACTCAATAAATATAGTTAAATTTCTCAAAAATTACACGAAACTTATTCAAAATGTGATTTTAATACGTTAAAATTTTCAGAAAAAAATTATCCGTTATATAATTTACAGTTTAGAAAAGGTGAGTTGCATTTGAAAAATTAATAGTTTGTAGGTAGATATCTTAACAAGAAAGCCTTTAAGTATCTAATACAAAATATTTTAAAATTTTTTAAAAAATTATGGCCTTAAAGTATATTTATAATTTATAAAAATTAGATTTTGGATATCATTATTATTTATTATTGAAGAAAAAAATGGGTGTGCATGTTTAATGAATCACATTGTATAGCATGCAGGGCAACACCTGATTTATTGAATAGAAATTTCATGACTGTTTTTTGTCTTTAAACCTGACATCAATTAATATTCTGCACGACTCGCGTTAACGACAGTTGCCTTACTTTAGGCCATTAAAATCTATGATATATCCGCGGCCAATTATTATAGGCACGTTGTGCAGTCCAAAGGCGTAAAAAGTTGTGCATATGAGACTTTTACCAAAATTTTAATGACCGTTCTTATTCACGTTTTTGATGCTAATATATAATAGCACGTGTGATTTAAATATAATCATAATGTATATTATATAATACGCATTGTCGTTGTAAACCGATACGTTAGATGTACAGTAAGCTTGCACATGCTATAAAATATGAGGTAGTATTATATACATATAACATTTGTGTACTTCAACTTTTATTATTTAATCAAGTTATGATTTTTGGTATTTTTAAATGTATATACTAAAAAAACATTTTTAAATATTAAGATATTTTTTATGTAATTTAAGGAGTGTATTGTGGTGGAACAAATTTATAAGCACGTAATTTTTTTTTTTTTTTTGAACAAATGTAATATATATGTAAAATCTAAATCTAAAATGTAAATCAAAATTTGACGATTAATTTTCAAGTTATTAAACTTTATGAACTAAGAAAAACTGTTTTCAATAATGATTTTAAAATAAATATGAAATTATGTAATATTACTAGTTTCTACTTATTATACTCTGAATATTTTTACAATAATTATTATAAAATATTAATATAGGTTTTGCTGCTCTAATTTACAAATCGTCATAATATCTTTGAATCCCTCTATATCATGAATGATTAAGATCTATTAAACTTACCACACAAAATTCAGTAACCAAATTTTTGTCTGAATATATTAACAACTTTGAAAAAAATAAACAATCTGCTAACAGTTTTTAGTAAAAACAGTGGTTTTTCCATGAAAAAATAAATTTAAAGCACATCCCTTTTTAATGAGATAAAAAAAATATAAGTATTTAAAAATATAATTGTTGTTTAACTTTTAAAAATCAGAATTTAAATAAATCGATCATCAAATGTGAAATTGGCCGGAGTCAGCATACTTGATGAATTGCCTTATTTAAAACTATTTTGTATATGACGGATGCAACTTTCTTCATCGTTTATAATAATTACTATATTATGTCGATCATAATTAATGTGTTTCTATATTTTGTTTATTTTCAGACTTTAGAATATCTACCACTCTAGACGTCGTCACTTTCAATTAAAAGTTGATAGATTCCGAATATAAAAGAACCTAAAGATTTATCGTTTGAAGTATTTTTTTATTAATAATAACAATATGATTTTTATAATTTACTGTAGAATATTATCTGGGAATTTAAAATTCAAATATACATTACAATTATAATGTTTTTTTTTTTCATTTACAACAATTCATTATTCACAGACGGTATATTATCATGTATATATTATTTTAATTCCATCTAATATACAACAATTAGGTATAATATATTATATTTGGTTAACACACTTAGACTAAACGAATGACCCATAGATAGCTTAATGTTAACCTTTGTATATTATTTATACGACTCACACAATCACAAACTCCAAAGTCTGTCTGGACGGTTGTTCAGTTTGTACCTGTATAACGTATATTATTATAATATGGTAATAAAACCACGTGCACAGTCTTCTTCCGACGGGGTGTTGCGACAGAGTGATAATAACGACAATAATAATTCTCCGGACCGCATAAACGCTATCAACGTACGAAATGATTTCGTCAACGTTCTGCACATTGTCGCTATTTGGTATTGCGATGTTGATTTCATGTAGCTTCGTAAGTATTAATATTATAATTTGCAATCATTAAGCGTCGGGTGCAACATTTTCTTACGATCGTTAAGTCACTGGAACTGGGACTGGGACTGTAAGATTCAATATTCTATCATCCTTGCACATCTTAACTAGTTATTTTATTAGTTTTTAAATGTTTTGCTTAAATAAAACAAGTTAATATTGTTTTATTTGTTGATTGAACTTTAACTCAGCCCTCTTTAAATTATATTAAGTGCATTGTAAGATAACAATTTTTATTTTTACCAATGCTCCACAAATACATATATGTTTGTTATTGTTAACTGCATAAGTTTTTAAAACGTCTTAATAAGTAACAATTTGTTAGATATAATATTTTAAATACCATTTTATTAATGTACTTCATAGTAAAAAAAAAAAAAATAACAATAAATATGTTTTTTTTTTTTTAAGTTTTTTTAACTGTTTAAAATCTAAATCATTAAGCTTCTTGGCGTAGAAAAATTTGAATTATTATGGATCGAAAAAAAAACCGTTAAGTAGATAACCGCTCTGCTATATAGTTTTTGTTAAGTGTACATTGTAATTGAATTACTGTAATGAATATTATGTTCAATTTGAATTCAACTATAGATCAATGTATACAATGAAAAACGATTCAGTGAGGAGATTTTTTGGTTATCATAGTCATCAAAGTACAAACTAAATTCAATTAACTACCAAAAACCACTCTCAAAATTGATAATTAGAACATTTTTGTTTTTTTTTTGTTACCGGTAGAAGTGTTTTTAAGTCTTAGGACTTAGACGCAATAAAAAAAAAAAAAAAGAAAGAAAGAAAAACAATATCAATCTAACAAACTATATATTAAAATAGTAAAATCGTATTGATTTTATCCAATGCTTGCGTTTAAGTGGGATGTGGAGAAGATAGACTCTTCTTTTTCTTTAAAAAAAATTAATTATTCGTACCCCTTTTAATTATATCCTCATTAATAAAAAAATTAAATTTTTCAGATATGTACGTTTTTTACATTTTTGAATTCTTTTCTAATTTTTATAGATTCAGTTACAATAAATCACTTAAATTATTTTTATGTAATTAATTTGTAATGATAATAATATGAAAATTTGTTTTTTTTTAATAAATTCAAACATTCATATTTATTTTACTTTTAGAAAGTTTGTTTTATAAGACCTCTATGGTTATGTAATTATTTTTATTCATAGAAGAAATTAAATTGAAAATGATTATTACTTGAATTTACCAAAAAATTTGATATTTGAACATCCAGCCTTTTTTTTATGAATCAGTAAGCTTTTAAAATCGTCAAGGTTCCAGTTTTTGGGTCACACACAAAGACCATATTTTAACTTATATGATAATATAATTTTGATTCTGGCTGATATGTTGGCGGTTACATTAGACCTTATGAGTGACATTAGTAATTTATAATTTGTTGTTTGGCCATAACAATAAACGAATAATGACGTTAGATAATTGTTCACCTTTCCGCATTCTCCAGAAGAACGACCTTTATGGTTGAAGTAGATATTGTGATAACTGTGGTAAAAATATTATTACGTACCTAGTATAATATTTTGAATCTCCATGTATTAAATAAGGATTAATACGGATACTGAGTAGATGATTTGGCGTGATTTATTTGTTGTGCCCGATCAAAAATAAAATTGGAGCAAAAAAAAATACAAATTGTATCTATAAAAATTATGACATTAATATACGATTTTTACCGTTCTGAATAGTATTTAAAATTTATTCAGTATACATTCCTAATCCGTATATAAAAATGTTATGCAATAATTATAATATACGAATAGATGGATACATTGTACTAATTCGTATTATTATATTTTTATTTTTAGTTCTTATGAATTGTGTATAATTAACACAGTCACCAGGCATAATTATATTTATAGTATATATTACTATATTTAAATTATGATTTTTAGCATGTTTAAGTACACTTTGGTCTATAAAGGACTAAACAAATATATTTTAAAATACATAAACTTTATACATTATTTAAGTATTGTCCTTAAAATGTCTAAAGTTGACACAAACTTCTTTTTAAAACATGAACCACTTTTATACAATATATTTAATTCATCAGGAATCGACTTTTTTGATAATTTTCATTTACCTATCTAAAATGAATTTCAAACAAGTAATTTATGAGTTAGAGTTATTAAACTTGATGACTTAATGCCTGAAAAAAATAGGGCTCATATTCATAAGTTTAAGGATATAAGTGCTATAATTATTTGAAAATTATTATAACTTATATTAATTTATGAAATTTAAATAATTTAAAAAAGTTATCAGGGAACTTATTTTAAAACCATTATTGAGGTCTAAGGACCACTTATAACAAAAAGTTTAATGACTCAACTAATTCAAATTTTGATTTAGATAAGTCGCTAATATTTAAAAAAAAATATATATATGATTAATGATTTATAAATGAAAAAGTGGTTCTAAATTTATCAAATAATTAAATATTATTTAATTTTTATTCTTTAAGTTAACTCAAAAATTCTAAAAATCAGAGTTTGAATAATTAATACTTAATGAAATGACAAAAATGATCATGTTCGATAAATAACCTTAAATATTAATATAAAATATATATTTTAGTAACACTGATACTATGTATTAAATTATAAAGCATATATCTGATGAACTTGATAATGCTCGTTATAATTATTATATTTTGTGTGTCATATTATCCAAATATATCTTTCAGTATAAACCTATATAATTATTATATAAAACAATAGTTACGTTTTTTTAAATTATATTTTAAATAGAAAATAAATAATATTTTCATTATTGTAGTCATTATTATAATGTTTTAATGTGTGTATGTTTGTTTTGTTTTTGTTTATAGGGGCGATTTACGACGGAACAAATCGATCATTATGGAAAAGCGTGCAACGCCACCGAAGGTAAAAACCGTTTCGTTGTTGACATTGTTATGTTCTGTCACGTTTCCGAACGCATTTCCTGCGGTTATTTTTTTGTTTGACGTTACAAATTTAAGCTAAAAAAAAAAAAAAAAACAATAATAAGAAAAAATATCCCATACATAAAACTAAACGAAAATCTTTATCGTTTGACACTATGGTTGTAGTTGTATTATTGTGCTATCATTACTCTAGCTAATATAAAATATCCTTATGGATAATAATATGTATTTGTGAGTAAATAGCGTATATATGACATTGTATTATAATAATACCGACTCACTCGTATCAGGTCAGAGTAACAAAATTGACCAATCAATCCGGATAATCAACTAATGTTACAACAATATATTATGATGATATGTACGCGCTGATATCGAAGATACCGGACGTTAACCATAATGTTAAAATAATATTATACAGGACGTTCAGCGTTATCATTTTATCAATCTTTGTAGTGAATCCTGCTGTTGATCACCGGGTGCGTGTACTTATACAGGGTGATTCTTTTGATATGCAATACTCGTTATCATGAAAAGTATATATCCATTGTTTTGATAGGAATTTTATACATTGATAGTTTTAATTAATAATAAAACAATATTTTTGGAAATAAAACTTTATTATTTATCTTCTTTTAGCATTATGATTATTTTAAGTTTTTAGTAGGCTCTTAATAATCCAATATCGAGAGTAGGTAATTAGTTTATTATAACATATATTGTAAAACATATAATATATCTACTTATTTCAATTTTTTTTTTTTTATGACTTCAAATTAAAAGTAATAAAATAAAATTTTAAATATTAATATTTTCCAAATTAATGATTGTTTACTGTTGAAATAATCCAGAATTATTAGGCAAATAATTTAACAATTTCTTTTTATTCTTTTGTAATGTCGGGGCGTTTATTCAAATTTGGATTTTTTAAATTTTTTAATGTTAGAGAGAAATTAATTTATTTTTATTAATTTTTTTTTTTTAATGAGAACCACTCTTTTTTTGCTGCAAATAATTAAATACATATTTTTTTGAAAACTTTGATGCATCTAAATAGCAATTGAAATTTGTTGTTTTCAAGTTATTAAGCTTAATGCACTGATAATTATTAACAATTTAACATAAAATATAAAATAAATTTAACATTAAGTCTCGTACTTATAATAATACTTATTAACTTATACGATTTTTACAAACTAAACTTTTTTTTAAAAAAATAGTGAACTTAATTTTAATTAATTATTTGATTAATTTGTTTATTATACTCAATATATTTACATCTATTATTATGAGTTATAACTTTTAGTTCAATAATTTATGAACTACTATTTCAAATTATAATTTTAATTAATTAATATTAATAAAAAAATCGGTAACAATTTCTAGTAAAAAGGAGTTTGTATCCACACAAGACATTTCTTAAATTAAATACAAATTTTAGTATGTTCAAATACCTATGGTAGTACGGTGTTTGAGACAACTAAGTTCCAAAAATCAGGATTGGTGGTGAGTAAGGTTGGCGCATCACCCTGTTTTATATCTATAATACGAATTATAAATAGGTACAAAATGATGTATCGGCATACGTTTCGCTAGCGCTTTATCGTCGTTATTTGATATACGAGTAACCTACGTGTATAGCTTTTTCGTTTCATCTTTGATCATTTTTCGACCTTTATTTTTTGAGGTTATTATATTTATGAGTGGTGACTCCCAACTATGAAGTTATATATTATTTTTGTTTATACGACCGACTACGGTATAGTTATTCGGTACCTAGATAAAAAAATGCATTCGAGCGGTTTAATGTATTATTTAATGAAAAACCATAAATAATAACTTGACAATAATGAAATAATTGTCTGTTTTATATAGATATTATTAATTGATAATATTTCCTTGTCGTTTTTGACAATGTCTAATTAATGTATAAAACGCTACTAATATTTCTATTATTATAGAGTTCTCTTCGGTATTACAACGTTTATTTCATGCAGCTTCATAAGTATTAATATTATAATTTGCAGTTATTAAGCAATAAGAATTGAAAATTTAACTAAATTCCTTATGGCTCTCAAAAATATTAATTGTGATCCCTGAGTTATAGGAGAATACTTATCATTATTTAACTGATGATAACGCTAAGAAATAAGAATATTAAAATAAATAATATTTTCTAAATATGATGTTTTGTTATGGCTTAAAATTAAATGAAAGAAATATTTTCAAAAATGTAATTGTTTTTTTGAAATAATGAAAATCTTACGATAAATTGATTACTTTGTTTATATATTTAATATCTAAATAATATACATTATAAATCATTTCCAGATGACATAGAGTAATTAGAAATGTTTATTAAAATGTTTTCCGAGTGTGGTAATATATTAGTCAGTATTGTATTATTATTAATTGTATTTATTATCATGGGATTATAATGGGAAAACCATTGCATGCAGTAAAGCGAATTATATATGTAGATAGCCCCTTTAAATTAATAATAATAATAATAATAATAAATTAAACAACTAACGTTACATTAATTAATTTTAAAAGCTTTGATTCCATTAACCACTATAATAATTTTTAGATTTATATGTTCAATGTAAAGCTCTCTCTAAATGAGATAACCTAAATAACTTAAAAAATATTCAAGAAGATTTTAAATATCAACCCTACAAACATAGGAAATTTATAAACGAAAAACGCATAGTGAATTTCTACCTGACTGTATTTAAATAATTTCAATTTCAATTCTCCAAATTCTATCTTTGAAGATTTTACTCAATGTTTTTCTATTGTATATAAATATTGTGATAATTTTAAAATTGACTCAAGCGTAATCACTCCAAATAACTCATTGCAAATACCTTTATTTTCTTGTCAAATTACCATAATCTATGTTTTTAGTGTTTTATATAATCTTAGTTCGAAGAGTAGTCTCGAGCCTGATTTAAAAGCTAGCCAATTTAACACTGTAAATATACGTATTCTCTCTTCCCCTCTGGTTTATATTTTTATTTTTCAGGTACACGGAAAACAAGTATTATGCGTCCTATTCCTAAAATGTCATACGACTTGGCTAATATTTCAAATAATAAACCCATCTTTTTACTTTCAATTGTACCAAAAATATTCAAATCTATATTTTGTTAAATTAGATAAATTCAGGACTGGACAAAATTATTGTTGATGATCAACACGGTTTTAAGTCATCTAAATTAACTACTACCAATTTACTAACACTGTAACATAATATCTTAATTGATTTTTTTTAGTTGATTTACGTATAAACATTATTTAGGTATACTGATTTTACTAAATCGTTCGATAAAGTTAATCACTCTATTCTTTTACATAATTGAATTATGTCGTCATACGCGGCTAACATTTTTGATGAATTGAATTTTATAATTCTCAGCGCACTCAAATTATTTTTTATAAAAAATATTTTGGTCAACACCAATATTAATTTTTTCGAATGTAACTCAAAGTTATCAACTACCTAGCCCCAATTCTATTTAATATATATGTATATATTAATAACATTACGTTTCTAAATAATTCGAAGCATATTTTCACTGACGATATTAAACTTAACTGTGTTGTAAATCTTTATACAGATACTGAATTATTGCAATCTGATTTAAACTTGTTTTTTAATGGGTGCAAAAAAAAAAATTGTATTACACTGAATATTAAAAAATGTCAAGTAATGACTTTCTCCTGTTTACGTTCTAATACTTTTTTTCGATTATAATATCAATAGTGTACCTCTACCCAGAATAATTGACATTATTAAGGACCTTAGTGAATATTTTTAACCTAAATTAACTCATAATATGCTTATATTTGCTATATAAAATATAAATCTTAAAATAAAAGGATTAATTTATAGAAGCTGTGTCGACTTCGATAACAAGAATATTTTTATTTCAATTTATTGTTCTTTGGTACACTTATCTGGTCACTATATAATATTGGATTAATGATTAATAGCTAACCTCAAGAAAGTTAAAAATAAGTTCTTACTGTTTTTACCTATCAAGTATAATGTTATACCTAGAACGCCCCATTCATCTTACCATCCTTTTCTTATTTACCTAAATCTTTAATCCCTGTAACAGTGCAGAATCAGACTTGTTTTATATTTTATTTATAAGTAGTTTTTAAGTTGTTATATTGACTATCATAACATTTTATTTTATCATTCAAAGTTTTCTCAGCTTCTAATAAACCATGTTTGAGAATCATGAACTTAGTAAATAATTATAATAAAGATCTGTTTTGTTTTATTATTTTATTTCACCTAATAAAAAAAAACATGTTTCCACTAATCTATTTTCTCTTAAATTGACTTACTTATAATATTATTTATATTTAATTTGTTTTTATTAAACTAAATATTTTTATTATTCAAAAATATCTTCGAATGCTATGTAATACACGAATTCATGTAGTTGTTTTAAACTCGTATAATAGTTCAATAAATAAATAAATAACATAGGCATAATATGTGATTTTCATACTAGCCACGAGGCACAGCTAAAAGCAACTATTTTTATACATAATACTATACCGGTTTTTGCTGACTTGAATTAATTCGTTACATAAATATTTTAAAAATGATCGGTTCCTAAAAAAATAACTGTTTATTGAAGAAACTTCGAAAAATACTTCATCGAAATGTAATTATCAATGGCTATAGGTAATTATTATCTATGGGGTGAAATTTGGTGTACATCAACTATCCTACATGTGTGATCTTAATTTTTGGTTCTTTTTGACTGCGAACAATTATTTTCCAGGAATTTTACGATTACGATTCTTGTTCATATCTTTCAGTCATCAAGAATTAATTTCATAACTCATGACGATAATCGGTCGAAATGAATATTTTTTATTTATCTAACTTTATAAATATAACGTTTTGTAACTTATTTAGTTGTGAATAAAGTAGATTTACCTAGCTCTATTATCAATAAAATTATTTTGAAATTTGCATTAATCGCGTATAATACATTAAAATTCTATTTTTGTTTACATTTACAAATGTAAATTTTTACAATTGGATAACAAATTACATTAATGTATTTTACAATTTTAAGTTTGAGAAAAAAAAACAATAAATTTTATTCTAATCTTTAAAGTTAAGTGTCGCTTTTTCACAACAGATCAAATAACTATCACAATTACTGTATATACTCGTACAAATAATTATAAATCGGCAATTTACCTCAGGTAATTATAATAGAACTTTAACGTGTTAATTCTAAAAAAATAAAACGATCAATACAATTTTATAGTATAACATTTTTCTTTATGTTGATAATAATTTTTCCGTACTATTTACGAGAATGCACAACTTTAAATTCGTTAAAAAAATTCATTCTCTGCAGTTAAATTGTTATGATTAATGTATGCGTTTTTCATTATGATTATAATATCGAATTACGATTATGTTAACGGAATGTGCGAGTAATAACAATATATAAGATTATTACGTGATCCTACTATGTAAGCATATATATATTTATATATATATGTATTATACATTTTATTATTATGATTAAATGCATTATTATTATCTATGTAAATATCGTTTTCAAATATATGTTATACTGATTGAAATAATGAAATCCAATAATATAGTATGAATAGTATGATGCTATACAATACTTTTTTAGTATTGTAAAGTTCAATATGACACCCACACAAATAACACAAATATTATAATTAAATAATAAAAAAAAGACCCAACAAATATACTGTATTAATTGATATTATTTACACAATTAAATTTTTTCATTAACAATATTAAGTTTTTATAATATTTGTTTTATTTTCATGAAACTCATAGGTGAAAATATACATAATTTTTTGGTGGGACTTAAATCATATAACTTTTTTTCACCACATTTTCTATGGAAAACATAACAATAAATTGAATGTTACTTAAAAAATCAAAAAAATAAGACATAACTCTTTAGTTAACAAATTTAACAAATAATTAAGAACGGCCTGTGGGAGAGAGGCCTTATAGTATGAGCAGATATGAGTGAGAAGTAAACATCCTATTTAATTTTGAATGTCAAATGTTATTTGAATTGTTTATAGTGCGCAAAGTACTATATGAAAAATTAGGCTTTATATAAAGAAGTGAAAATATTATTTAAGGTTAAATATAATTATCTTATAAATTATCAAGAACTGAATCTACTTATTCGACAGTTATTTAAATAGCTAGAAATGTGTAAATATAATTTGAGAACACATCTAACTCTTAATTAATATTATTC
The DNA here is from genome assembly GCF_002803265.2 of Melanaphis sacchari. NCBI lineage: Eukaryota > Metazoa > Arthropoda > Insecta > Hemiptera > Aphididae > Melanaphis > Melanaphis sacchari. The sequence continues at coordinate 1,339,577 of NW_020271135.1, read as the reverse complement.
TAATTACAATTTATGTATATCTTTAATAATATATACGTATAAAATAAATGTACGTATTTAAGTTGACAAATGTTTATTATATTATTGCGTGTTATAAAAAATTTTGAGTTTAGAACAGAAATTGAATACGATTGAATACCTCTTTAAAATACCTAAAATGGAACTAGTATAAAATAGTTTATAACAATTTGTATATTTTGGATGGAACTAGTATAAAGCCTAACTTGATAACGAAAAGGCTAAGTAATTTTTACGTTAATTTACAGAAAAAAAAAAAATGAAATTTTTAGGAGCGACTAAAACGTCAATATAGTATTGTAAAACTTACAGTGAAGCTTATTTTTATTTAAATACATTACAAAAATTGTGATTAGTTATTAAATAAACTAATACAAATTCCGATTAAATTATTATCCAGTAATTATTATTTTTTTATTATATAATAATTAATTGCTTGTAATTAATATTAACGTCTTTACTATGTATCAATTACAATCACAAAAAGAAAAAAAATTACTTAAAAACTGCAATGTGATTGCTCTTTTTGGACGATTTTTTGAGGTAGAGGTGATTTAATTTTAGATTAGGGTGGTTTTTGCTAATTTTGAGCGCCTTTGGTTTTATTTCACTATTGCTTAGATTTTTTAGATCAAATAATTATAGATAAGGTTAAGTTAGATTACTAATATTTACTACGATATTATTATCACCACGTCTACTGGACCATTGTATTGCCGTTTATTTGGCATGAACCATTGTGCTTTTATGCTATTCCCACTTTTGAAGAATTTGTTTTTTTTTTTTTATCATCTAGTATCTATATAGTACTAGGTATGTGTAACTTATTGTTTGATTAGTCATTATTCAACACTTAATAATTTCGTACTATTCTTCTATACTTGTGATGAATTTTGGTAGATATTATTATAGTGTGGTACATTACATAGCATATTGCGTTGCTTAGACAAAATGTATATATTCTTTAGGTAAGTCTTTTAAAACATCAATTTTTTCAAATGTATGGGTTAATACTTGGCTTTCATATTTAAATTTTAACCTATATTTAAACGAGTGCAAGTTGTTTTTATGCTCGATACCTACTCGTATAATGTATTTAGACTACACACTTATACACGACGATAACAATAATATAACACCTGCTTAATGATACGACAATATATACTATGCCGAATATTATATTATGCAATGTGATCAGATAATCGTAATACTGCAATAATCCTTCACAAAAAGTTATGAATTTTGACTGTCCTTCGAGCTCGAAATATTTTTTAGCAACCAATTTAATAATATCCATGAACGATAATAATCTTATTGCCTACAATAATTTCTTAAAAATCTTAAAAATAGGTACTCCATTATATATAAAATAGATTTAAAAATTTTAACAAGTGAAACATTGTACCAATATAATATCATTGTATAAGGTAATTTTACTTTTTAGAAGTCAATTTTAAAACACTAATAATACTATAAATGAATAAGTGTATATAAATACTTCTGGGATTACCTCTCTAATTATCTGTAAGTATGAAAACGGCGATCAATGGTGTTGGACGTATTTTACACCTATAAGGTACTCGAATTTGGCATTATATCTGACTACTACTCCTCTACTAATACAGTACATTTTTATCATGAAAATATAATTTGTACAACATTTACGTTTGGTTTCAAAATAAATCATAAAAGACGTTCTAAAAACTTGAAAAATGCTCTTCGAAACATTAACTAAAAAGTTCAATATTATATCAAAAAATACTAAATTAAATGTAATAAATCTGCTTCTGAGTAATATGTTAAATCTATTTATAATTTAATCTAAAAGATATACGGCTAAAATAAATAAATAACGTGTAAAAACTATAATAACCTTAACCCTATAATTATTAGGACTACTTCCGCGCTCACGCGTTATATCCGAACGAAATATAATTATAATAATATAATCGCCGGTTTGTCTGTTATTCGGTCTGATATTGTACAATATTATGTTATCGTGATAAACCATCGACTACCATTCGTGATCTGTACTACACAGTTAAATACATCAATCACTGGGCACGTCTCGTGAATCATGAATGTGTGATAATATACTTAGCGCTTTGTTAATTTAATCTCATTAATGTTAGATTATACAACGTAGTTTGCAGTAATCCATCTGCAAATCACTCTCGTTCTGTTCAAATGGCGCTGAATATATTCATGCTATGCGGTAACAATTTTAGTATTTTAAATATACCACAGGGCAAACATTTTTTTACGCAAAAAATCATATTTTTGAGTTTAATTATTATTTTCACGAAACAAACTACATTATTTAAATGTTATTTATAATTACACAAATTATTGTTGTTTTTTTTTAAATTTAATTACAAATGTCTATAATATATATATATATTTACTATAATTATTTTTACATCATATAAAAATGATTATTATAATAAGTCAAAGTAATGTTGGATATTAGATTGATTATAAATATAGTTTAGGCGTAGGTTTATACAATATTTTGAACACAATATTAAAAATATTATTGTTTCACTTATTTAAGAATAGCTTAATATAATGCATTATTCATTTAATTCTTTTCATTAATTTATTTTAATTAGTATTATATTAAAACCAAAATAATGAAAACATATAAGTTAATGTAATTTGGGTCTCACGAATTAAAATTATGTTGTACTTAGAATTTATTATGACTAGGCAAACAAAATAATTTATGTAATAAATACCCGAGCTATAATTTTATTATTAATAAATATTGTGCAATAATTATTGATAGATATAAAATTATGAGTAATTAAAATTTAAAAATTTTGAAATGCTCATATAAGATTATGCTTCTATAGATAAAAATATTATAAAAAATTTACGTATAGCCTTGGATTCTTAACTTTAAGCTTGATAATAAATACATTTATTCTGATATTAGAAATAATAGAGAAAAGTGGATTTTTCAAAATTTAAAATTGGTTACATTTTGCGTTAATATAAGATGAAGAAATACGCACGGATCTTAAAACGCGTTCGTAAGACTTAACTACGTAGTTATCATGCTATTATTACGTTTGAAAAAAAAAAAATCACTTTTTAATCACAGTTTTGGTATTATATTTCAATCATTTGCGCACAAAACTAGTAATAATAACTACTGTGTTTTTAAACAATGGTGGTTCGTTATAGTATATAGAGTATAATGACTTTTATATTAGTTTGCATAATATTTATCAACGTCTTGTTTTATATTGTTCGGCGCACAGCCTTTTATACTGGACAGCCATGAATATAATATTATAGGTATTGGTAACTACACTTAATTAACTTCTGTTCATTTAAATTGAGCGTTAATTTTTCCCCTATCACTCTTATTTTTTTTTATTTTTGCAACGTTTTTTTATAACATAATACTATAGGTAGGTACTACGACTGCAATGATTTCACTAAGTGTCATCAGTGCACTGGCCCGGAATAAGTGTACTACGACAAATTTTATTCAATTTCTACGTTCATTATATAAATGCATACATACATATATATATTGAGATACATTTTTTAAAATTACTATGTACGAGTATTGTTTTGTTGTACCAGCACAAATTATAAACGATGATAGACAACTTCTTCTTTTTTCTATCTCTTTTACCGAAGCATAAAATAATTATTGAAAAGTATTTAAACATACTAAATCAATAGATTTAGATCTATATTATATACTAGGTAAACTACCAAGCATATCTCCTAAAGCTTTTATGTAAAGATGCATTGATAAAAACTCTGGTTTTTGGAATTTTTAAGTATATTTAAAGACCATTTTTTTTAAATTCGTGAATTTTTGTGATGATACTTATAACTTATAAGCCTATTATTATTTTTAATTAACCTAACCTGACCTAACTATTTTTACTAGAATTTCTGAATTAGATGTTTTTTATAAATATGTTAATGTGTAAAAATCAAAATTTAAACGAGTACTTTTTGATTTCTCAAACTGCTAGTCTGTGATTTATTTATTCTTAATAAATCAAATTAATTTCGAAAAAAAATCGTTAACATTATTTATAATTTTATATTAATATGTATATTTTAATATAACTTTCATATTGGTATAGATCAGTAGAAAAAAAACACTATCTATGTAAAATGAATAAAGGGTATTTTAATATACTTATGATGTTAAAAATAAAAACAAAATTATTAATGTATGAAAAAATTATTTTAATTGAGGCTCTCGGGGCCTCTAAATTTAAGTCAAATTATGTTTGTTTATACAGATATAACTTATAAATTCATAGTGATCTACAAACAATTAATAATTTTTGAATAAGCAGTACTGATATTAACTATAATATAATGGTTTAAGTTTGGATCTGGTTCATAATACGATACAACTATGTCTGTTAGTTAAGTTAAACGTGCTTGAGCGTGTTTTCAAGCAGATTGATCAGAACCTCTTACGAAGCGTCTCTTACCTTGATGTTTTCACTTACAGAATAGCATAGTTTTATTATTTTAAAAATCATCCATTATCATATTATATCAATTATTTGTAATTTGTTGAGTTTTAATAAAAATATACACTATATACACAATATAATAATAAATAATTTAACGTTTGTATACGATATATTTAATGCTCGGACAAACTCAATAATAAAATAATATTGTTAAATCAGCTATCAAACTGTCTTAAAAGTGACAGTCTGCTTAAACTATCATGATATTCATATTAGTTATCAAACGGATACAATTACCACGTTCAATTATCATCGTCCGGACCTAGCTTTCTTGTATAATTGCTCTATATCAAATTTATATATTATCATTATGACGTATTAAAATTGAAATAATATGTGTTTTAATGAACTATCAAGTAACTAAATTTTTTTTAAGATGGTTATAAAAGTATCATATTACATTTCTACGTAAATAAAAATACAATTTATAGGTACTTAAATATTTATTTGGAAAACTATTCTAAATCACATTTTTCTTGTTTATTCATTAGATGATCTCGTCATAGTCAAATCCTACAAGGTACCAACTTCAGAAACTGGAAAGGTAATTTTTAATATTCATTATCCATTAATTGTTTATGTTAGATAACAAGGCTGATAAATGAATATTACATCCGTAAAAATGATTGATTTACGTATTGATTCCAATATTTAATGGAACGAGTTCCGAGGTCAATTACAATTAAGCATAAATTAATTCATGGAATAAAACTGATGTTTAAATAATATTATGTTCCGAACAAAACGAATACAATTATACGGTAGTTATTAATTAAATAAATAGTTAATAACATTTAATTTTATTGTGAGGCTGTTGTACAAACCTACAAAATCCAGTGACCTTAATTATATTATGGATTTAGGTTTTAGTTTGTCAGAATATAAAATAAATGCCAAATTCTTGAATCAACTTTTATAAGATATAATACAAACACAAAAATTTGATTTATATTTGAATTTTAAATTCTAAGCGGAGCTAATTTCTAAAAAAGAAACATAATAAATTATTGTAAAATCAATATTTCTATTTTATGTGTCAGTTATCACCTTTTTAGTCAGTAAAAGTGCTTTGAGTTTTAAATCTGGTGGGTTACTGATAAAAAATATAATCTAGTTAGTATTTAAAGGGGTCAAAAGTAAATATTTCTGAACTTTTTTTAATAATTGGGGGGAGGGGGGTGAAAATAAATTTAAGAAAAAATGAAAATATTTACACGAAACCAGTTTTGGATAAAATTAAAAAAAAAATAACTGTAAAAACTTGGAAATTTTACTAAGTATTAATATAATAATTGTCTATAATATATAATATAATTTTCAAAATATTTTGATTTTTTTTTGAACAATTAAAAGTTTTGTCTTTTTTTTTAAATATATATTTAAAAAAAATTCGCTCGGTCAAAACTCTTAAAATGTAATTCAAGTTTCCCTATAAGATGTTCTTAAAATTGTATAATAATTATAAAAAAGTTTAAATTTGGAAGAAATAACATTTTTTATCGATAAATAACAATATTTATTATTTTGTTATAGTTCAAAAACTGTATTTGTGGGAAATTTTAGGTATATTATGAATTTTACTATACCAAAAGGAATTTTCAAAATAATATCTAAATTAATTATTTTAATATATTACCTATTTATATCATAAACTGGAATATGGATTCATATTGTTTTACAGTTAAGTGGTATTGACTCAAAAAATAACAACATTATAATATATTTCATTAATATAATTTATATTAATTAAATAATTATTATATAATAAATTCAATATTCTCGGAAAGAATTAAATCAGCTTACCGTAATATAAATAGTAAAATAAATGACTTTAATAAAAATTAAATATACTTAGTGACACTAATACAGGTTGATGGTCTGTCTTCGATCAGAACCGTTTTTCGTATACAATGATAGTTATATCATTCAATTCAAATTTAACACATTTATTATAGTAACCTGCTCGATATTTATAATTGTATCGTAGAGTGATACCCATAGCCTACCTTTATTTCAAATTTATCATATTTTTTAATGATAAGATTTTTTTACAGTTTATATTATATACGAATTTTAGTAATGTAAGTAAAACTTAATTAAAAAATATTATTATAAGAATAATTATTTGTAACAAATCTGATTTATAATATTATATACGTCATATTGAATCTGTATAAAATCCAAAAATTTCCCAATAAATATCAGTAAATTGATCTTAAAAAATAAAAGTGTCCTGGTCCTATCACATTGGTTTTTTCCCCACATTTATGTGCAGCGAAGTATCTAAAAACAACTACTTACAATTTTTTAAATTTGATTTTCTTTTTTACTTTTTCTTTTTTTTCAGTGCCTGATGAAATGTATGATCAGCAAACTAGGACTGGTAAACATTTATGCGATAAGTTATTTTTTTCAACATTAAATTTGTGGTAAAAAGTAAAATGTGTTACGTTGCCCATATATTTTACTGTTTCAGCTGAACGACGATGGATCATACAACAAAACTGGCATGGAAGTGGGGTTGAAGAAATACTGGTCGGAATGGTCTACAGACACAATTGAGAATATAAACAACAAGTGTTATGAAGAAGGTGATACTTATAACTTTTTTATATCGTTTTGTGACATGATAATAATATTACCTATATAAGTCGGCGATGGATGGAAAATTATGTAAAAAAAAACGATGTAAACTTATACTATATTGTCCATTTGTATCGTAAATAAATAGCAATATCTAATAATATGACAAAAAAATTGGGAAAATAATTTGAATAATCGCAAAAACTAATCTTTTTCTTGTTTTGGAAAACTTCAAAAGAGCTCACAAAAAAAAAAACTCGCGACATGTATATTGTTTGTAAGCTACTGACGTTTGTAGCGTACTAACCATAACTTAATTAACTGTAGTTAATTTTTTTTTTCAATAACTTGTCCACAATTATTTTAAAGTCGATTTGAAAGTTAACGCAAAATAATAACTCTTAGCTTGACCTTAAAATTAACAAACGTGCGGTTTTTGATGATATACAAGAATATGTTACGTATGCTTGTTTTGCAATTATTAACGAATAAATAAGATCACATAATATTTTCGTCTGAAAACAATGTCCCGGGATTTTTCTTTTTCGCGCATTATACTAGTAAATTATTCAAATTGACTGGAAAACTACAGCTGATATCATACGCGTACCCGAATTCGGTAACTCTGTTCACCGCCACTAACATCACTCTAATAATGCATAAAATACCGTACTAACTATTATAGTTTATCTGTCTATGACATTTAAGTAGCTATATTCCTAAACATATATTTATTACAGCGTTACTAGTGTCAAAGGACATAATAGCGACTTGCAATTATGCATATGTGGTGATGGCGTGCTTGAACAAGCAGTTGAAACTTGACAAATCAACTTGAAACTGGTAAGCGTCACATGAATTTCACATTATTAAATTGTATATATAACTATATAGAAGGTTAAAATTATTATTAAATAATTTACCTAATAATAGTGATGTAAAATTTCAGACGTTTCTAGTAGGAAATTTCCAAAGGTCCAAGGTTTAATTATTTTAGTTTCAAAACTTAAAATGTCCATTTTTGACAAAGAATTTTTCTTGGAAATTTCCTAGGTAACATTACTACGTACAATCGTTTACTATGATATTGTTTTTTCTGTTTCAGTTTGGCATATTGAAGAGATAACCGAATGGATATACTAAAACGCGCCATATATTATTTTTTCATTTTAAAATCATAATATTTCTACTATTAAGATTACTTTTACACTTAAATGCTATGTATTAAACAATATAGTTTATAGTTAATTATAATAAATACATATAAATGTATATACATACAATTAGTTTTTGGTTGTCACACTTTAGGATTTAAATGATATTTTCTGGTTTCCTTGATCCGACAGCGATCACCTTGACACATTTATGCATCGTATAAAATTAAAAAAAAAAAAACATCAAAATAATAATTATTATTATATTATATTGATGTTATAATAAAATACTTTAATTTAATTGGTTCATGATAATGACGTAGCGTTTTATTTTGTCGTTAAAACAATTATTGTTCTTGGAAACAATATTATATATATTCATAATGCCAATATCCGCTTGGAAGTGGAAATTCCGTCAATTTTAATTGTTATTACTGCCTTTTTCCCTTTTTCCTGTTTATTATTACTATTTTATTTTCATTTAGTAGTATATAAACACAGAACTAAAGTAAAACGAATTATTCTTTCGTCAAACTCCAAACCATTGTGATCTTTGACAAAACGCTCCGATAAAATATTATCATTACAATAATACATTGTGAACTCTTATATTAAACATACTTTATTAATTTTTATTTATTATTAGTACTCACGTTTTAAACGCAAAAAATGTTCTCTCTTAAAGTGGCGTGTTTGTGTTTGTCCGTCGCCGTCGCCGTCGTATTCGTAAGTTTAACACTAAATTATTATAAAATATTAATATATTATTATTAAATTTAAAGTTACACATTATTGCTGGTTATTGGACGCACATCATAGTAAACTATTTAATGTAATATAATAACAATTATATTAAATTATAAGGATTTTAATAAATTTGCATAATTTATTTGAATTACATAAAACGATGATTTCTTATCTCCAAATATATTTGAGATGCATATTATTCTGTTAACAATTTTTTAAAGACATTTTTTCATTTTTATGTGATAATGTTTATCTAATTTTAAGAATAAGGAATATGATAAAAAAAATGAATTAAAAACATATCATGAGTATATTTTAAATGATATGTCTTAAAATTATCATATATTATTAAAAATAATAATACAAAATGATTCTACGTGCATAATTTATAGTTTCTGGAAAAAAATATATTATTTTTAAAGGAGATATTTTAGTATTATTGAAATCCGAATCTTATAACAAACCCATGATCCAACAATTTGAGTCACGTTGATTTGATTTTATCCGATCAATAAATTGTTATAAAAAAAATTTGAGTTTAATATTTAATAAAATTCTTATTTCATATTTTTGTTTATATACATTTCGTTAAATATTGTAAAAACTGTGGTAAAATAAAGCAAGTAATTTACCTTTAAATTTAAAATTTACTTAGTTATCTATAGATTGTTCCTATACTTAATGGTGGTTAAAAACTTACTACATATGTAATTATGTGATCATATAAGTATATCGAATACCGGTAAAAATGTTATTTATGAAATTAAAGTTTAAGAATTTAGTGATACTGCAGATCAATAACGAGAAACAGTGTAACTTTAAGTGGATTTTTGTTTGTTGATTTGATTTATTTGTATTAAAATGTTTAGTCCATGATAACTTATAAGTATATATTATATTATATCAAATTAGGAGATAATTGAAGTATTTTATTGTAAATTTAACAATATTATAATATTGTATTATTGGATTGTAGTATTATAAGCGTGACTGAACTATTTATTGTATGATTTTAGGGTGAAAATAATCAACAAAATTCAAATGATCGGTCTGCCTCTATATTCCAGAGTTGCATATCGGAAACAAAGTTGTCCGGTGGTAATGTTGATTATATTATTATCCTTATCAGTATTGTTATGATTAATTATTAATAGGATTGCATGAATTATTATTTTATTGTGACACAAAAAATAATGCATGACTCGGTAATATAAAAATTAATTCACCTAGCATATTCAACCCCATTTCTTCCTTTAATAATTAATGAATTCAAATTCTGATTTTTAGAATTTGTTAGTTTACTTATAAGAACGCATTATTAAATACGAAGATTTGTATTACTTAAATAACGTTCTGTAGCGACTTGTGATATCACCATTTTTTTTTTTTTTTTTTTTAATAAGAATGAAATCTATTATGTATATTTGTAAAACTATTTTTAATAATTATTAGTTTTCGTATACCTACACGTAATTACGATAATTCAAATAATCGTTTAAATTTGAATTTAGATACATTAAAAAAAAAATCTTTTTAACAATTTAAAGAATAAAGGTTAATTTTTATTTGAAAAAAAAATGTTTTCGTCTTCTCATGACATTTCTTGAATGATTCAAAAAATTTAAATAACTATTAATAGAATATTCAATACTCATACAAACAATTTTAAAATTCAGAATAAATTGAAATAAATTGAATAAATTCGTTATTAAAGGGAAAATGAGATATGAGTAAGTATGTTTGGTGAATTCATCCTATATAATTTAATTTAATCTATGAGATATAGTTAACTTCAGTCCTTTATAAATTGACTATTTCGAGTTCACCACACACATAATTTTTAGAATAAGTTAGCAATCTGATTTTTTTCAATATCTATTTGAATTTCGCTGTAAAATAACTATAAATATGAGTACCTACAATATTATATCGATAATCGAATAAAAGTATAAAATATTTAATGTATATTTAATGTATTACAATTTAAAATTAATGCTATTATCTTTACTTATTTCGTAAAATTTGTATAGTTGATTAATATAAAATGTGTATGGTATTTTATAAATTAATTTACAATTACTAGTTGTCCTTAGCGCTTCATTGCTCATACAAAATGCATCCGTGTAAAATTCAGTTGCTTAATGTTAACATTTAACGTAACGCATATAGATAAATAATATTTTTGCTTTTTTAATTTGATGTATAAGTGATATTTCTGACGTTAAATTTACATAACTGTTTTACCCCATGTTGTTTGTGAAAAATTGTTTAGCCATTTAAAAAAAAAAAAGTTCTTAAAAAAATTATTTTTGCTTAATTGACCGATGTCAGACTTAATATTTTTTTTAAAATTATTCTTCAAAGTTATTCTTCTTAGTTATATAATAATTTTTTATGAATTTATTATTTGTTTTTAATCAGAGATAATATAGATGTATAATTGAGTAAATTATTTTCTGAGATTATACATAAAAAAACAACATAGCAGGTTACCAGTTATCGTCATACACTCATACTCATTAAAATTACGCTTCTTATGGGGTATAGCCTTTGTTCAATTTGTTATTTATACTCGTCATTTATAGACGAAACGGCGTTCGTTTTACATCTTTACGCGTGTATTAACTAATTATTTTAAAAATAAATAACTTGATTGTCAATTAACTTATAGAATCGAAAATATGCTTAAAATCTCCGCCCGAACTAATACAGGATGTTACATCGTTATTGTATCTCGGTTTTAGTGTACTTATCAGTTCACTAAAATAACGATAATTTATTCAATAGATTTTTGTATTTATTATTTTAAAATAAACTAAAAAATAATGTTAATATAATATTAAAAATATTCTTTTAGTTGCTCAACTTTACTAGGGAAAAAGTTTTATTAATTTAAATATTATTTGGACAGATGGCACCACTTATATATTTATATTTTATCGCTCAATATTTTGTAGACGGGAGTTAGGTCCATAAAACTATGCTTAAAATCAACCGGCTCTGTATGATCTTTCATTTAAAAATAATCACATGGCAATCGAATGAATGGTACCCGAGATCATTGGCATCTAAAATTCATACATATATCATTTAAAACATATCTATGTAAAAATTTCCTAAAACCTAATTACAGAACCACTTACCCAGTTAAATTGTAAATTTTAACCATCCAAGCACCCACTCTAACACACCAAAATTTTTTGTCAAAATCGGTCAAGCCATTTAGGAGTTAAGTGACGTACACGCGTACAAAGGAATCATACATAAAGATTGATACTGTGCAATACGTAATTATACATAAATTTTATTTTCGTGATATTTTCCGTACCGATCAATCATAGAATTAAATATTACGCAATTTATTTACCAAAAAGGTATAATTTTATTATCCAAATACAATATTTACACACAAACAAAAAAAAAAAAATTAAAACACATGAAACAATTCAAGAAATATTCTTGTGTTTAAACAGCGGATTCACTGTATAAGGAATATTATAAAACCTATATTATTAAAAATTATTTGGCTGGCTGTAGTAATGTTTGTAGTGCATGATATTTTGAATTTTATTTATATTCACAAGAACAATTGAAAATAAATTAGTAACATCTAACATACATATTTTTTTTACGGTCTTATTATTTACTAACTATGATATTACTCGATATTAAAATTAAAAATAATAAATACAACATAAAATAGAAATTACTATTCTTACTAAACTTTGTAGAGATATAATAGCACAAACGCTTTGTTTCAGTGTAGATAAAAGTAAATCGATGTATTATTAATATTTATGAGAACAAATAAATAAGTTTAATACAAAATATTGAATAATTTTCATTTTGTAGTTTGATAGAGAGTATCACAATGCATATAGTGGTGGATTTAGGAGAGGTACTTGGGAGCTGAAGCATCCACTGTTTCGCGTATTTTTATTAAAAATTACTAATAAATTACCAAGTGGCAAATTTTTGATACGGGCTATCAGAACGCGCGCCCCGCACCGTGGAGTAGCAAACACCGGTTGGCGACCACGCACAAATTGTACATAATAAGTAATTTAGGACTATTATTATTAACAAAATAGTACCCACCATAAAAATATACTAGATCCGTCACTGAATGCATATCATATATTATATACAATATAAGACTGATTTCATTACGCGTAATAATAATATTATCGAAAACAAATTAATAATTATAATAATAATAATAATAATGACAAGTTAGAAAAAATATACACATAAATATTATACATCAATTTATATGAATTATACCCAATTTATATTTTTAGTACATAGCAAATTACCCTCATTTTTCTGAGAATATTAATTTATAATTTATAATTTTACTCTAGCTGTGGTTTGACAAGACCACATATAAATTATTCATATGAGCAAAAACGACAAGAACAGGGTTCTGTAAATATATACAAAATGTATTTAAAGTAATTTTTGTGGTTTCTTGATCACCATAGCATATACTCGTTACTATTTGTATAGTAATTTTGTCTTTTTTTTAAAATTTAAATGGTAAGTTACTGTCTCCTTGTTTTAAATACAAACGATTAAATATTCGATTTCCTTGGAATTTGTCATTTATAATTTGGTTATCAATAACATTTCATCAAGATTTTTTACCAATACAAATGTAAATGATATAGATGTTAAATTTTAGAAATTTCTAAAATAGATGTAATTTAAAAATTTAATTTTAAATTTTAAATATAACTTTTCTTAATTTGTTAGTTTTCTAAGAGTTTGAAATATTTTTGTTATGAAATATCTTCTGGAAATCCGATACAGTTAATATGAATAACTTCCACTGATTTCAATTGTTAGTAAAAAACATAATATAAAAATAATATACTTAACGTGTTTTAATAATATTTAATTTTAGACGCACTCAAAGGGTTTCGGTCGATGAGTATACCAAAAACACAGGCCGAAAAAGTACGTAGTTTTTACATATAAAATTATCATTTAATTATAATGAATAATTCAACAAGGTTTAATGAAATTATTTTTAATTTTTGACCGTTTTACAGTGTATGATGGGTTGTCTGATGAGAAAAGTCAATGTGGTAAGTACTTATAATGCTAACATTTTTAATCAACAATATTATGTTTATAAATAATACGCAAGACCTTCATTACAACATAGCTTATATATCTAACGTGCAAAATATGTGTGTTCAGATTAACAAGGGCAAGTTTTCGGTTGAAGAGGCGACTAAGGTGGCACAGAAATACTATGGAACGAACGAAACGATGATGAAAAAGGCAAAAGATCTCATTGACGTTTGCGCAAAAAAAGGTATATTATACTTACGATATCGGACCGTACATTTTCTAGTCGAATAATTCACTAATATCAAAGAAATACACGTATACCAAATAACTACAGGGAAATTATAAATTAAACATTTTACATAATGGAACATTAAAAACTCGACACGGTCTATGGTTAATTGGTTAATAATAATAATAATAAATCTTCACGTCTTAAGTTCAAAAATATATAAAATATTTAACAAAAGCGGTGAAGCCTCTGAGAGGACTAGTTAAAATCCCTTAATAAAAAATACTTACAAGTATTTTAATAATACCATAATTATAATATAAATAAAAAAAAAAAATTGTCTTCTCATGAGAAATCTAATTGATTATAATTTTATTTTAGGCCATTATTTTTTTCAAAATGTTGATAAATTCATATTAAATTACATTATTTTATACAATATATTTTTAGATTAACATTTATATACTGTTTTCATATTTAAATAAAAATACACTTCATCTTTAGATTAAGGTGAATATAACCATAAAATTACTAAAAAATTCATGTATATATGCATAAAAAATATCTAAGTATGCCCTTAAAACAATAAACTGATATTATAAAATGCATGAAAAAGATTAATTATTCATCATACATTTTTAATTTTTGATAGACTATTAATAGAAACTGCATGTTTAAATTCACATGAGATATGACACTAACAATAATTTATACAAAAGTATATGGGTTTGACACGATTATGTTGAATTAACGAACGCAGTACGTACGTAAGTGGTAAATAAAATAATAATTAAAAGTTTTTTTTTTTTAATTTTAAGTTCAAAAGAAACAATAAACAAATAAAATTCACAAAAACTGAATTCAAAAAATTAAATTGAATATTAATTCAAAGACAAAAAATAACCTATAAATATACGTAAAATATAATTAAAAATAATTGCTTTTATACGAGTATTTTACCAATAGGATTTATTTTTGTCTACAATGTGCACGATCAAAAGCACAATATAAACATGTATAATATTCATAAATATACTTATTCTAACATTATAAATGATATTTTTCTTTATTTTCTGACTGCAATTTTAATGTGTTTATTTGTTTTATGTGACTACGATTCACGATTTTAGCACAATCAACAACTGAAGAGTGTGCGTTGGCCGGAATTGTGACTACCTGTATCGTGGAGGAAGCTCAAAAAGTAAGTCTTAACAGATACGTATTGTGATTTAGAAATTGCAAACAGTAGCATTGTCCAAATATTCAAACTTTTCTATTATCCTTTTGTTATGTAACGCCTCGTCGTATAATATTAAGCTAAATTAAGGATTATTTCGAGCCAGAATGGGCTTTTAAATTTTATTATGTAACTATAAAAATCATCAAGGTATCGTAGTTTATTATTTTTCAATCGAAATACGTAGGAATAATCGTTATATTAGAAATAATTAATTAATAAACATCAAATTACTATATAGACTTTTGTCTACCTCTATTATTACTACATTTTACCATGTGGCAATTTCCAATAATTATCTAACATGTTTTGTTCACGATATATTATCATCTTATTGAGTTCAACAAATGACGTAATAAAATTCTATTAAATTTTTACTTTTTTATTTTTATTTAGTTATGTAATGTATTTTTTGAAATATATAAAAGATATATTATTAGTTTAAAAACAAGAATCTTAGATCTGTGGGTTCCGGAACCTAGCTATCTTGATCACCCACACACATTTGAGAGTTGAACAACTACGAATAGATGTGAATGTGTAATTTTCTTGGTTAGGTTGGGTGAAAGGGTAGGGCTTTTCAACGAAAAAACGTATAATACAGTTAATGACATTATCATGTTATTCTATTATGATTAATATTTTCATTTTTTGTTACAGGCTGGCTTAACTGGTGGACCTGGTGGATCTGGTGGCCGTTCCAGGCGAACCATTTCACCGAAATTCAGACGCAACATCGTATAAACTGTTCATGCCGTTCCTGTGATTATTTAAACGCTTTACGCCTATAACTATTAAACTAATTAATTTTATACTATATAATCATGTGCATACTTTCATGGCCGTCAATAAACATTATTTTAACAATTATAAAATCTAGTATTCATTGAAGAGTTGCAAGGGCACTCTTCTTATGACGTGTTTTAATGAATAATTGTATTTTAAATACATTTGAAGATTCAGAATATTTATCATTTAATAAATTAAAAATTTAAATTATATAACACGAAATACTATGATTCATAAATAAAGTTTTAACCAACCGTTTCAAAAGTCAGAACTTTTAAATCGTTCAATCAATCAAATATTTCAGTCGGCGGACGGGTGGAACATACAAATAAAAAGATCCACAAAACAATGTAGAAAAAATATAATTTTTACTATTGTTTGACATCAATATAGTAATTATAATAAAATTATTACGCCGTGACTTTGTGATTTCTGAATGTTTTTTTTTATTGTATTTACATCAAAAAATAATGATATTTTGATTCAACTTATCATTTAGGTACATAAATGTTTTCAATTAGAGCATCTGCTTAATAACTCAGGAAAAAAGGATATTTATTATTTTGATAAATTAAATTTCTATCGCTACCAAATACTAGCATAGTTTTCAAAATTTAGATAGTTAAAAGTATAGTATTTATAGTATAGGTACTTAAAAATTCCAATTATCATAATTTGAATAAATTTGTTATTAAAAGGAAAAATATGAAGGTATGCTTAACTTATAAATTATCCTGTATACTACATAAAACTATTGGTTACTGGTTGAGTAGTTCTTAAAATAGTTGTACGATGATTTCAGTTTCAGATAAGACTAGGGTATTCAAAAGCTCTTGGAACCTATTAATACCGGTTCTTTTTGTTATACAGTTCTAGTTTTTGTATGATCCTGGTATACTAATAAACACTATTATAATGATTCTCCGAAATTAATGGTACTGACCACTATATACTTATATTATATCCTATGGGTGTGTTTTTTTTTCGAGAATTTGACAGCAATACTGGATTTGGCCTTTGGCTTTTCAAAGCATGTTTTTACACACGTGCTTACATCTAGATTCAGTACCATGACGCCCATTCGATGTTTTGAACATTGATTTCAATTCGTTGACGGTCTGCAATTCAGAATACTACAAAACATCGTGACCACTATTATTACTGTATAATAATAAATAATAGTCCATGGCCAGTTTCAGAAATGTTCAACCTACACCATCTTTTAATATTTTTTCATCCAGTTCGTTCATAATTTACAAGGTTATACCAAATATACTCATATTTTTTGTAAGTAATGAATTTAATCAAATTCAGATATTTGGAATTTTTGAGTATTTTTAAGAACCACACTTTTTTACTATAAATTATTAAAGAAAAGACTTTTTTCAGTAATTACGGTAATGTGTATAAAACGGGATTTGAAATAATAGTTTCAGAATTGTGAAACTTTGAATACCTACTGGTAAATAACTTTACTAGGTTTAAAGATGTGGATAAGAGTTTTAATTGTTTGAATATTATAGTGACTAATATTGATTTATTATAATTTTATAATTTGTAAAACTTATCAGAGTATAAAATAATATAAGGATTAGACAAATTATTAAATATATTTTATTTTGTATGTAAGATCACTGTTCTATACCATCAAGTTTATTTTTGACGAAATTAACTTCCAGATACAACAGTTGTTACCAGGCGATCTGATGTCATTTAAATCAATCGATACTGTTGTTGACGAAAATGAAAGTGTAAATTTTCCGATTGAATTTTTAAATTCATTAGATATCCCTGGAATGCCACCACATAATCTTCGATTAAAGATTGGTTCCCCTATTATTCTCCTCCGTAATTTGAAGCCACCTCAATTATGTAACGGTACGCGTTTGGTCATCAAAAAGATTACCGGAAACATTCTTGAAGCAACCATTTTGTCTGGGAAGTTTAAAGGAAAAGTGGTCCTGCTGCCACGTATTCCGATGATACCATCAGATTCTACCATACCCTTCAAAAGGCTACAGTTTCCAATTCGTTTAGCTTTCGCCATGTCTATAAATAAATCTCAAGGTCAAACAATGTCCATTTGTGGTTTGGATTTGGAAAATCCAAGTTTTTCTCATGGGCAACTATATGTTGCGTGTTCACGTGTTGGGAAACCGTGGAATCTATTTGTGTTAGCTAAAGACAGGTTAACCAAAAGCATTGTGCACCGATTGGTGTTAAATTAAATTGAAAAATTAAAAGTATTTATAATTTAAAAAATTAGATATTAACGTTTAAAAATTTAAGACTGTCTGCTTAATATCAAGTGTAAGAACATTTAGCCACAGCTTTTATTTTAATTTTAGTACATAATAAAATCTAATAACTTCTTATTTGATTTTCGATTTAGATGGTAAAAAATAAAATGAAGATAATCGTCTAATCAATTTATTTTAAAGCAGGTGATTCTTTTTTGAAGAAAAGAGATTTGTGTCAACATTAAACACTCTTAAATATATATATATAGTACGCATTGTGATCATTAGAAATTCAATTATCAGAACTTGAATAAATGCATTTTTAAAAGGTATAAGTGGGTTGAGCATGCTTGAAGAATTGCTTTGTACCATTTATATTACTTTATGCTTTGTACAACTACATGTACTAGCAACGTAGTTTATCAGGTTTATTTATTTTTTTAATTTTTATTTAAACCAAGCCAGCCAAAAGATGCGGTAAAAATTGTAATAGTCAAATAGGGTAATTACAACAGATTGGTAACATCATATTACATATTCGACCGTGCACCTATCTAAAACCTATCTAATACATATAGTATATATACTAGATATTAGTAAGAACCTAGCGAGGAACAATACTGCAGCAGCTATACCACATATACAATATTTTTACTATAAAGCATTTGGAAACAGATTAATATACTTTAATTATTTTCTTGATAAGCGATAACGTATCGATATAATATACTTCTATCGAAATGTAATAAGTACGCAACAACACATAAAAACATTAAACAATATACCTGAATAACTGTGTATTACGTGTTTAAGGAATAATATGAACTTAAATTATAATTAACATTAAATATCTATAGAATTATATTGGAACCTTAATGTTTTTTTTGTTCAATGAAATTCTGCTTAAATCGTAATAAATTTACTTATATTCAATATTATTTTTATAATATAAGTACTATATTATAATGATTAAAGCTGAGATTTGTATGTAATATAACTTTTTTCTAGTGTTTAGAGCTGTAACCAGAAAATGAGTTTTAGGCAATAATGTTTAATATAATTGTATTTTCATTATTTTACTTCTTTTAAACAATTTTTATATATATTTTTTTTTAGGAAATATACTGTGATAATTTAGAGCATTAAAATCCTAGATTTGGTGAATGATTAGAATTACAATATGATTTGGTGGCGAATGGTGATTTTAATCATTATAAATAATTTTTGTTGTATGACTATTGTTTGAAAAAATAAATACTATAAAGAATTAACGACAAAACACCATTCCAAGAGTTTAGAAAATAGTCAATAATCATTCATATTACCTAATAGTTATCAATTATAAGTATTTTGAAGTATTATCTACATATAATGATTATTCAATAATGAGTATGACGTGATTCTGATTCAAATATTCGTGGATTGTAGAAAAATCTAACCTAACTAAGTGTAGATATGAAATAAAATTCATCCGTCGATACCAATATAGTTACCCGAGTTTCAATTATCGAGTTTGTTTTTTTTCATTTATTTTTCATTTATTATTCGTTATTATTTTGCCACTATCACAAAACACACACAGGTACTGCATTAATAATTAGCTGTTGATAGTTTCTCCGTAACAGTAATTTTTTGAACACAATATATCATAAAATAAATACACAGTCTACACACATACTTCATATTATAACGTCAACGGCAATGTGGGTTTTCAAACTAACATTGCTATATGTATCATTTACCATAATTATATTATAACATTTATAAATATCTGTAGTAGTACAATATGCGTTACTATGATATTATAAATTTGATGTACTGACACATGTTTAAACAATACATGTGAAAAATTATTAAAAAATGTAATTTACAAAAAATACATAGATTAAATGATAAAGTATATTATTTAGTTACATAGCTTTCGAAGTGTCAGCCATCCGATGATCATGTGCATTATTGATTCACTCTAATTGTAAAAAATAACAATAAAAATATAATGAATATTATTAAGATAAATGTTATTTCTTAACTTATTATTAATTTAATTTACATTAATAACGTATTGTTTGTATGAAGCTTCTATGTAACTTAATGATTATAAAATAAAACAGCGATCGTTATTAACCTTCGCCGGTCAACGGCCACAACCCATGGCCTAAAATTCATCCTACTACACCGTGAACATAAACAATACAAATACATTTACAATAAATACCAAAAATAAAAGTAATATGTTTATCATCACTAACCATAACGAAACCAATTAAATATGGTAAACAGGCGACAGAATTATCAGCACCGACCGACTGCTCAATTAATGAATTTGATTTGTAAAACGCCGAATCAAAAAAAAAAAACGTAGTAGGTTGCCTAATAATATTATATCATCTAGAAAAAAAAATAAATCAAAACATTTAATTTCTTCTAATCGCTATTCCCTAATTTTGCTACTAATACGAAAGATAATGCTACGGGTACTAAAAATAATGTCAAACATAAGGAACCACTTCTACCATCGCCAATTTTCATAAAATCTCCAATTAATTCTTTGATCTATGTAAAAACTTAAGAAAAATAACAAAAAATGAGGGTTTTTTATGCAAATATACAATGAAAAATATCAAAATAAATCTCCATTTTTCTAATATTCACTGTATCATAATGAAATTGTTTCATTAAATATTACACGTATCAGGTACTTACACGAAGAAAAATCCTACAGTCATTTTTAAAAACCTATATCATTCAATCTTTATTGAATACATCCAAAAAGATATTGAACCAAACAGATAACTAATAAAAAAATATAATTTATCAACTAAAAACACAAATTAAAGAACCCCTCCTACTGTTTTTCGTAAATCTTAACCCTTCACCAAATGATCAAGATATCTTCAAAATAAAAACTATTTATTTCACTAAAATAAAATTAAAAGTCTCTCACATCAAGTGTGATTTAGTTTAATATCACCATTTCTGTCAGTATGATCATACCAATAGTTAACTACCATCACCAACCAAAATATGTTCGATTTGGTGAAAAACTGAAAACTATAATAGCTCTAATTAATGTCTAAATCCAATGATCTACCTACAAAATATGTACCATACGGTGATGATCCGGATAACTACAAAGGTTAAACTGTCCATATAAGGATCTTCAAAACCTCCGAAAAAACATTAACTAAAAACACCAACTTATGATAAATAGCCCAGAACTCAGACAAACTTCAAATCCAACACAGAAGTTAACTTCTTCAAGAAGAAACTCAACGTCATAACAATACATAATATTGTACCCTCATTTAATTAAAATTAACTTAAAGATACAAATCTCTCTTTATTGCTAAACAACGTCCTAATATCCTTGATATTTTTATAAAAAAAAGTCGAAAGCAACTAATACTAATATCTTCAACATAAATGATCTATCACTTGACTGCTCACCAGCTACACTTGATTATAAAATGTGCTCTTCTAATACTTTTGAAAATCCTCTAATTTCTGAAAAAATCTGTTAAACGCTTCTTTTCTTTAAAGTCAAAAACTTATAAAATACCTTCTTAAATTCAGATGACGATATCAATGAATGTTACCACTGAGTAATTTCTCAATTCAAAATATTCACTGCTTATCAAATCTACTTTTCGTACACAATTATTGCTTAGGTTGTAGATTTTATATAATAATGATAAAAAGTATACAACCGCATATCTGACCTATACGAAGAATTCAATTAAAAAATTAATTAATACCATTGCGCGTGTATCAGTCAGTACTAAAGTTATTATGAGAGCGGTAGGTTTTCATTAAACACATTAATTATTTAATTAAAACTAATCTGTTTGTTCTTAAATAATTATTTCATAAAAACTAAAAATCTAAGTAAGGTCTGACAGTAAATAAATGTTCAACTTAAGATAATTTTAAACATAACTTTAATAAAATTAATATAATATTATTATTAAAAAATAAAATATGGTAATAATATTATAATACTCTTTTATAAACGCGAATATAATTGAACATTTGTTAGTTCTAGTTGTACTTAAGGAAAATTGAGTTTCAAAAATAAAAAGACGATAAACTACTAACAACTATCAAAAAATGTAAGTTAAATATAAAATAAATAAACAAAATTGAAAATGTATTTCTTATACTTTTAAATGTTAGATTTGTCGACTTAAAAATTAAAATATATAGTTTTATGTTCGATTTACATAGTGTAAAATTATATCTTGTAAATCAAGGAAGTCATATATGTAATAATATAAAATGAGTCGATTAGTTTTAAATTTATTGTTTTGAACCAAACTATCAGTAAAATTAGTGCTATGTGTATATAAAAGTGTTAGATTAAAATCAATTCATCAAAAGTTGATAATTATTACTATTGTTTTGACTATTTGTTCAAATTAATTTTCTTAATTCACCTTATTGCCTTATAATTTAATATATAATTTTTCTGTTATAATGGTACATATTATAATCATATTATTTCCTTGTTTTATTATTTTACACATCATAAGATCATTGTTATTATTATTTTTATTTTAGGTATTTAATATATTGCACTTCCTACAAAAGTTTCTAAGCTTATTTATTTTTTAATTTTATATTTTAACACAATGCGTGGTAAGTAGTTTGATAAAACAAATAAATGTGCTAAGTTACTTTTTTTTAAAATAAATAAAATTGTTCCGAGTAAAATAAAAACCCAGCTAAATTGTATATGTACGAGTAATATGATTAATATTTTTTACAAGCCAGCGGCAAAAGTTATTTATTTTTAGCGTAAATATTACCTTTCATCTGCAGAAGCAGTCTAAAATTGGTTAGGTTGAAACAATAATAAAAAAAAATCGAAAGATATAGAAAAATAGTGATTAAACTATTTTGAAGAATTAATAAGAGTATCACTGCTCCAAACTTTAAGTATAAAATATAATATATATATTAAAAATTAAATTTTATACTAAGATGATTGTAAAATAATTAATAATATTTATTAAAAGTTAATAGTATTTATTTACTGGACAGCGCATCATTCAAGCAATATTGTGCTGTTTCAATATTTCAATAACGATCGAATAACGTCTACATTATTGTTATTTTCAAAGGCGGATAAAATAAATTTAAAATAATTAACTCTAGTTTGAATTAAAAGAGTTACATTACAAGCTAATAATTAACAAACAATTTATTAAACTTAAGAAGTTTTAAATTAATATCATAAAATTTTTAAAATGAGTTATTTATGATTAGGTACCTTCTATTTCACAATATTAGGGTAATATACACATGTTTTGAAAAAAAAAAAACTAAATATTTTGCAAGAAATACATATTATCACACATTAGTCAACACAATATTTATTTTCAAATAATTATTTAATGAAGGAGTTTGCTAGTTTTAATAATTAGTTAGTTTTTACTATAGCGAGTTAATTAGCGTTTAAGTATAAACTTAATTTTAACTAACATAATACATTCCAAATTGTCAATAAAAAGTTAAAATATAGATACTTAATTAATATTTAGTTATACAATTAACAAGATAATGTATTAAAAAAAAGTATAGTTCTGTATTCGTTATTACTTATTGCCCACCTTTGATTATTGAGGTACCTACTTGTCGACTAAAATACAGTTCTTTCTGTTTTTTAGTCCTTATATAAAAAATAAAAAGTAAAAATCAAAGTTATTCAATTGCGTTCCGTGTACGACCCACTGAAAAAAAAATGTACTTAGGTAGAATTTATGGTTAAAAATATAATATTATATTATTATAACAGTAGGTGGTACTATACGTACTGTTAGAACTAATTCAGTACCTACATAGAATAGATTGAATTATCTACTAAGTACTCTAGTATCTCAACCTGTTATAGAAAATTCCAATAAAATATTTTGTTATAACTTATAATATTATTATATAGTATAATATAATATGTTTAAGATGGATCAATAACTGTCATTAAAAAAGTATGGTACTTACATATGTCACATAATCTTTTCGACAAACCCGTAATAGGACTTGCCACTTAGTTGTTTGATAAAGAGGATTTTCATTCTAAAAACAGGTTTAATTCTTTAAAATCCCATATTATGTTGAATTAAATTTCAATGGATTTTTAAAACTCTAATGATTTTTTGTTATAGTGAAAATTACAAAATAATAAATAATAATACTAATTTTACATAAATTGATATTTGAGTTAAATAAACAAATATTTATATTACAATAAATTTATTAACAAACGAGAGTCTCCCAATAAAAATGTAGAATCTATTTTTTATTATGCTTTAAAATTTTTGAGAAACTTAACATGGATTGAGTAAATTCACATAAATTTTAGATCTTATATTAATTATATTCTTATCATATTTATAAACACCGCTTCCTTATTATTTTGATATACACGAATAAAACAGTTAATTACATCTTAAATTAGGATACCTAAATTATGTTTAATAATTGTGACATATAAATAATATAATTTTAATATTTTAATTTAATATTAATCATTTAGGTGTATTAGGCATCAAGGACTTGCAGATCTTGTATCTTATATATTCCAGATGTGGCGTGTCTGACCTTTAAATATAAATAAAATTAAACTTATCTATAAGAATTGTATATTATTGCATGTTAATGACGATAGCAGCATGGTACAATAAGAATTCACATAAAATGTAAAATTTATTTATTCAGTGGTTTATTTTATTCCGTATACTTGTAATATATATGTATACATAATCCACAATGTAGATAAAATCTATATAGAATTACGTGAATTACTGTTACTACTAAATATAGTTCACGAGTTCTCTACTAAATCACAGTAGTGTATCATACAAAATAGAATAATTGATTTTATAATATATTTATATGATTATTGGTATACTAAATTTGGACAGAATACTATTTAATGAGGGATCCAGTGGTGCAACTATTGAACACTTTTTTATACAACATATATATTGATTTTATTACGTACGTGGGTAAAATTGCTCGATTGACATAACAATGTTGCTTTAAGGATTGTATTAATTTGCATAGTGACAGAATAGGTAGGTACCTACCTAAATTTTAGTAATTATATACGGTTAATGTAATTTTTTTAAGAATATTAGTAATAATAATAAAAATAAATAATAGAGTTAACTTCATCTACTCCGTCCAACGCCGTTGTAGTTACATATCCAACAAAACAATGAGTTAACGCTCGGCACTCGCTCCAGTATTTCGCTACACGCGCCAAGCACGTTTCGTGCAATATAACATAATAAAATATACATTTTCGACCTCGGTCTGTTAAAATATTAAACCAAGTGACCCGGAATCGTCTCTATGAGAGGTCACTGTGAAAAAAATAAGGGTTTCTTCGTGTTATATAAAACACGCGATTTTATTCATTTTAACTCAGTTTTAGTATTAATCTAGGACACATCTAGAGGGTAAAGCACGGATAGCAGATTTCCGGGGCTGACAATATATGTAGGTAAAATTAGTTTAGAAATGATCATGAGAAAAATAAATAAATAAAAGTACTTACATTTTTGTAAAAAAAAAAAAATGTTAACAATTTTATATTGTTACAACTTACAGCTATATTATTATTGTCATTAATTGGCAAAATATTGTTAGGTGATGTTTAGTAAATTTTTACAATTTGTTAATATTGAAAACAAATCGATAAAATATTAAAATGGTAATGTAGAAAAAGTTCATTTACATGGTCACAAAGTATGCAAGTAAATGCTTTATATTGTTTGTATTATTTAAACGGTTTAATTTGATTAACAAAATATTTAAATATTTTATATACCAGTTAAAAATAAAATATACAATACACATAAATAAAAGCGTTTTTAAGATGTCTAGTTATTTATTTATAGTTGTGCAATAATTTAATGGCTTACATGGTGATCAAGCTTCGTCTCATATTTTCGAATAAATCTTTGGATTCCATCTGCTGTTGTAGGCAGCATCATATTATTATAACATTGAATTGCGTTGTTTTTTTTCAAACCAATAGGCTGCAGTGATGGTCTCAAAGGCGATGTCTATTTACACCATTGTATTACGTCAATGTTAGACTTATAGACACAGTTATACAGACCACAGTTGAATTTCATTAAGTTCAAATTGGTCTTATGATAGCTAAATAGAAATTTTGATGTTATAAATGTATTTGTTTTTATTCAATTATCATTTAATAAAATAAATATCTGTTTAGTAAGATACTATGCAATTATATATAATGATGAGAACTTTATTTTTGTGTACACTCATGTTATTATTACCTTTTTGTACTTTTATAATATGGATCACAAAAAATATTAAGCAGAAATGTCTTTTCAAAAATAAGTAGATTTGCCCTAACATATACAGTACTAATAGTTTCGTTGCGCGTACGCATTTCAAAACATTTAAATCTGAAACATTTTATCATCTAATCTCTATTTTTTGTTTTAAACAGCTTTTTTGTAGTTCCTTAAAGGTCAAAAAGGTCAACACTATCTATAATTTTAACCAGGAATATAATTGGTCGGTCAAATATACTTGCAAGTCATAAATTTATGTAGATAAACAAGTTATATTTTTTTTTTCATAAAGGACGAAGTATAAGATAACCTATATTATACTGATAAGTTCTTATACATCCCTAAACACTAAATTAGTTAGATGCTCAAAGATATGAATAAATATAATATATTAAGTAAGATCTATCGAAACGTTTTGAAACTTCACAGATTTTATCATAAGTCAATCACGCGATGTATTTTTACAGAGATTCAGATAGGTTTTTAATTTTAATTTTAAATTGCATAATATGTTATTTAAACCAGTTAAAATATAACAAAATTTAAACTAATATACAAAGACCAAGTATATTTATACAGGTAATTAAGCAGGAACTGAAATTCAAAAGTCCAGGAATTAAAAAATTTTGACATTTTTTACTTATACTTTTTACTAAGAAATATTTTACATTTTTTTATGATTTTAATTTTGTATAATTTTTTTTTTTTTTTTTATCAAATCTGACTAATTTAAATTTAATTTAAAATACTCTGTATAGTTATATTTTAATTCCCTTAAACTTGGATAGGGCACGATAACGTAAATGATCCACTTATAATTATCGCAACGAACACATTGCGGTAATATAGCAAAAATAATATCGTAAGAACAAAAATTCTACAATAATAATAATAATAATATCGTTATTATATTAAAAATTATCTTAAATTGTCATAAATACACAACAATATAATATAAATAAAAATTCAGTGTTGGTACTGAAAATTATGAGCGATTCCTCGTAATTAGTTAACAGTTGAACTTTTTTGGTAGATTCATGTAATTGTTTTATTTTATCGGCAGTTTATTTACATCTCAGTATTTGTTTTTCTTACGTTGTTCCAAATCCTGCAATAGTTATATTCTTCAATTTTAAAATGGTTTAATTTTTTTTAAATTTTTTTAGAGCACTTATAAAGTATTATAGACTAAAGAATAATTGGAACTTAGTATATAATTGAAACAATTGTGCCAACTTTCAACACAATTATTTGTTCATGGAATATCGTGTTCAATCGTTGAATAATAATTCCAAGCGTAAAATATTGAAAATAAAAGGGCTTTTCTACAAGATCTACGATATGGTCTTTCGATCCATGTATCCTCAACAAATAAATTCAAATAATATCAATGTGCAATAAAATTTATTGCGACGTTTTTACCATTATAATTTGACCGCGATATTTTGACGTGATATCTAACGTAAATTATGATAAAAACAACAATAATTTGACAACTACATTATTAGCTGACCGTTTACGGTAGTAAGTATAACATTTCTTAGTGGTCTGTTAAAAAAAAACAGTAGATTTCGCTGTTTTTACCTCTTATTAAATAATAAGTTTCCGTAGCATTTTCCCCATTCATTTATATCGTTTTATATTTCTCAATTCAAAATGTATGAAAACATAATTTGCTATGAGAACGATAAAGAAGAGTAGAAGACATTATACTCACTGAGTTTTCTCTATGTCTTACAGCACGTTCCAATACTGTTATAATAATATTTTATTGATTGACCATATTATCTCATTTAACTATGTTTTCTATTTTTTGGTAATAAATTATTACTATAAGTGATTAATCAATAATAAATAGATTCTATTATAATCATTCATTCTCTGTAGATCAACTGTTATGCATGAAATTTCACCAAAATATTTGTAAATATTACGTATATTTATATATTGATTTCATATTGCTTATATAGTTATATATTTACTTTCAAGTGTATGGGGCTAATGAGAATGGATGAACTACTAGGTATTTTTTATTATTATAACTTTTTGAATCATAAATACTCAATTACCCAATGTTTTTTCTAAAAAAAATATGTAAAGGATACTTTTTCATTGTAAAATGTGCCGTAATTAAGTTTTTTATATAAATTGTGGTCTAAATATTTTTTATTCGTACGTAAACTGTTGCTAGGAAAATTTTTGTAAATCTATGTGTTCCTTTAATTTTTTAGACAGATACTGGAAATATGATTGTATTAATAATGGTTTTTTCTATTTATACTGTTTAAAACTTTCATACTTATTATAAATTAGTAATTAAGTAACTAATAAAAATGTGTATGAACGTATGCTAAATACCACTCAAAAAATAAATGAATATTTTTTTGGTTTATTATAATTCTTTCGTTTTCTTCTGTATAAAATGTATTTTTATTTCTTTTACTATCATTATTACTTTTTATTCTTTGACTTTTTAAACTAAAATAATATGCATCGCTTTGAAAGTTTTTTTTTTAAAGTTTCGGGATGCAATTTACGCGGATTATGATTGTGACCTTTTTTGGAGGATATAATTTACCTACTCTGCTCCAAATTTAAATGCATACATTATATATTATACTGTACACTTAATTATAAACACTATAATTAAGTATAATATTTTTAATATTTATCACGTTTAGATTAGAATATAGTTTTAATAACTAGTAATAAACTTATGACCCGATTATCAAAATTATCTTAGATGAAGTCATTGATAAGTTAAGTGGTTAAGTCTATGAAATATAAAGTTGGATTTTGTGTTATAGATTTTAGTGACTATGTTTAAATGTATAAATAATATTATATAATAGTTATAGTGTTTAAATTTAATATAATACTTCTATAGTAAAATATTTATTTTATTTTATAAAGGTGGCTTTATATATATATATATATATATTCGTCAATGTATTTTATGTTTTGTATCACAGCTTCAAGGAAACTTTGATGGTGAGGAGTGGAACTCTGCATCCATCACTATCGAAACACCGAGCTTTGAATAAATTCATATTACTGCTCCCCAAAGATAAAATTCTAAATACGCCACCTATAATATTATTTTATTAAAACCATTTTTGTTATTGTTATAGTGAAATATGACGAACGTATATTATTCATAGTATAATAATATATGACTACACTATACGTAACCAGGCGTTATTATAATGTTTATAATATTATTACAGTACGGTTATTGACAGTTCTGATTTTTTTCTGATTTGATTAAATTATAATTATTAGACTTTCCATTAACAATGTACCCACGCGTTTACAATATAACATAATATCATTATGACAATATATGCATTCTGTTTGAACGAAGCTACGCTATGATTGACAACTACCTATGTTAGATAGGTCTGGGGAAAACGATGAAAGCAATGTTCGGTTTGGTTGTTTCACACTAACTATATATACATATAATCGACTTGAGTCGACGTAAATTTAAATAATGACGAAAATTCTCTATAGACGTCATAACATAATACATTTATTATCATCACAAGCAAAAACATAACAATATTATTTTGTAATTATTATAATTTTCGTATTAATGGCATAATTTTCACGTTTCACGAAACATAATATAATAATAATAATAGGTACCTTTATTTAAGCTAAGTTTTAGTTTGATATGTTCACTATGCTTTTTTCTTTTCCTTTATATATTATCATATTATTATGTTTAAATATTAAATAATAAATAAGAAGTACTTTTTTCCGACATTATTATTTTTATTTTATTATTTTAACACAACCATATTTTTTTAGTGTATTGAATTTAGATTTTTATTTTATGTATGTTTTAGTGTAAAAAGCCTTAAATAATAATTATTATATAATTTATTGCTATAGAATTATTTAAAAAAAGCCGCCTTTCATCAAAGTGATGCATGGTGTTAATTTTTGAGGAAAGCATAACATTTTTTGATAAAATGTTATTGAATTTATTATCTCGAGTGATCAAAATAATTTTTCGATGACCAAAATGGTTGTATTACGTCGTAGGTGCTTAATGGGTTCAATGGAGTTAACTTGCACTTTATGCATAAATATTTAAAAATAATTGAACAATAGTGAAAATATTTTATACTACATAATTTATTATCAACGGAAAACGAACTACTTAATGCTTAAATAATAATTTCTATATGCCTACATTATATAATTTGAAAAAATATTTCCACTTATTAAGTTTTATTTAGAAATCCACGTTATATACTATACACCTCCTCTTCCGCTTGCCATTGATAGATACTCCGGGAATGCCTGTGTAACTACGATATTATTTATCACTCTGTACATTGTAATCCTATATTGTCATTAAATGTTTTATGAAAAACCATTTAAAAAATTTCAAAGAATAATAATTTAAATGTTGATATTTTATTAACTACATAGTGCTGGAGCTACCATCGTCTACTTCCTTCACATAACTAATGCATTGTTCATTATGTATTATATTTAATACAATTACGGGTAACTTTTTGCATTGAGTTTCCTTTTAATCATAAGCCCACGGTCGGTTGACATTCTGCGAAAATTCCTTAGGAGACTTAAGTCACGTATTTAAATTTACCACGGTGACGCAACGCTGCAATGTTTAAACATTTCGTACAAACGTAACTATGTATTCAATAGAGCCCGTAAAATTCACAAAATCACGGAAAGGACCACAACAGCCAATACGGTTATATACGAGTACATTATATTACATCATCGTTATTGTCATCTTCCTCATAACGCTTTGTGAATATCAATAATTTGAACGCGTATACATTTACTGGCATACATACTTCAGGAAAGTCTAGTTATAGGTTTAAGACCTATAACTAGCAAGCATCAATATTGCAACAATTTTAAAAGACATTTGAAGTAATCAGTATTTTTCATGATTTCAAAAGCATATTTTCAAAAATTAAAATTGAAAATCGTTTATTTTATTTTGCTTAAGCGTGATTTATCAGTTTTAACTATTAACTATTATTATATATATATTTGTAATTTTTCTGTTATGGATAATAATTTATAACATATTATTGTAATACTATTATAGTATTATATAATTATTTTTTCTTGCTGTTGCTTTGTTCTTATAATTTCTCGCCTGATATAGAGGGACTGAATCTAAACGCCTCGACTTTCGACTATTAAGTCTATCTAATGCGTTAACAATTAACCATGCTTTCTGCAGTGAATTGAGCAAAGAGCAAGCCTCAAAACTATTTATCGTAGTATTATTTCACTCGCTCCGAGCACAATATTTAAGGGTTAATGACCGAAAAAAAGCCTACGTATGAACCATTAGCATTTACGCATTATTCGATTGTAGCATCAATGAGGCAGTAAGATACTAAATTCTCCCGTGACAACTGCAGTATAAATGTATAAAAAAAATTTTTTATTATTCGAGTCTACAATTTTAATAGAATTTATTTAGAAAATTAAATTTTTGTTACTTTTTTGCGGCTATTATACGATTAGGCAACAGTAGAATACTTACACTTTGGTATCCGCAAGTATGCTCTCGTGTAGACTACCTATATGCAGTTATTATCAGTATAATATAGTTCAGTATATATGCAGTTGTATTATCCAGTTTCCATTTCGAGAGCAATTTATTATCGTTTACGAGTTTTACATTTAGTAATGATGGCATGCAATATAATTAAGTATTACCTACGTGCTTTTTATCTATAATTTGTCTTATATTTTATATTTTAACAGAATTATTATTTATTTATTTTACCTAAATATTGATAATTGTTAAGGCTGTCAATTATAGTATGAACATTGACGCAAATTATCCAACATAAAAATAAAAAGTTGACTTAAACTATAACATTTTTAATTCTATGAAGATGACGATCACAATAATAAATATTAATAACTAACTCAGTGTGGTGTAAAAGTAATCTAAAACCATGATTTACTTAGTTGTTCCGATTTTAAAAACGAATTTCATGGTTTTCCGAAACACGATATTTACCAGTTAATAGGAATTAATAAGCACAATAACAATAAATGTACCTATAAACAAATAGCTTAATAAATACATGAACTTTAAAATGTGTGATATTAGTAGACATTAAGTTTTTTTTGTTAATAAGCAAAACAAATTTACACTATATTTGAAAGATTTACATACTTATCAGTAAATAATAAAAATAATATTACCATTGTTATGCACGCATGAAAGAGGGGGAGGGTGAGATTTGGTCTTGAGGGTGTCAATACTGTAAATATTTATATATTTTATAGTTTCATTTCTGAAAATATCAAAATTCGTAGGACTTATATATATTTTCTACCTTTAGTAAATATTATAATATAGATCATGTCAAGTACAAAAGATTGATCGGATGGAACTGCCACCAATTCCAAACCAACTATCGTGTTTTAAAATACGACGCAGTAGTGCGCATATAAAAAATCGTGTTGTTAATGGCAATTATTTTGTGTTAGAGACTTCACGCACGGAACATTATTTTGTTGTTGTTAATATTATTTTCCTTAAGTATTTTCAGTGTTATTTTTTCACCGTTCAACTTCTCATTCTTGTATTAATTCGGGCCTTTTACCGACACGCAAACGTTAAACTTATTATTTATGATTATCTGCAACTACACACGACATAATACATCTAGCCGCGCAGTCTGCTGACCTCACGGTTAACTTTTTGTTAAAAACATTTTACTATTTCAGTGCGGTTTCTGTAGAAATCGTCATGCATTCGGCGCAAGCCGATCAATATGCGTCTGTGAACATTTCATATGACCAGCGTTTGTATTATATTACTACCTATTACATAGATTATTGTTATTATACATAGGTTTCTGAATTCTGAGTGTCTAGAAATAATATAAAAAGGCAGGTTAGGGAGTACCACTCAGCTGTACATTAGGTATCGAATGAGTTACTACTATAGATATGTTAAATTTGAATTAAATGATTATATCATTGAATACAAAAGATAATTCTGAGCAGAAATGGTCATTAGCATGCATCACTAATGTGTTGTTTAATGTAGAGCTATAAATGTAATTAATTTTACTTTCAGTATTTTAATAGATTGATGCAATTTTTTTTCGAAAATAGTACGTACATTAATTTATTATACTTTAAATATTTAATTATTTTAATAATATATATTAATACTAAATTATATCATTTATTTTATTCAACAAACATCTATAAATACTGTAAAACAGTAAAAATAGATTTATGATACTTATAAATTAACAATATCTTAAAATAAATCAAAAATGTTATTGTATATAGTAAAATTTGTATTAATATAAAACTCATATAAGTTAAGTTCTCACGAATAATATTTCTAAATTATAACAAAACAACTAGCATAACTTTATTTATATAATTTAAATAAGTAGTTTTGTTTAAATTGAAATTTAAAATGTTTACAAAAAATAATAATATACAGTTTTCAAAACTTAAGATACAAAAAATGTTTTTATACATTTTTAACTATAGAATAGTTTTTATAACATTCATAAAAATTCTAACTTCAAATGTATATAAAAAAATAATTAGTGTAACTATGTATTTTTAGTGTTTTTAAACAGATATATTATGATTAACTTTTGTGGAATTTTATATTTAATTTCTAAGAATTTTAATCGGGAAATAAGTTTTATCGACATTTTACAGAAAAAAAAACTGATAAAAATCAAAAATTCCTTATATCTATAAATAACTGAAGAGTTACAAACTTTTGAAAATTTAATCAAGTCTTAATGAAAATAATAATATAATCATTTAATGAAAATGTCAAGTATCTATCTATATATATATTTTTTTTTTTTAAAATACAATAAAATATTTATATAATTCTTATAGGTATTATAAGAAATTGTTTGAAGAGAAATAATTATTTTACAAGTAAATATCGATTGTTGTAAACACTTGAACTTGAAATTTTCATAACAAATTTATTTGACTTTCCAGTACTATTTTTATACCATTTATAGGTTGAGAAACTAATGAAGAACCTTATACTTAATGTTTTAATCTTAGATACGAAAAAACAAATTTCATGAACTTCTAACTATAAAATAATTAACTGATTTTTACGATTTTTGTTCAAATTCCAACTTAAAATGTCTATTATAAAATATCAAGACTATAGATTTTCAATATTTTTTAATAAAGAAATTATAGCATTCCTACCCAAAAAATAATTTTTAATAAACATTTAAAAAAAAAAATTGAAAATTTCTTATGCCTTTAAATAGCTTTTAAATTGTAAGAATAGTTTGAAAATTCTATCGCAAATTAAAATTATAATTTAATCATTTGGTGAACATTTTAGATTTATACGATTATTCTTTTTTAAGTTACATTAAAAAATAAAATAGATTTTGTTAAAAATTGGATTTGTGTAAAAATCCCCATTTTTCTCTTAGTTTTTGTTTGATTTTTTTCAATTATAAAAATAAGTAATTGAAATTTTAAAATTTTACTTATTTAAAGTACAAATTAGATCCAATTTAGTATCCAAAATCATCAACTATTTCTGAAAATTGAAGCATTTTATTAACAACTTATCGTTTTTTATCCACAAAAAAAAAAAAAAACATATGATAAAATTAATACATTTTTTGCTCAGCTCAGAATCTAAAATATATTATATATAATTTTTTGATTTGATCATGGATTATACATTGTTAAGTAAGATTTTTTTCTGCTGTTTATAAAGACGACAAGAAACAAATGTTTTTTAAATAATCATTTGATATAATTTTATTCAATTAACATTGCTTGCTGATATCACGGCAGACTGATATAGGCAATTTAACAACACCACAGTTGTAACTGTGATTTATAATTATTTTATTTTCCGGCATATTATTATATTGGAGATTCGAAACATCGTTTCTAAGGAATACTGTGTAGGTAATATTAAGGGTACTGTTATTCATCATAGGCTAAATAATATTTTTTCATTTTACTTTATTTTATAATATAATACATTGATTTGATGATATTTTTTTTTTCATTTAGAACGAATTTGAATGTTATAGTATGTTTAATTTCCACTGAAAACAACAAATTTATTTATTTTTCCATCTGAAGAAACACAATTTGTTGTTGAATAAATATACATTCTGAAAAGTTAAATTTAATTTAGTGTAAGTCAAGTCTATTAAATTTAACACGTTAACTGCCATGTGTACATTATTTTGTACGCGGGAAAATTGTCATTCATGTATAGGCATTTTTTTGTATGTTTGCATGTCTAAAATTAGTCAAAATTAAAAGTAGATTAAAATAGTAACAAGTACTGCTATGTGTTCGCTAAAAATATAGAAATGGTCTTAAGGGCCACAAGATTCATATTCCTATCTAAAATCAATAGTATTGTGTCAGGATTTTGAACACGTAGATGGTGATTTTAATAACGTCAGTGTACATAATAATGTACACGAAAGCAAGTTTGGCAATTTATGGCGTGTACACAAAAATGTACACATGGCCTTCCGGGTAATGTATGAAAAAAGTAGGTGGCAGTTAACGTGTTTTTTTAGTGGGTCTAACATAGATAAGACAAAGAGTTTAGATTTCTTTTCAAACATCTTATCACACAACACAATCAGATTGATCAGATGAAATCGATATAATATACCTAATACCAAACTTATTAAATAATTAAATTTAAAACAAATTGAATCCATCACCGTACCGCGATACTTGTGAATTTTATGCGACAGTTACTTAAAATAAAATATATAAAACTAACAATAATTATTATTACTTTAAAATAATATAATATAATCTTTATGTGGCAATTGTCTTAGTATAATACGAGTATAACAATAAATTATTATGTTTTAACAACTGACAAAGTAAATTAAATCAATAATGAATATCATTTGTTGTCTTAAATCAGAAACCGATACTATAGAAATATAGTAGTTAAAATATATTTGTTTGAACAATTTATCTACCATAATATATGACGTGATAATTAAGTAAAACCATAAATGTTTTTCTATCTTCTTTAACCTTTGCAAACGAATACCTATAACAATATTATATTATTTATATCATTAATAATTTCTGAAATCGTTATATTAACGTGACTTCCAGTGATCACTTGGTGGCCTTGGTTTTTTCGTACTCATCCTTTAGTAATCTTCGTAATATTTTTCCGGCCGCACTTTTGGGTAGAGATTCAACGAACCGCACTCCAGCTGAGATCTGCTTGTAAGGTGCCACTCGTTCTGCTATGAACGCTTTAATATCTACTTCGCTGACTGCCGATTTGTCTGAGTCAAGCACGACGTACGCCAACGGCGCCTCACCTGTTCGGTCGTCCGGCACGCCGATGACAGCCGCGTCTAGTACTGCCGGGTGGGTCCTTAGGAGTCCTTCTAGTTCAGCCGGCGGAACCTAAAAAATAATGAAAATATCTTTAATTACAGAAAATTATTGTATATAATAATTGTGTTCCTAATTAAATATATGTGAAATTTAAGTTTATCCGTGTTTTTACGATAAATTGTTTACACGCGAGGGGGGATATTTGTTCTAAATATTACAATATAATTATTTATAACTGTCACACTAAACGAGTTAATAATAGGTTTAAGTTTAGTTTATTTTAATTTATTAACGCATATTACATAAGTACTTTTTTCCATCTTATTTTTTGTTTATAAATAATAAATAATGATAAATTAGTCAATTTTCATAATTAATTAATATATGGAAGAATTGCTTTAAATAATGAATTAGACAAGATTCAAGATTTTTAAGTAATCTACAATCCTATAAAATAAATTTAAAAAAAAACAACTAAATATTAACGACGAATTTATGAATGTAAGATCATTTTAATAAAATAATGATAGAGTTTAAGGGTGTACACTGTACGTACTGTTGTTTATTGCAATGCACTTCTGTTCGATTAGTTTATTAGTATTTTTAATTATTGAAAAAATTAATGTTTTAAATCCCCTCTTCACTTAAATAGATTAGTAACTGCATTCAATTAACCTGGTATCCTTGGACTTTGATCAACTCCTTAATACGATCAACTATGAAGAATTCTTTTTTATCGTTATAGTAACCAATGTCACCAGTACTGAGCCATCCTTCTGAATTTATAGTGTTAGCAGTGGCTTCAGGGTTGTTGTGGTAACCGATCATCACCTATACATACAGTCAGATTACGTTTGTTTATCGTTTTAAATAATATTAATGTTTGTCAGATTAATAACCCCATTTGTTAAGCCATTGCTTAAATATTATGTTTATAGTTATCTCTCACCTGTGGCCCTTTGACCTGAATTTCTCCGGTTTCACCAGGACCATATTCAATAGTGTCATCGGTGGGGTCGACGACTCTGGCTATAGTGTTAGATATGGGAGGACCAACGGTCAAATAATCAAACCGTGAAGAATTCCTGGATACGAACACGGCTGGCGATGCTTCTGTCATGCCATACGCTGAGTATATTCATAAACAATTTTTCAATAAAATATTTTTTTAACGGATCATATTTATTGAATATACATATTTTACTATTAAAATTTGATTTAAATAATGTTTTGGAAAACAAAGATTAACGATGTTTTCATTGTTTTCGAATATCTTGGTATTTTTTTTATAATTGTGTATTAGTTAGTAGAATTATATTGATATATTTTTTAACTATATGCATTACTATAAAACTGTAAGTTATACTACTTACGAAAGTTTTTTGAACTAAGTTTTAAAGAAATTCGAGGAAAAAACAATAAATAGCTAATAGAAAAACTGTCATAAAATATTTACAAACATATAAAAAAATAAAAATAATCGTAAAAAATAGAATAAAATTATAAGATATCTGGATATATCTTTCTTTGAAAATGATACTTAGAATTATAAAAAAAACAAGATCAAGTTGTTGTTCAATTATATTATGTATGATCAAAAGTAAAAATTGGAATTATTTCTTCGTGAAAACTACATATTTTGGATTTTATGAGTATTGGTTTGAAGTAAATATGTTGTTATTTTTTTACTATTGTTTATTTGTTCGTATACAATAAGAACTAATAATTAAATTTAATGAAAAAAAGTTGTACATACCTTGACAAAAACGTACATTTTTGTTTTTGGTTCTGGCAAGTACTTTTTCGGCATCTGCTTCTTTCACAGGACCGGCGCCATTACAAATAAGTCTCAAATTTTGAAAGTGTTCAGGTGTTACGTTTTTATTTTGACCCAATAACAGTACTATCGGTGGTACTACATATAATAATGTCGCCTACAATACAATAAAATAAAAGCAAATTAAAAAAATCTTAATGCTTACGCGACATAACACGACAATCACACCTTGTGGTTTTTAAGTATATTTAAAAATGATTGCGATTCAAGTTTGGGCAAGGTCACCAATTTACAACCATAACTTAGCCCTCTCAGAAGAATCATTGTCAGACCATAAATATGGTAAAAAGGTAAAACAGATGGCAACACATCTTGATAATTTGCTATAAAAAAAAAAAAAAAAGAATAAAAATAAATGATTACTTTGATAAAATGTATTCCATTATTATTATTATTATCATCATCATCAATAATAGTACGGACTTTTACCGTTTAATTGGTGAACTGTAAAATACATCAAAGTACGAATGGAATATAATTTGTACCTATTACTATTATTAGCAGTAATATTATTATTATTTAAAGTAATACATATTGTAATTTATTAAAGTACATGGATTGGATTTACAATAATACTCAAGCACTGTTGTCGAAATCGTTTCTGCAGTTGTGCAATCTATTGTTGATGTTACAAGATTTCATTTTTAGAATTTATTTCAACCATAATACACTGAAAACTTTTTTATTTAAGTATGTGACACTACGAAAATAATACAAAAAATCACAAAAACAAGAAACAATTAATTGGTAATTTCAAGTTGTGATTTAAGTACCATTATTATTATACAATTTTCAATTTTTTTTTTTTTTTATTGATGAAATATATTTATGCACAAAAGTTAATGGTTAAAAATAATACAAAGACCTAAATAGCAATTAATTTTATTATATTAATTTATTAAATCGTAGAAAATTATGAAAATATTTGCTCTCTTATCTCTCTTCATTTGCTAGTTTTTCTTCAGCTCATTTAATTTTGTATTGTTCGAAACAATAGAATTTCATCATTGTGACGAGTTTACAACCGACTGTTCAAAATAACTGAAAGATTGGTATTTATTTTTTTTTGACTTGACTTGACAAGTTATTTGATTTTTTAATGTTGTTTATTTTATTTTTAGGGCGCAGATGTCTAAAAGTATAGAATTTTGTGTTTCACGGCAAACTACTATTCATACAAGTGACTACTGACTAGGTAACCCCGACACTAAAATTACGCATGATTTAGCGACATATAATACAACTATATAGTATATAGCATAGCGATCGATAATAACTGTTATTTCGTAACAACTTAGGTACAATCGACTTCGTACATTCGATTTTCATATTATGCGATTAACAATATAATAATATGATAAATATATACAACCAAAAAAGTTAAATGATTTTCTAATAAAAGTGTAAAAGTAAAACGTATGAATTAAATTACATCGAATTTTCATAGGTTTAACTACGTATAAAAATCTTTGAAGTTTTAATGATCATAATAATGTATTTAGGTAAAAGTCAGTCAATAGATGTATCATGAAAACTTATATAAAAATTACTACATCTGAATGAATATTATTTTCTATAAATGTGTTTAGAAATAATCGAGCACTGTAAATATCAAAATAATAATAGCATATACAAATATATTATAACATCAACGTCGTTTTTAAGTCAATAATTTAAATATTTTAAGATCAAAAAAAAAAAAAAAAACAACATTATTATAATATAATGGTAATGTTTTACTATTACCGAAATTAATTATCAATATATGAGTTTTTGATTTTACTGTAGTTGAATATCAACATTTTCTGATAAATTCGATTTAGAATCATATGATATTTATAACTGTTTTTAATTAATTTTATATTGTAATAAAATTATTATGTATGCAGCCCAGTAACAATTGGAACCATTTATAACGCATATATAATAACTTATTTACGGATACTTTATATTTTGCAGTACATAAATATGTTTTTTTTTATTCTATAATAAGACAATATAACGCAAATATTATAATTTTAATGACGCCGAATACTTAAAATTATTTTATAATCGGTGATCAAAAATTTTAATAAATTTATTTTTGGCATGATGATATTATTATTATTATCACAATATATAATAACTAAAATTTTTATTTCCAACACACAAATATTATTAATAAGTAAAAAACTTTTAGATAGTTTTTTAAAAAAGTTTTTTAAACACGATATATCAAATAAATTTATGTTGCACAAAATTAGTACACTAATACAATGAACCAAATCAGAAAATAAATTGGAAAAAATAAAATATAGGTTTTTATTGATAAAAGTACTGATAAAGACGGGAGGCATATTCAAAAATTTAATTGTTAGAATATTATAAACTAAGAAATTGCATAAATTGTTTTGATTAATTCACAAATTTTAAAGAAAAAAAAATCATTTTACGATTGATCAATTATTTAGAAGAGTATAATATATAAAAAGTTTTTAATTTTTTTCCAAATCACGTAATAAAAGCTGAAAATATAAAGCGTTGCGTTATATTATATAAAATGTCAACA
This sequence comes from Melanaphis sacchari, assembly GCF_002803265.2. NCBI lineage: Eukaryota > Metazoa > Arthropoda > Insecta > Hemiptera > Aphididae > Melanaphis > Melanaphis sacchari. The sequence continues at coordinate 1,297,883 of NW_020271135.1, read as the reverse complement.
CCTAACAAGTTTGAATAGCCAAATGGTTAAAGAAATGTAAAAAAAGGTTTCCAAGAATAAGCGACCTTAAATATAATTACAAAAAATTATGCTTAAAATACTTTATCATGTACGTTTTTAAAATGCTGTACCAAGAGTTCTATTACCTACAGAACTCATATTGATAAGAATGAGTAGGTACATGTTTGTTATAATAATTGTAAGTACTATGCTATTAAATTTGTTATTTTCAGATTAAATCACAAAGACGATATTAATTTCTATAAAAATGTACAAAAACTAATTGAAAAATCAATATTAAAAACCAGTTTAATTTTTATTAAGACAAGGTCAACTTCAAATTTTTACTAATAATATCCAAAATATCTCGCTTGAAAACTCACTCTTATTACTAAATGAATCTATTAAAATGATTTACAAAACTTAAAAATAATTTAAAAAAAACATCAAACAATGACTATAATTACTTTAATTATAAAATACAAAATTAAGTATGCTTAAACTCGGATAACAAAATAATATTGAAAATCATTGAAATCCTTGAGAGAAAAAAAATTAAAAATATAGTTTACCAGATGAAATTATAGCAAATGATTGTATATATTTTTGATATATCAATATTGAACGACATTTTTATTCTTATTAAAATTGTTTATCTGACAACTAACGAAAGTTATTTATAAAAACCTCAAAAAATTCTCATCGTTAAAATTATTTTAGTAAAAACATTTTTATACTAAAACTATTAGGTAATACATTTTTAGTGATAATGCAATATTTTTGAATTTATTTTATAACGTCATTAACATCTTAACTCTAGTTAATTTATTTTAATATGTAATTTATTGTACCTGTAGTGTCAAAAAAGTGTTTTATATCTGGATGGTTCGTCTGTACGATGTTAGCCAAAAGGTTCCGGTGCGACAGCGACACGCCTTTGGAAAGACCGGTTGTCCCACTCGAGTATGGCATGAACGCCACATCACCGTTTGATCGGTTCTTTTTCAGAATAGAAGTGTCCACCATCGGATCGAGCATCTCATCAAAGTCCCACGCACCATCGGGTCTCGGGCCTTTGCCATTAACGGATATTATGTACAGTGGTTTAAAGTCGGGTCCATTCAATAGCTGCTGTGCTTCAAAAACTTTGGGCAACAACTCGGGAATCGTCACTACCCCTGCTGCACCGGAGTCTTTAAACTGGTGAGCAAGTTCAACTAAAACAAAAACCAAAGTATGTTGCTAGATCACCCAATGCCTTGCAGAAATATCGAATATAAAAAACAATCTAGAATCATATTATTATCATGATGCCGCGAATCAAGTTAAAACTCATGAAATAGATGATTCTTTTTACTGATTTGCTGAATACGAACATTTGTCATGCTTCTGTTTTGTAAAATATCATACAATACCGATACTTATTTTCTCTTATCGTGAAAAAAATTATAAGTACTGACATTGCAGTAACCAGATTTCAATAAACTATGCAAAGAAATTCAAATCTAAAAGTTACATAGATTGTATACGTACATTTTCAAAAATTTTGATTTAATTATTTCTATTTTATATTCTATTACAATATTAGATAGTAAAAAAATCAATTCAGATTTTGTAAAAATGTATGGCTAATAATATATTATCATTACTTATTATGTTAAATATAAATTAATTTTATTAACTCAAATATAACTACATAATTAAGTCATATATTTCAGGACTTTGTGTCTTTTAGATTATATTTTTAGAGGAGATAGGCTCTAGAAAATATAAAGTCTTCTCTCGATTAAAAATCGGAAAAAGTTATCTGGTCACGTCGATATTGTCTATGATTATTACTATCGTTTACACATACCATATTATTAAAGCACCATCTCACAAGGCTTACGTTGGCAAGTAATATCGAAATTGCAAGTGATTGTATATTTTTATGTTTCCTGTTCGTTGAATTTCGATTGGCTGTCGATGACGTTATACCGCCACCGGCTGACTCAAGCGTGAGTCTTCACATAATTGTTTTTTGATTACTTACATGAAAGCAATTTTTTTCCCATATTTTTTTTTTTTGACGGTTTTTAAATTATAATAATTATTTTATTATCGATTTTATCGTTCAAGTATTTCAGAGATTTAAATAAACATTTTTTTTATCCGAAAGAAAGGTTCCAAAATTGCTGAAATAAAAAGTAACGGCCGAACATGAGCATGAACAATTTGAGATAAACGATGTATTATTTTCTCATAAAATACATATATTTATTATACTTTATGTACTTACATGGATAGTTATTTTTTCAATACAACGTAATCGATATCAATTATTAGCTAACTGTGGTTTGTGAGATAATTCTTATTAAATTTTTTTTAAACACAATTTTGCATTGGTAAATTTATGGAAACTTATAGGAATTACTGCGTGCAACAATAATAATCATTCAGATAAATCGATTAAAATCAAATTTACTGTGATATTTAATGAACTACGAGCAACTAAACAGGTATAAAATTAGGAAAGTATTTAAATAAATTATTTTATGACTTCTAGATGTTAATCTCATCCACTGGTAAACAAAATCATAGAAAATTTAAATTTTTAATATATTTTATCTATCTTTTGTGAATATTGTGCATCTACAATATTATGGTGTAGAAGGATCTTTCCTTTTACCAAAACAGCAGTTTGTCCATACCATTTTATTATCGTAAACTCAATATACAACGATAATGCAGAAATTCACTATTAATATTTGCACACCCCCCCTCTTCCTTAGAAACTTAATTTTTTTTAGTAATTTAATTAAAATTGTCAATATCAAATCCATTAAAAACTTAGTGAATTTATATGTTGTCCTACATGATAATTATTTTACAAGGTGAAACTTTTAACAAAAACAATTATTATATCAGTAAATTTTTGTAATAACGACTCATAATTTTAAATATTTATAATCTAAGTAACTTAAAACTTTTATTAAAACAAGAAATCGATTTATTTATACTTAATAAACAATATTGAACAATAAATTAGTTTAATTTTTCGGTTACACAGTTTAAGTTTTATAGACGATTAAGATTTGCTACTGTTAAGAGAATTACTATATGTACTTACACGTAATTCATATAAATTAAACCATAAAAATATAAACCAAAATATCTTTAATTTAATATTCAAGTCAATAAATACTAGATTAAAAAAATCAAAGAACAGGATAAAAAAATGTTATAAAAAAAAAATATGGAAAATTGCAAATTTTTTAACAACATTGAAATGATTAGTTTATTTATGTATACATGGTTTTATTTTCATTTATTTTTTCATAATTTATAAAAAAAAAAAAAAAAAAATAGTTATATTATAGTTTAAAGAATTTAAAATTGCTGTTTTAAGTCATTTTTTAAAATTTAGATTTTTTTTGTTTTACTTTTGTTGGTTTGTTTAACTTAAAAATGTTTAACCACTGAATATCTGTACCTAGGATTTATTTTAGAATAGTATATTTTTTCCCAATTCTAATAATATTTTTCATCTATATCAGATACTTTTTAGGTATATATATTATAATATAGTTGAGAAACCGTTACGCACATGACGTGTAGATTGGATTGATAGTTGTCACGACCAGATCGGCTTCAATGGCACCTAGCGAAGTTATGGCAAACTCTGGAACGTTTGGCAACAGCACGGCGACCACTTGGCCTGGCGTTGCACCTCTCTTCTTTAGACTAGCCGCAAACCTCTTGCACGCCAGCCTCGTCTCGTAGTATGTAAATTTTCTATTAGTCATTCCGCAAACCTACATGTCGAGAAAAACAACAGGTATAAAACAAATTTATGAGAAATACTAATTAAATTGACGAAATAAATGGACGTGATCGCATAATAATATATGATTTACTTGAAAAAGTTTTAATATTTTTGCTTCAATAACAATATACACACACACACACACACACACACACACACATATGGTGTTATATGATAATATATGTCAATTTTAATAATGATATGCGTAAAATAAATATATTAATATTAATAAAAAAATCGAAATTTATTAATTATTTATTTATAAGAAAAACCTGTAGTTAAGTATGGAAGAAAAAAAACAGTAATACGATACCCAATTTTAATTTAAAAGTATGCACTAAAATAACATTTTTCAAATAATTGCACCAACAATTGCAAAAAAACAACATTTAAATTATACCTAAGTACCCAGTGTTTTAATGAAACATGTATATAGCAATAAATCCAAGTACCACTTATATAGGTCCAAAAAAATAGCTGTAAAATTTGCAACAATACTTTTACTATATAACTATAATTATAATGCATATAAATAGTCGCTGTTTATGGCTTTATTTGTGCATATATATAATATTTTGAAAAATCGAAAAACTAACCTTGAAATATAATGGTCAACGACTTTAAATTATTACAGAAATATAGGATGTAATTTATTTTTTATCATTATAATGAAATACGTAAGTAGGTACTCATAGGTACTATTAGTAATTAAATGACCTGATGCGGTAAAAACAAATTGTAAACAATTGAACAAAAATTACATTATACTTAATTCCAATTAATTAAAATTAGTTAAACAAACATTTATTTAATAATTTATGATTTTATTTGTAGTTAAATTGTTTCAAATTAAAAAATCACTTGTATCAACCACGCGTGTTTATGAATAAATATTTGTTTTCATATTATTATGTTTACATCTCTGTTCTAATAAATTCAGGCATTGCTGAAAAAAATATATTTTTAACTCGTTAAATACATTTTATAGAAGTAAATACAAATGATTGAATGTATTAACAGTCTTAAATATGATTAAAAAATACATAGGTACTGATATTTGTTCGTACAGAATTATAATCAAATATTTATAAAAATTATTCATCACAGTATTTGTAACGTTTCTTCTTGTGTAATTATTTTCTTAGTAAATTAACAAATGCATTTTTAACAACTCGTTACAAAAGTATAATTTTTAATTTTTATATAGTTAAAATTTCAACAGTATTAGCGCGTGACATTTATTATGCTTGGTATAACATAAAATAATAATTATTAATATAATACACACATTACATAATAATTAAAAATAATAAAATAAAAACATTTTCAACCAGGTCAAAAAAAAATACACACGCAATATTTAAGAGGTTTTGGTATTAAAAAAAGAAAATTAATATATATTTTAATAATATCTATTGTACCTACCTATATTTTACATAAGTTGTTTTATTTAAGCCAAAAAGGAAATTTTCTTCATTTGATATAAAGTAGATTGTAATTATGTACGCGTATGTGTATTGTGCATTCGTGCATATTGTTTATTATAATATACCTATATACAATGAACTCCATTGATGAATTGTATTTAAATATTATAATTTTTTATAGTTATCCGTATGATATAGATTCATAAAATATATTCATATTATATACATACAATATTATTATAAATAATTAATAATTTTTTATCAAAAATTGAAATGAAATACTCAAACTACTTTAATCGTTTAACTGCCTACTTTAATATCATTAAAAAGAAAATTTAGAAGAAAACAAGTTATGAAACATCTAAAATAAAGTATAAGTATAAGCATCAAATTAATTTTTTTTTTTTAAATGTATTTATCAAATACACTCATGAGTAATATTAGTTTAAAAAAAAATTCTCACTCTCAAAGTATAATATGTTCGTCGTGGTGTATACCGTATATCTGTGCTATTTATTTAAAGATATATTATAGAACGGTAAATTTCTGATTTGCTAATTTAGATAGCTAAAAAATGCGGTACAAGTTCAAAACAAAATTCTATATTCACGTTGATATATAATTGTGTAATATTTAATAAGTAAATAAAACAGCGATGGCATTTTTAATCAAAAATGTTAATCCTTATATTTTGAAATAATATAATACAAAATATTCACGTTTTAATAACATTAAGTTTAGGTTGAAAAATAAACATTTGTATTTAATAGTCGACGTGACGATAAACACGATTGTACGAATGTCAAAGACGCAAAAAGTCTATAAAAACGTCATGCATTGATATTTAATAAGCGACTATGCTCGCTTATATTTAATATACTCAATGTCTCAGCGTAGTTCCGATATTAAATACACATATTATTTTATATATTATTAAATATTAATCCCTAGATCATGACATCAATCGCGATTGTTACAATAAGATTCACTTACCAGTGCTTCTTTGTCCGCCCATCTCTCCAGGCGGCTCCACACGTACTCATCTATTAAATTTTCTGGTATCTGAACGTCCGAAAATGGAGAATGAACCACTTTAGACTCGGTGCGATGACGAGCCGGTTGACTCAGATTATTACAAGTTAATGAGACACACGTCTGTCGCAAGTGACTGCGACACAAAAGTCGGCTCCATTGTAGTCTTACGGGCATTGTTGCTCAAAAATATTGAACGAATGGCGGGTAGAAGATTTTACCTTGAACAAAGAAATAAACAACTTCACTTTGAAATATATTCAATTAATATTGGTAGGCGACGGTGTAAAATAATTATTAATGATGCTGGTAATTCAATAAACGTCGAACCTTATTTTTTTTTTTTTAGAAGTAGTGATTTAAACAATAATGAATAAATTAGGTGATCGATAAATCATTGCATACAAAACACGATTGTGAGCGAAAACGGTCTGTCAACCTAAGCCTAACAACAAAAATTACTAAGTATAACTCATAAAATTGTACCTATGTATATTGTAATTATACTAATGTAACAAAGTAACAATTTCAAATTCTCACAAATACCTATTTTTGAATAACACCAAAATAACTGTAATTGTTATTCTTTACTTAAATATCTATTCAATTTTATCAAAATTCAAACTTCAAAGTGTCTATAAGAAAAAAAAATATGTTTCTTTTATTTTTAGATTTTTGAGTTTCAGTAAGAAATATATAAGAGTAACTTTGTATTAAATTTTCAAATTTATTAGCTACATAAATTTATTGAAAATATATTTTTATATATTAAGTTATAAAATAATTTGTAACTATTCTTAAATTCCACAAATTTTTAAATAAAAAACTAGATGTAATTTTCTATTAAAATCACCCAAATCGAATAAAAAAACTTTTTAAAATGAATATATTTATCTCTCTACTTAGAGTATAAAAACGAAATGAAATATTCTAAAATGTAATACTTTGCTAGAAATTGATTCAAGTTTTTTACTCGGGTAAGGATAGATTAGGTTAAGTTAAGAAAATATAAATCGTTCACCAATTCATGGATAAAACACAAGGCTACAATATTATATGAATATATGATCCAAGCTCAAAATTAAATTAAATTAACGTACTTTCATTTATACGTCAAAGTTTTGATTCCAATGATTAAATTATCAAAAACCTTCTTACAGAGTTAAAAATAATAATAACAATAATAAACACCACTGGTTATTTGAACATGACTTTCAAATTTATACTTTTCCGACCATTATCTTGGCCGTCTCATAGAGTTATTTAATTTATAAGTTTTAAATAATTAAAATCCGCTTAAATAAATGCTTTAAGATTAATTATGAAAAACATATAATTGCCTTTCAGACTGCATTGTCTTTTTATTGTATTTACTGTAATTTACGGATTTTCAACAATCGTGGTCATGACATTAACAATTTTATATTTTAAAATAAACAAACGTCACACATTGTGAGATGAAGTGTATTGTAAGAAAAAAAAATTAAATTATTATTTAATAACGATGATATTTTGAAATTATTTGAAACTATATTTCTTTAAGAAACTATAATATTTTTTAAACACTTTTAAACAGCTTATACTCGTATAGTTTTATATTATGGCGAAAAATATTAATGTTTAATGAGGTATTTATTTTATTAGCTAACTATTGAAAAGTCGTAATTGATATGCAAATGATATTACCGTATTTATCTATAGCAATGTATATCAACACTGACCTGATACGTATAATAACGAATAATATATTGTCTTCAAGTGTTACGTATTTGCTTAAGTTTCGAAAAAATTAATTTATGGCACATGTGTAAATAATAAGTATATACATAGTAATTCACTGAACATGCTTATTGCTCACTGCTCATTTTTTTCAATAATGCAGTTATTTAAAATATGATTATTCAAGTTTTTAAATACATTACAATATACAATTTTATAATTTTTGAGATTTGTGTATTACATAAAATATGTCAAGTGAAGCTAACTTCTGTTTTATAAATGAAAACTCTTTTGTATTGTTATTTATTTTTGAGACTAATTTTTCTGAAATGTTGATATATTAAAATAAAATTTTGAAATTATTTAACTTTGTGTAATAACAATAATAGGTCCCCGATAATGGATTTGGAAGCCGTTGGGGCTATAGTTATAGTAATACGGTTTTTAGTATTTCAAATTAGTCTGTCTATCATCATTTATGATTCATTATAAAAGATTAAGTATAATAAACATTAGATCCAATAACATTAAATCTATTATACATGTTTGTACAACCATTTTTCAGGATTAGTATCTTTAATCCTTAGTAAAAACATTTTAATTATTGAATAATTTTGAACTTGAAAATACGAGAATATCAACATTTTCAAAAAAATATCCACTCATATTTTATAATAAAAAGGTAGATTCTCATTTGAAAACTTCTGAAGTAGGTAGCACAACAAATTTTAAGAATTTCAAATTATAGTCAAAAAGTATATCTAAAAATTCCAAACATCAGATATTAAATAAATAAATTATATTAAAAGGAAAAATGGAGATGAGCATTGTTGGCGAATTATCTTGTACACAGTGCAGCGATTACAATTCTAGGTACAATTAAATATCTCAACTGCACAGCCTTTAGTTTAAATGGTTTTTATGATGTAAAAAAGAGTATTTGAACACACATTTTGAGAAATATTTAACCTTTTCAGTACGCGCAAACGCAATACAGATTACTTTTTTTTAAATCGCAATCCCTATTTTTTTCTAACATTTTGGATAGATTAATTTTTTTTGAACTATTTTTGTAAAAAAGTTTTCTTATTTACAACATTTTTTAAGTTCAATTTTGAAAAAAAATTGACTTATAAGTTATAACCAATAGAAATTAAGTATCAAATACGTGTTTAATATATCTCATCTGTGTATAAATAGTAATTTGATTATAATTGTAGGTCGCCCAGACGGATATCTTGATTAAGCGATGATTTGTGATAAATTAACTGCTATGTGATAATATTTTGAATTATTTTTAAACTAGAATTTAATTTTATTCTTCAATATTAATTATCCAATCAAAAATAAGATAGTCAGATATTGTAGGTATTTAATTTAATAAAAACCCATTTTTCTTTTAGGTTTTAACTAGATCTGTACCTTAATTTGTACATTATTAGTTTATTACCTATGTAATACTTGTTTAAGTAAGTGTTCCGATAATTTTATGAATATGAATAATACTGAAAAAGTCTATTTGGTTTTAATTTGTGGTAAATTCCAATGTAATTTACTCCTAAGTGCTAAGACGGATACAGAACAATACCCAGGAAGATATAATCTACAGAATAATTATTTTTTATGAATTTTACAAGGGTTAAATCAAGAAAACAATTTTTGAAGTATATAAATCTATTAACTAAGGAGTAGAGTAAAAATGTTTGATGAAGATAAAGAGTTAAAAGTACTACCTACATACGAACCAATCCTTATTAGTCACACACATGCTGCTCGCGAAATTGTAGTTTCATATTATGATTTTATCTAAAGAATTCTGAAAAAAACATAAAATATACCCATATAAAGTGGATTTTATCCAACATTTTTATGCATAAGATTCTATTCGTAGGTTAGAATTTATAGCATGGTTTAGTATTTAATTGCATGACTCTTTAATAAAATTATCAATCACATTCATTAAACTAATGAATCAAAATTTACTAACATTAATATTATAAACAGGCAAAATCATCAATCCTAGGATAACAAAAACCCATACTGGCTACAAGAAACTAATTTTCAAACGATCTGGGGAATTAATGTATAGTGTTAATTAATCGATGGATAACTTCTCGGACCGTGCCAGTAGTATAATGAAATGTTTAATAGTAGACAATATTTAATTTTTTTAAATAACTACCAAAAATATTAGATGATATTCCATTAGACAAGTGAGAAAATATATTCTTCCAGGACGATGGTGTACAATCCCACAATACAATATTTGTTAGATAGCATTTGAATTAAATGTTTCCGAACCGCTGGTTTGGAACTTATGACATTGTTCCTTGGCAAGCACAGACCTCATATTTAATACCATTGATTTTTTTTTTTTTTTTTTATGAGGACATCTAAAAACTGTGGTTCACGCAAATCCACTTGTCAATTTCCAGAACTTAGAAAACAAAATACAATCAACATGTAATATTATAAGAGAGGACCAAATTAAAGCAGCAACATCGACTAAATTTTAATACGACTTGAATCATATTTAGAAAATACAAAGAAAAACTTTGAATAATTAATAAGGTAAATAATAAATATATTCAATAAAGTGTATTCTGTGTTATAATTACTATTTAGTACTATTGTCTATACATCATTATTATTATTATTATTATTATTATTATGAATATTTTGTTATTATATTAATTAATGTAGTAAATTAAATACAATAATTATTATTATTTGACACTTATTATATTATTTCTAATGATAATAAGTTAAAAATTCGTTAAAAACGAACTATGCACAAATTCAAATTTAAATTTACCCTAGTATAGACAGTTTTGTAAATAAAAATAAACAAATAATACGAAAAAAAAGCTTGGAAAAAAATTGTATTCCACACGCGCGTATTGAAAAGATAAAAAATATGAAATGTTCTCAAAATTAGTACGAAATTCTTTCACCTTCTAAAAACCCCATTTCAATCCAAAGTCATGCAGTTAAAATATTTAGTTTTAGCTGGATCGTGATCACACTGTATAATAGTGTGAAACAATGATATTATGTAATTTCCTAAGTGTTTTGCAGTTAATAGTAAACTCGTATAAAACAATTGGATAAGAATATACATTATACAATACACAAACTGTAAATATTTAAATAATAATTAGGACTCTAATAATCTATTCTCATATTGATCAAATAATATGTAAATCAGCACACAATAATCAATATTATTGATACTTAATTGTTGTTTTACCTACTATTCATTATTTAAAACACTAAATATTAGAAAATGTATATAAGATGTAAATATTTTATATAGAAGAACACAAATAATAAAGAAAAAGTTTGGCACTTAAGTAATAAAAAACATATTCAATTAAGATAGGAACAATAAATAACGTCCGACTTCCAAATTGATTATTAATAATAGATTTTTATATAGGTTTATATAATATATAAAATGATAGGTATATCAACAATCAAATAATTTTACATCAAGTGAAGTTTTTATTGTAAATAATAATACTAGATAATAATATTACGTTTGATTAAACTGAAAATAACATGACATTATTTAAAAACTTTAATTAGTATTGTGAAGTTTTTTTCTTTTATTATAGTTAAAATTAATTAACAAGAAAATCAAATTTACAATTTAAAAAACTAAAAACAAAAATAGGAAATGTGTAGTTTAATAAATTCTGTGAAAAAAAGTTCATACTTTGTAAACATTTATCTTAACTTCACTTACCCAATTATAACATAAAGCTCCATTATTAGGTTCGCGAGGTCACAAATTATTTTACTATTATAATATTTATTAGATTTGTACACCCGTATAATTAAATTTTAATACACATAAGTCTTATTAACAAATCTACTTTTCAAATAATTCTAAAGGAGTTATTGTTTAACAATTTAGTAAAAATAAAAACTGGATAGGTATCTGTAATAAATATTTACCATCTATTATTATTAAAATCAATAATATTTATTTCCATTACGGTTTTGTCAACCCTGACTGCCGGATATAGACTGACAAGTTTTTGCGTGTAAAAATTATTTTTATGCATCATGATTTAATGGCGTCGTAACCGACGCGCCACAAGCGATAGTTATACTCGTTGATAGTTACTTATCAATAATATCTTATCACTTAATGATGTAATATTAAAATTGTTCATATATTTTTAAATAATGTTATTTAAAACAAAATTTTTACCTCGATTTTAAATGTTAAACTTTAATTGTTTCTCTAATAACTAAATCTTGAAGTTTTAATCGTAATATTGATTTTTTTTTATGATTAGTTACTATATAATTACTCTCTTTCGATTATTTATCTAATTTATAAAAGTTAACTAAAAGTAAGATTATTAAGTTTTTAATTAATAATGGATCAATAATGGATTAAATAAAATAGATAGGTACCTACAAATAACTAATAAAAGTTTAAGTAGCGATTTCTAAAATAAAACAAATTTGATTTATAAATTTAAAAAAAAAAAAACTGTCAAGTGGGTAACGCTTTGCTGTACATTAGTTGTCCAATGGGCAACTATTATAGAAGTGTTAAATTTAAACTCAATGATACACGAAAAACGATTCCGAGCGGAAACGGTTGTCAGCCTATATCACCAAGTATATATTCCATATTTATATGATGTATTTTTTGATATAACTATTAAAATCATCAATTTTACTTACATATTTTAGTAGAGTATATTTTTTCCAAAAATATTTCATTAATACTATGTTGTATCAACTAATATAACTCTAAATTTGATAACACCTTTCGGTAAATACCATTAAACAATAAAAATAGATTCATATAATTAGTAAACAATTTCTTAAAATAAATAAAAAATTCTATTGCCTGTAGTAAAATTCATAGTATGATATATTATACTAAAAGTTACCATCAATAATGTTAATAACTAATTAATTAAAACAATTTAGATATTATGGTTTCAGTATAAACAACTAATGTGGAGTTCTGTATTCAATTTTCAAGATCTTAAATACAACAAAATATCAAACAATATTTGAGGTATTAAAATTACTTAATTCACAATACAGTTAAAAAGAAGACGATTTAATTAAAAAAAAAAAAAAAATTGAACACTATTATTTAAGCAACTATCTTTAGGACATTAATAAGCTTTTATGGCCTTAACTAAATAAATAAGAGAAATATCTTAAGATCAATATATAATATAAATTATGGTCTTAATTACGTAGATGCCTCAAAACAACGACCTGTAATATTCTACTAAAAAGCATATGATTATTTGATTGTACAAATTATACGTCGTGTATTGACAATTTTGGAAAAATAAAATAGTGTTTTCATATATATATATATAAATGTCGTAGGCCATATGAATAATTAGTTTTTTTGCGAAAAGACTAGGCTCTTTGCAATAGGGTAGCCCGTTTGCGGACTACTTATTATTTTTCCAAACAGCCTGCTGTTTTTTAGGCTCATTGCATACAGACTAACAGCAGTTAGACCTTTTAAAAATTACAATAATTTTATGGTAATGACCATTTGACTATTGTATTACTAACTTTATTTTATATTACTAACTATGTGTAAAATGTAAACTGAACTATTATATTATTATATTATAAGTACATTATTTTCTTTTTGTTTATAATTTTGCCAATATTATATTTTGAATGTCTAATAGTCCATGATCGAATTTTGGAATATTGATGGCAGAAAAAATGATACAGAAATAGCGATAAGAAATTAGTTATAATTGAAGTTGTTAGTTATATTTTATTCAATATTCCAAAAGTAGATTGTAGACTATTAGACACTCAAAATATAATATTGGCAAAGTTATAAACAAAAAGAAAATAATGTACCTATAATACAATAATATAATAGTTCAATTTACATTTTACATAATATGATTAGTAATATAAAATAAAATTAGTGATACAACAGTCAAATAATTATTACCAAAAATTATTGTAATTTTTAAAAGGTCTAACTGCTGTTAGTCTGTATGCAATGAGCCTAAAAAACAACAGGCTGTTTGGAAAAATAATAAGTAGTCCGCAAACGGGCTACCCTATTGCAAAGAGCCTAGTCTTTTCGCAAAAAAACTAATTATCTAAATGGCCTACGACATATATATATATATATATATATATATCTCTAATAATAATAATAATCGAATTTTTCATATATATATATATATATAAAAAAAATTATACCACTTAGATCATATAAGATAACACCTGATATCCAAAAAATTATTTGAATTTTATTTTTTTGTCATTTGACAACGATATTGTAGGTCCTAAAATAAAAAATAAGTTCTTATTTGACTACATAAAAATGAGCTAAGATTTTCAATACTATGTTTATTCATACTTCGTTTTTTATAATGTGATTCATAAGATACCAATCCGTATCGTGAAAAATAAAATGTAAAATTAATATAAAACTTTAACGAATGGGTCTGTGTTATCTACATGATTCGATACCTACTAGACGTATACTCTTCTATTCTCTGATCTACTGCAATATTTTAATATAATAATATAATATAAATTATAATTAGTTTATGTTTAATATATTTTATACATAATACACAGATATGTACACCTATATTGTACGCGTATTATTATAAACACGGAAAAATTCTTGAACATCAAACACAAAGCTTTTACTTTGAATTTTACTTCAACAATAGAATTAATACAGAATATGTTGGATTTGTTGTTTCTACATAATATTCAACCTATTTAAACATAACTATATATATAATATTTACTTCAACGATAAATCTATATACAAAGTTTATAGATATATACAAGATACCAATAACATTTATATTAATCATATTATCATATGTACTACTAGTAAAAAGGGCTTAAGTTAATTTTGTACAAGATAGAACGCTACAATAGATCCACTTGCTTTTCGTTTTAATTGTTGGTATAAACACTACGGATTTACACTTCATGGTATAAATATATATTAACTAATCATAAAAAAAAAAAGAAAAAAAAAAAAAGAAAAAAGAAAAAGAAATAGATACATTCTGTAGATTTTCATAGCATTATTAATTTTATATTTGGTATAAAGAGCCTAACATGACTTATTAATTTTGTACCATTTCTACATTGGATATAAATGTCTAATTTGATTTGCACTTTTTGTATCATAAATATAATTTAAAATACTTAAATAGGGAAAAATCTATATATTTTATTTATCATTATATTATAAGTAAAATAATTATTATGATTAATGTTAATATTATATACATTATATACATAATAAGCTGCCTAAATGTTAATCAACTAGAAATACTGTACTTTAAGTCAGACTTCCTTTAAATTTACCCGAGTAGAAAAAGCTTAAGAAACACGTAAATTCCAACATTATTCTTTGTTAATTACACACTGAGTAATATAATGGATTCAGTAGCATAGAAAAATGTATTTTGGAAGTGAAAGTATTTTTATTTACGTGAAAAATAATAATATGTAAAGAAATCCCATCTTTTTAGAGATGAAATATTAATTTTAATAGTATCTTGTTTCTTTTGAAATACAATTCAAAGGTTTTACAAGTTAGAACTTCAGGGTATTCACAAGTTATACATAATTATGTATATACTTACGAAATAAATGTAAACAATGTGATTTTATACAATTTAAAACAACACTAATTACATTTTTATGTCTAGAACTAGGTTAAATAATCAATATGCTTAGAAATTTTATTATATTATACATAATAATGAAGGTATCTAAAATATAAACTCAAATTTACATAATTACAAGCCCAATACACCTACGATACATAATATTATGATGAGTTATTAAATACACATTTTTAAAGTTTTCACTTCTTAACATTATAACAATTCTAGTAATTTTTTTTTAATTTAATGAAATCAATATGTTCTTAGTTTACTATTAATTCGGGATTGAAAGTCTTTGGAAATTTAAATATGCAGTACCCACGTCTCTTAGTAATTTTAACAGGCTGTACAGTAATAAATCAAATAATTCAATATTATAAAAAAATTAAAAAAATATATTTTCATAACTAGTCACTATATAGAATTTATACTGTAATCATTATTATAAAACGTTTTTCACTAATTCAACTATTAAGATCTAAAAATAAACTGTATAGAGCCTAGGGCCATTAGGCTCAATTTAGGATTATAAATTATGTTATATGATATAAAAATATATTTACACTTTTATCACATACATAAGTATTTAACTTAACTTCTGGATTAAATAATGCCGATTGTGTCTACATATACTTTGACTACTTATAATTTATGTAATCATAGTTAGCCGTACCCTGTAGTAAATGTCGAGTACACAATATTGTATTTTTTGATAGGGTCATATACGTACAGGTCATAATTTCAAAATTATACAGTACAGTTGTATGTACATAATATTACCAGTAGTATATCACTATATTATTAAAGTAACACATTAATAAATACGTATAAGTGTATCACAATAATATTATTGTCCCGAGAATATTTATTTTTATAAATTAAAAAATAAGTGTTAGCCACATAAGTACATAATACAAATATGCACATACATACAACAATAATGCAGAGTAGTTTATAAACAAGTTAATCAATGGATATAAATCACGATCATTGTTATGATTAAATTGTCAATTTTTCAAATTATCAGTGAAAAAAGTAACTATGAAATTTCATGTAATTCTGTGTAGTTGATTTTCAGTGATAGTATAATAAAAGTATAATAAATAGTAATTAAATAGTAATTTATAGTATAATAAATTATAGTTGTTTATGATACAATTTTATTAAGAGTTATGCGTGTATTTGTCTAAACACTATCCTAATTTATTAATATTATTGCAACTACGTATATCATATAATTTTATGACAATAATAAAACGACGAGAAATTTAATTTTATCCGTGACTTCATATTTTGGTACATTTTTATTTATATTTAAATATATTGTATTATCGAGAAACACCCTGTAAATATATAATATGTACGAAATAGCAATATACGTTATTGTCTGAAACCAAGTTGAGGACTCCTAAACACATTTAGTCTAATACAGCTGATTTATGTGAAGCACGTGTGCTATCGCCGGAGAAGAGAGGGAAAATAAAATAAAAATACCAATCATATAAAAATAAAAACGACAACGACAACGCAATGACTATACAGTATAATATACACATAATATATATACATGTATACAATGTTATTAAAACTAATTTTTTAACACCCGTCAATCGATTGTTATATAAACAACTCTACAAGCACACTCGAAATCTCTCAAACTATTTATTAGTCGTTACCAAATGATTAAATATTATCAACAAAGTACTTCTAAAATATTATCAATTCATACAACAATAAATTATGATGAAGCTCGTTTCCTCACAACTGACGAATAAATTAAATTATTTTAATATAGTATATGCTGTACATATATAGGTATCTCAAAAACTATATTATTGTAAATATAACATTGTGGTTATCGATATGTACATGTATGACTAAAAGGCAAAATTAAAATATTCCCGTTTTCAAACTTAGAATATGTTGAGAAAATAAATTATTGGTACCTATACTGACTTATTGTTATACCATATGAGTATAATTATCTATGATAAGTAGGTATTTATTGATTTTCTTAAACTGAAACGTATAAAAATAAAAAAAACCATTGCGCCTAACTTAAAACATAAAATAAATATCCATAAAAAATGTGTAATATTTTAAAATTAAGCATGGAATGTCTAAGAAAGATAATTTTATAAAGTAAAAGGTGACGCTTAGTTAATAAATAACTTTTTTTTTCTGTGAAATTTGTAATCCTCAAAAATAATCGAAATTCAATTATAAAATTATACTCGTTTAGATTTCTTAGATTAGTATATTATTAGTATATTTTTATATACCTGTCTAAATATTTTTTTGATATTCTCGACTATACTGGAAATGTAATACTGTAAAGTATAGTAGGTATTAAATTTCAAATCTAAAATGATGTTGCTGCTTCGTGAAACATAGGGATCTTTTTTTATTCTCAAAAAAGTGTTTGTCGGAGAAACACGAAAAATACATTGCAAATCTATCATAATATGCATTTAGCCACTACACTCGTTCTTCACAAAGTAAAAAGAAACAAGAAATTTGCTCTGCTATCTATAGAAGTAGATATAGTCAAGGTGTACCTTGTAATCAAAAGTTTATTGTGAAAGAAGTGTTAAATTTTAATTCAACGATAAGTCATTATTTATTATGAGGTAGAAAACAATTCTGAATAGAAATGATCTATCAGCAATTTTTAAGCACATTTTATTTTATATCTATATCGATATTTAACTATTTATTTTGTTTTTATTATTAATATGGAAAGTTGAACTAATTTTTGGTTAGAACAAATTACAGAATACAGTATAAAATTTATAAAAATTATATTATTTTATATAACATTTCTAGTTCTTATTAAATTATAATATGTAAGTCAATATACTATAAAATGGTACAAATAAGTTTATAGAGTATAAATAGCTTAAAACGTATCTAAATATATTAAAATTACATCGTATCATAACAAAAACTTTCGATTCCCATAAAATATTTTTTAAATGTTTTACTTTCATCTCTAATCAATTGAAAAAAAGTATTTTTAATAGGTGTTTAAAGTTTATTGTTTATATAAATGTTTTTTAATTAAAAAAAAAATATATAGTAATTTTAACATTTTAATAATAAAATAAAAATGCAGAAAATACCAACTTGATTAATTATTTATGAATAATTTATACGTTTAAAATATACATCATTATGCTCACTCTTTTGAAATGAAAAAATATAGGTATAGTCCTAAGCGAACAAGTCGATGACTATTATAGATTATTATTTTATACTTTGCATTCGGAAATATTGTTTGAACAGTTTTTTAATTTTAACAATTTGCAATATTTTTTTTAATTACGATGAAAAATCAAAGAATTTAAATCAATATTAATAGTAATATTGTATTTCACAGTATACTATACTTTTTTTATAAACGTACTAACCGTGGTATGCACACTGGATATCAAATGACCTCAATTCAATGAATCGTTTTTAAGAGCTAATTAGTTATCATTTTCAAATTTAAATAATAATATACTTAGGCAGTTGTGGCGTGAAAAGCAAAGCAATTAATAATGTTCCTGTATAGTTTGTTAGTCTTACCTTTTTTTTAAATTTAATGATTTTTGTAAACAATATATATTATGGTGAACATCAACATAGTTTTATTCAAAACTAAAAGAACACCGTACCTTAGCGCAAATTCCATAAAAATGTTTCAAAAAGCGTATTCGTTTATTTTAAATTAGACATTATAGTCTTCAAAAATTTTGGAAACATAACTTTGTAAGAAATATTGTATTATTATTATTTTTTTTTTTTTTTATGGAGTTCTGACCCCGTTTGAAAAATATATTATTAAAATGAACTCAATTGGTTCCTGTTAAAATGTATTATTATTAGTCGAGTTACTTCTTGCTTTTTAATCAAGTACATTTTCTCTTCTAATTTTACAGGCAAGAATGTCAATTTTAAAGTAGGCACGGTTGGAAATGTGCGTTAGTAGTCGTATAAGCAAAGGTTAACAAATTATCACTTGATATATAAAATAATAATAATTAAATATAATAACTAAAAATTTAAAAATTGTTACTATTTGTAACTAACCTTGCAAACTTTCTTCAAATATTTTAATTGTGTAAGTTTTTCATAATATAGTTAGTCATACAGTTTTCTAAGTATTGGTAGTTTTTTCTTGTTCGTTAGTAAGTTTTTTTGTATTACTACTACGAAATTTAATATAATTTAATGTTTGATACTGTTTTAAGTCTCCACAAAATAAAATATATTAAGATGGTCGATGGTGAAATTGTTATTTAGTTTTAAATGGAATGATTTGCAACAATTTGTAGTCCTATCAATATTTTTTATTGCTTAAAAATGAAAATTTAAACTATTTAACCTGAATAAAAACGAGAACCAATTCATCTCATTTTAATAAAATACTTTTTAAACGGAACCAATTCGTCATGTGGAGTAGGGGTACGGGAACCAATTAGGTATCAGCCAAATAAAATAATATTAAATCTTTCTTATTATACCTGTGTTTGAAACAAATTTAATAATATAGATATAACATAAAATATTGTAATTGTATACAATATTATTGGATGGCACAATTTCAGATAGGTAAAAATAATTACCATTAACATAATGATGTATACAATTCTGTATTTTAAGACTATTCGTTATTGGTTTTTATTATACCAAATTATTAATAGGAATACAATTTTATTTTTTTATTTAGGCAATAAAGAATCTGAATGTATATTGTCTAAGCTAGTGATCGGCAACTGATGACTCGCGGGTTATTAACGGCCCTTACAACTATTCCTTACGGTCGCTCCAAAATGACAATTAAATTTAATATGGGATAAAGATTTTTAAAACAAAACTATACGATTTTGATTTTTTTCTAACATGGTTCGAAAAAATTTTTAAGCTTTTGAATTCCACCTAAAAGTCGATAAAATGTCTAACTATTGGTCTAAGCCAGGGGTCAGCAACATGCTGACCCCATATGTGTGGCGATTTTATGTGGCTTGCGATTACAATTTATAATTGGTATAAAAATATGGAATATCAAATTATGTTAGTTGATAATCTAACTTTGTTAAAATATACCACGTTAAATTAATAAAGGTACCAACAAGTGATAAACTTAAATAAATTAAATTAAACTTTGTTTAAAATTTAAACTGTTAAATTTAGATAAAAAGATGTACCTATAGCCTGTGAAATTTTTTTAAATTATTTTTTGGCCCTTGACAACAAAAAATGTTCGACTCCTGATCTAAACCATTGTATTGATCAGATTAATATAGAATAATAAAATAAATGTAGTTTACATTGTAGTATAATATTATGTTAAATAAAAAATAATTTATTATAATAATAATGTATTGAATAAATCGCTCTAAATTTAATATAAACAATTTAAATAAACTTACGTTATATGTAACAAAAACAAATCTTCATGCAATCGACTGAAAATCTAGAGTTGAAAATAATTAAATAGATTTACAATGGTTGTGATTATAAGAAATTAACACATTCACATTAAAAAAAAAAAAACTTATCATGTCAATTGATCTAAGAACGTATTTATAATTAATCACTGTTTTTATTTTATAAAAAAAAATATGAAATATATCTCATATTTATTTATTTTTCATATGAAGAAGTTGCAGTCAATTTAAAACTAAAATACTATGTATTACAAATTATAGGAATTCGTATAAAATACTATTCATAAAATTATTATTGATTATGGTAAAATAATGTTCTATGCATAAGCGTGAAAATAAGAAATTTAGGTTTGTACGTTAATAATAATAACAATAATAATATGCTGTGTTATGAAAAACATGGTAAACTTTATAAGTATAATATATTGTTAGAGTTGGAAAATTTTCCGGCAGTTTTTACAGAGAAGTTA
This sequence comes from Melanaphis sacchari, assembly GCF_002803265.2. NCBI lineage: Eukaryota > Metazoa > Arthropoda > Insecta > Hemiptera > Aphididae > Melanaphis > Melanaphis sacchari. The sequence continues at coordinate 1,276,328 of NW_020271135.1, read as the reverse complement.
TTAAAAGAATTCAATGGTTCACGTCATCACATAATTGTTACCTGTCAATATATTATAAGTAATACTAAAACGTTTTACATTTAAAGGAATTCTCTTTTACATTTTCACAATATGTTTAAAGTTTTTAAAGAATATTTATTAGTTTTTCACTACTAAAACTGTATCTATATTAATTTTAATATTGATAGAAAAATTGACAAATATGAAAATACATTGTAAAGTTAACCATTAGGCACAATCAGGTACTGTTATTGATAGTTATGTAAAGATTATTTTTTCCTAGTACTTACTTTTGAGAAAAATAACTGATAAAAATTAATATTAAAAAATAATATCCAAGAAAAAAATGATTCTAAACTATGTTAATAGAAATTTCTTTGACTTAGTTTCGAACTATGGACGTTTTTTTCTACACTGACAAAACACTGAGAAAGCTACTGAGATGGTGAAAAAATTACAAATTTGATGTATACCATCAATAGACTTAATTCACAAATGATAATTAAAATATAGGGTTATTTGAAACTTTTAAAATTAGAAAGCTATTAACGTAAATCACCATTGTAAAACAAATACACATTTATTATTTATCAGAGTGCAAAACAATGTCACCAATTATGTTTCGTATTTGATAACAAGTTTAAAAAAAATTAATACTCCCTAAAACCTATTACTAAATAATGGGTTTTCATTCGACGCAAACCTACTATGGATGTTGTAATTTTTTAAACGCTACTGTTGACCTGTCTTACCTGTAAGTATAGTGAATTTGAATTTCAAATAAACACAACAATTTGTTATTAAATCGAACTATTATTATTTATTACTAACATACTTATGTCTAATATTATAATATCGTATAACAAAGTTTACCAATTTTTCTGGTAAAATATTGTTACTGGAGTTATATTTAATGATAATAAAAATATTACTGTTACGAATTATCATGATTATAATAACATAATGCTACTCTATGATACATAGTAATATAGTATAGTGCAGTAAAGTGGTTTTAAATCCCTCAATATGACTTTTTGATGAACCACGCAGCTCTATTTATATATTAATCTAATTAAATATTTTATTTACACAATTTTCTTGTAGTTTATATTTGTAATAATTATTCACCAACAATCTACATACGTTGGTACCTAATTTGTATGAGTAATATACGAAATATTTTTCGTAGACACTCGAGCGCTTTCGTTGAACGATGAAAAATCGACTTCATCTGCAACAATGATTTTGTAACGATATAACGTAATACTTGTTTTTTCAGCAGAGGCTTACCCAGAAATAGTATTATAACGATTTATTTAATTTTATCATACCTAGAAACTGAAAAATTATTAATTATAATATGATAAATTACTTCTAAGCCTCAAAAGCAAGATTATAAATCACACGTATTTACTTGTAATAATAATAATATATTATAATATTGATAATGATAAATATATTATTAGGTAGGTATATTGTATAGATAATAAAACACCCATTGTAAGAACACACAACGGTATGATGAAAAGAAAAATAGTTATCGGTAATAAACTAATAAGTCAATATAGTTCATAACTATACGCTTTTAAACATGTAGATTATTTTTATCTAAATAATAAATAATATAATATAATCAAGATTGTTAAATACCAATAAAAAAATGATTACATTAGCGGAAGTGTATACTTTATATATATAGTTAAGATAATATTATAAGGTTTGAACTTTTCTTACGTATTATGTAGAAATTGACAATACCTTGAAAAATGATAGTTTAATTTTTCTTCTCAAAATATTCTTACTTTACAGAGAACTACAGATTTACTTTGCGGCATTAAAATAATATAAATATATATATATATTATAATAAAGAATATTATAATATGGTTTACTTCAGGCCAAACGTCTACCATCACGAACTGCCTTATTTTAATATATGAATATATTTAAACAACTGTACCCCGTCTATGTTGACTTTATTATAATACGCAATGAATGATGTAGAGCAAATATCTCAAAGTTACCGACGAATCATAAAACTTTCATTATAATTTCAAGACAAAAAATTTGCTCACCATTTTGACATTTCAAAAACTCATAAGCTAGAGTGCTTGCCCTAAACATTAACTTATATTTTAAAGTACTTAGGCACCTATAAGCAATTAATTTGTTAAAATAATTTTTCAACTATGAATTTGTACATAATTATTCGTATAAGTAAATAATTGATAATTTAAACAACATTAATTTTTATGGTAATAAAATATTTTTAAACGAATGATACCATTTTTCAAGTTTGTATTTATTGTTAAAAACAACGATTTATGATAGTAAAAAATAAATTGATAGCGGAATCTTGGTTTACATCAAAGTTTATAGCTAATAGATATCTCTAAACCTTGGGTTTACATATCAACTTATTATTGATAAAATATAAACAAACCAAATATAAAATTCAGCCAGATATTTATAATTTTATCTATATCTACAAATTATTGCCATAGATATATTTTGCTTTTAGTCTCGAGCGACTAAAGCTATTTGCAAAATAATTATTAGATCACATTATTATTACAACACTACTAGCGCTCAAAGTAGATTAAAAAAATAAATACACCATAAGACATGTATGCTAATCGAATAGGTAGTTTAATTAATTTAAGTTACGTAGCATTTTATGTAGTCATGTAGGTAACTCATAGTAAAAAATATAATGAATTACGAATTAAAAGTAATACAATGCACGAATAAAAATTTAATTCCTAGGAAGTAGAGTTATCAACGAAAATAAAAAAAAAACTAAAGTATTGTTAGTTATTACTACTAACTTCTAACACAAATATCGTAATAAAAAGTTGAAGAAATTAAACACAGAATGTTGATAAAAACGTTTTGATCATTGCAAATAACTACACAAATTCAAACCAGAAATATGCCACCAAACCAAGGTATAAGAGCTACTGAGCCATAACGCATTTTTATACATATTTAACAACTAAATAGGGAAACAATAGTATTGATAAATTTGAAATACATTTTCACATTGATTTACTGATTACAGAGTCATTGAACCATGTTGAATTAAAATATTATGTTATAATTTATTTCTATCTAAAATAATTTCAGTGAACAGTAGTTTATGGTTAGATGGTACCTATTAGTAATTAAAAAAAAAAAAAAAGAACATGCTTTATGAATTCTTATAAAATAAATTTAAACATATCAAATTAAATCACAAATTATAATGCAAATGAATTATTAAAAATATTATAATTTTTTAAAATGATTTAAAAGTATGTCTAAAATGTAGTTATATTACACGTAGTTTGTGGTTGTAAAAATTGAAAATTATTTTTAAACCCCGTCATCAGAATTTGTTTTAAGCCAATAAATGTAATGTCTATGTTTTCTCTGCCAAAGATAGAAAGTCGTCAATTTTTATCTACTTGTAAGAATGTTGAAACCCATTGCTGCGTTATGATTTTTTTGAGTTAAATCAAAGTCATATAAGACTACAAATTTAAAAAACATGCGAAGGGTAAGAAACTAATAATAATTTATATCGTGAGCAAACGATTTTTTGTTAACCACCTATAACCTATTATCATTGTTGAAATATCTCAGATTTTTTTCAGCCACACACACACACACACACACATACACACCTTTGCCAATATAATTTATGGAACCTTTTTTCCGAATTATTGGAATACATCCAAACAGTCTTAACGCTAACATACAATACGAACTACTTTAAGGTAGTAAAGATAATGTAGTAAGTAATCGTCTAAATTTTGACGACAAATTTCGATTAAGATAAAACCAAAACTGGAATCTACCTATACAATAACAAATGGCGAATTAATAACAAGCATGTTCTTTCGTTAAATGTGCGTGGAATTTTTAGTAGTGACATAAGCATTTGACCAAAACAATTACTACCTAATAAAACTAATCAAATATCAATAATATAAATTATCAATTAGCAAGTAACAATATATAATATAATATGTATAATTTATATTTTCAATTAATATAATTGATAAAAATAATACTTTAACTAGGAAAAATAAAATTTAATAATGTTTCATTTGACACATTGTTGTAAAAATGTCCACCATCTTTGCTAGGTATCTAATGTATTTAGAAATAATTTTAATTTGTCACAAATTATTTAAATATACAATTAATATTATATAAAAACTAATCATAAACCTTAAATTAAAAAATACGCATAAAGTGTGCGCATTCTAGTAACAAATTTAAATTTCTACTGATATTCCAAGTATTTTGACAATAGATATTATATTACTACTATAAGACAGGTTTATAGCAACTTTCATGCAAATTAAATTGAGTACATAGTTTTAGTTTAAAAACGAAATCGTAAATTGAGAATTTTAAGTTTTTACTATAACAGTGATAACTAATAATTAATGAGTAATGACGAATAATCTAATACAATATAAATACTATAGTTATACTTATTACCTAGTTATTATACAAAGTTTCAATTTATATTTTATTGACATATTAAATCATCAATATTACAAATGGTACCTACTTAATATAAAAATATTTTCAACTTAAATTAAATATTTATATTTTGAAGAAGACCGGTAACGAAATAGGTGAATTTAGTGCTTGCATACACCATGAAAATTTTTTAGCCATACCTCTGATGAATATACTAAGTGTATTACCACTAAATAAATTATAAGGTGTTGACTATTTAAAACTAATTACTCCTCTTGATGCTGATGAGTTATTTAAGTATTATAAAGAAACCAATGTAAGAAGGTTCACATTTAGGAATTTTGTGGCCCCGAATACAACATTTATGGCGCCCTTTTAAAACATATTTTTTTTATAATATCATAGTAGTGATGACAACATTTTCTTATCACCGGTAGTCATAAAATAAATACATTTTTTATATTTCCCTTTCTCAATGAAAATTTCATTCGTAATTTTTAATAATTTTAACTATATACATTCCCTATGGCCCATACATTTTTAATAGTAGGTATAGATATCTGCTATATGCTAAAAACACGAGTCACTAACTTATAAGTTAGGGGTAATTTACTATAATACACATAATAATGAAAGATAAATTCGATTAATAATAATATTTTATTTGTTTTATTTTATATAACTATTCTTAAAACAGTAAATTATCATTTCAATTATTGGTTTACTTATAGACTTAAATTATGTAAGTACAGGATACGTAATAAGAACTGACTAATAGTTAAGCAAGCTGCTGTTTATAATATTATGATATGAAATAACATTAATATATTTTAGTAGGTAAGTAAAATACTACAATATGCAATTGCAACAACTTCTTATTATAATTTATAAATTTATTTAACTAAATCAACTTACCTTATAATAAATAATAATCAAAATTAAAAATATCAAATACATACACAATAATAATAATAGAACGAAACACTTCAAACAGTGACAATAAAATGACCGATAACTTTACTATTCAATATCAATTTAAATTTTTGAAGTTTACTATTTAATAAAAATATCACAGCGGTCACACTCACGTAAGATTACGCATTTACATCATGAATAATATTACAATTTTAAAACTAAAAACTCATAATTAATATTAGGTATCTACATTTTATATATTTCGTAGAAACCTGAATAGCCGTTATCAACAATTGTTATAAATAGTTTTATTTCGATGATTCCTACAATCGACAATCCCAACACATAATTTGATTGTCCTATGCGAATTGCGGACCATGCGGCTATTCTTCGTCTTAGTTGTACTAGTTAAATAAAACCAATATTTTAGTAATTACTAATTAGGTATTTAGTTATAATAACATTTATTTTTCTTTATTTAAAATGACAAAATATACTAATTAGGTAAAACAAAAATAAATAAATATGGATATGTGAATTAAAAAATTAAAATAACAAAAAGTATAATGAATTGTGAAATAAATCATCCCTCTTTACAAAGAAAAAATGATTTTTTTGTTTATTTTATTAGAAATAATTTTGTTACCCCAGAACAATTGTCTATCTGTGCCCCCTTTAAAAACCTACCTTGTATTTGAATGGAACTATAAGTCAAATACATTAACAGAACACTCGTAACTTAATCATTCGACATTTTCCAGCGATGTTTCATGCGGAGACATGGAATGTTTACTATAAGCAACGCTTGTGATAATAACCACCAAACTAATAACATTTTTGAGCCATGAAACAATTGATTTTTTCATTAAGTTGAAGGAAAACATCAAATGATTTGGACATAAATTGTCGACAAATCGTACAAAAGTTGATTTGAAAAATAGAGGATCTCTAGTCACTTGAGTCCAAAATCTAAAATCGTTCAAAAAAGATTAAACAAATTATAAATGAATGGTTAAATACTAATCAAATTGAAGTGAACAGATTTAAAAAAATATATATTTAAATTTAAGAAAAAAAATTATGAAATATTAGTTTCATACATATTTTTTTATTTATTATTGATATTGTAATATACATTTATTATAATCAAAAATATTGACTGTTTTTAAATCATACATAGACCGACAGAAATATCGCGAATAATTGTGTAAGTATTAGGTATACATAATTGTTATTATAGGATTATTTTTTCACGGAGTTTTTTCCCGATGTTTTTTTATAGAGAAATCACGCAAAAAATATGGTTATTGAGCGTACTAACTACAAAAGAATTCTAATTTCATATTAAAGTAATTTCATGAATATTTTATTATATCATACAAATAATTCATAAAAGTCATAGGTATATTCAATAATTAGATGTTATGTGTAGAGTTCACGTATATCTTATTAGGTATAAAGCAGATATATTCTCGTAAGTCGTAGACGCTATAGACTAAAACCTTAATATCTACTACTTAGATATTCTATGAACTATTAGAATTATAATTAATAAAATTAATACTTATATGAACATTAAAATAAGATTTCTTCTTACTAATAAGAAGATAATTTTTAAAATTTTTAAAATGCTATGCATTTTTCATTGCATTTTTAAAATAATACTACATTAAACACACATCCATATAGTGATTACTGATTAATATTTAACTATACACCGGCAAATATTACGTGGTAGCTGGTTATAGGTATAAAGGTAAGTACCATTAATGCGAGGATCGTGAGTCTAGTGACAGTACATCGTTGGCTCTATAACGTTTAATTATTTATAGGTATTAAAAATGTGAACATATTATTATGTATAGTATAATAAGTATAATATTATGTAATATGTACAACAACAGTTTGTATTTTAATTATTTTGAACAAAGGCGCTAAACACTGTAATTAACAAGAGTACAATAAAAAAAATTCTATAAGATATTTCTTATTGGTTATTTATCTCTTCAACGGATTCGATTATCGATATACGTGTATAAAAATAAAATATACCTTAACCGTGATAAACAAATATTAAACATGTAAAATACGCGAACGTCTGAGTGTACAGTCATAGTCGTGCGCAGGGGGTAACCAGGGCTAAATTTAGAACCAAGAGAGTAGGGCCCACGCCCAGGGACCTGTGCTCGAGAGGGCCTGACGCCTTACATGTGTATAAGCGAATAAAAATATTTGGGTATTTGTTTTTATGCTGCGTTATTAATTTTATAATACTCAATTATTCACTACTATACAAAAATATAATCAATTCCATCATCGTTCATCACTATCATTAACTGTATATTCAGGTAAATAATTTATACAAATACAACGTATCTTAGTTTACTGTATTTCTTCATTTGGTGGTAAGAGGGGGTGTTAAATACTAAGATATGCCATAAATTTAAGGCCTCGCAGAATGTATTTATCCCAGAGCCTCGTAAAACTTAACGATGGCCCTAAGGGTAGAAAAATATGCAACTGTATACCCTGAATGCAGATCTTTATTGTTTCCTTATTTCTTTTTTACCAAAAATAAATAAAAATCACAACAATATACAATACAATATTTTTTGATCATAACTTATTTTTTATAAACATAAAATTATATGATTTTAGATCATACTAAATTATATTATTATATTGTTATATTCAGTCATGAAGAAATTATAATTAATTTTTGAAACATAAAAATTATAAATATTCATATATAGATAATATGTAAACGACGACGTGAAAGCCAGCCGACCATTGATAATTGTATTTTTTCGAATCGGATTTAATATTACCTTCTATTTTTTCTTCTACACGTCTGTACATAATTTATTCTTTTAACTATTTAACTTTATGTACTAAATATAACAATCATGGTAGTAAATTAAAAATTATGGAAGCTATGACAATTTGAAAATTATTGAAATTAATATTAATGTGGGTATTTAAATATATGATCAATTTTTCAAAAATTAGAAAAAAATCAAGTGCTTATACAATAATTATTTTATAATAAAAGTGGGTTTTACTTAAAAAAAAAAAAAATTGTATTGCTACAGTACAATCTTTAAATAATATTAAAAAAATAATAAAAACCAAAAATCTGGAAATATGATTTTTAATATATGTATATTAAATTTAAAATTAAAAAAAAAAACAGTCTTTGGATAAATTTCCAATTAAATCAAAAATAGTAGTAAGCATACTTGATGAATCACATTTTTATTTACTGTACGAATCTAAAAACAATAACGTCACTACAATTTAAATAATTGGCGGCGTCTTCCTAGTCTTAACACTAAGTACGGCAAGTAAATAATGATATTTTGGTATGAGGGAATGAGACTAATGGAACACATTATTTTTATTTAAATATAATAACACAAAGAAACTGAAAGAATCCAACATCAACATTTATCAGTGTACCACAAAATATATCACCATTACTACTATGAAAATCCGTTGTCTAAAATCAAATGATCATTATATAGCTACAATCATCATAGTCACAGTGATTTTACGTAATAAATAACACTAAAACAAATTTTAAATTAATTTTTCCTATTATATTATACTAAAAGCATTTTATTTCGTCGGAGTCGAGTTATAAACCAAATAATCGCGGCATAAGGACAGTTAAAACAGAGGTGCGTATTATTGGGCAAGAGTATGATTTTATATTAACTTTGTTATCGATTATGCATTTATGTCTTTATTGGATCAGAGTAATGGACTGTTAAATTTACGACTTATATCAACTATATAAAATATAAATTTAATAATAATAATAATAATAAAACGTAACAAGAAACAGCGTTGTCTGCGTAAAGTGTAAACAATTCGTTTTCTTACAAGAAAAACTGAGCGTGATTCTAACAGAACAATAATCACAATCCACAATATCACTATTGTATAAACTATATCGATATTAACGTACAAAGTGCGACCTATTCAAATCATATGTATTTTGTACAAGCAAGCAAAATATTTAGCTTTAGGACCGGAAGATAATGTATTATCATTGCATAATTTTTCTATGATTATTTTTTTTTTTTTTTTAAACATATTGATTTATACAAGACGAAAAATATGTTTTTTTTATGAATAATGGGATATTATGATTTTTTTTTACACTTTATTTCTTGCCAAAAACAGTGACGTTTACGTAAGATAAATGCATCTCTATCGCTGCAGCGAATACGTCATCATCGTCTGTTCTTTGGTAGCCGGTGGCCATTAAGAATACATTATATAATAATAATATATAAAACAACACAAAACGCTCGCGATGACAGTATTTTTGAAATGACGGCGACAACAACGGGATAAAGAAAAAAATAAAAGATTATAATATTCCTTTTAATATACATATTGTATAATACAGCTTACGGTATTTTCTATTGTAGGCGTGTCAACGACGAACGGTCTGAAATAGTTATGCCTTATGCGGAATACTATTATTGTTATTATTATCATGCACTCACGCGGAGTTTCTTCTACAAAAGGCATATCACGCATATTATATAGTTTATACGATTGCGAGTATATATTATTTTCACTATAATATAGGTATATCGTATACTTGCATCTTTGCAAACGACCGGATGGACACATACTACTCCGTACTTAATAATAAAGTCTATATAATATGTACGTACTCTATATACCAACATTAAGAATTTTTCAGACTTTGTATTATTATTATTATTATTATTATTATTATTTTTTTTTTTTAATACCATATTTGATATATTAATATGATATTTTATACAAACTAAAGCTCGAAAATAGATGGATACAACTTATTTGTACAATCGTACACGTGTAAATATTATATACAAATGTTGTTACAATAAGTTCATAAGACATAAAATTTAATAAAAAATTATAAGTTTATAGACGGATAATCAACTTTAATAATTATCTAAGTGTGAATATATCTAATTCAAAATCTAATGAGAATTTGATCAATTACATTAATTTTGAAATTAATTGATTTTTTCGATTGAAAAAGAACTGTACGAATTCTGCATACAAATAAATCGCATTTTAAATTTATAAAAAATATATATTATTTAGTAAGTACCAATGAATCTTTTTTAACTAAATTATTTTTAATAATTAAAGGTTATATCATTTATAAACACATTCTTGAGCAATATTTTTATAATCGGATAAAAACGATCAAAACAATTATTTTAGAACCCGAATTTTTCTTATTCCAGATACACTTTGCATTATATTATTACCTAACTGTATATCTATAAGTATTATATATATATACGAAAAATTTTCCTAACCACATTAAAGTAGTTATGACTTAAATAAGTAGGTATATTGTATTTTTTTTTTACTTTTAAATTAGGAATTATTTTAATAATTAAACGCACTTGTACTACACAGCAGTTACAATACATGTTTTATAATATTTTGAAATCAATATGATGTACTTAAAATAGCACCTAATGTGCTGAAACATTTTAATAATAATAAATAAAAATAAAAAAACTCAATATGAATAAAACTGATTAAAACTGTTTATTCCATATTTTCTCCGTGTATTAAAAGTTGTTCCGATAGAGAAACTTAATAAAACTTATATATGTAATTCCTACTAGTTACACAGTTATTTTATATGAATTGTCATAATTATTTCAAGGTGGTCTACTACATAAAATTAAAATACAAAAAATTGATATTAAACTTACTTCTAAACAAAAATAAATAAGTTTAAGAATATGATACCACAATAATATATAAAATACTTGCAGCGAGTGAACGAGTGCTGCTCTTAGTATAGTGTAACAGACAACAGTGTTCAAATTATATTATATTTATTATCATATTGCGTTTGATGTGTGCAATGTGTGCATCGTTCGAGACGCTATATCAGACAAGGTAATCCAACAGCTGCGAACACTAAATATTTACATATGTGTATAGGTGTATCGTGTATAGCATATAGCATTATAGCATGACTGAGGTTTAAAAATACTACTTGTATTCAACTGCATTTCCACGTGAGAATAATCATATGTATATTTTTTTTAATACAAGTATGCGAATGCTAGTAAATTAAATCCGTTTTCTGACTATATAACTACACTATAATACATTCAACTATGTTTGAAAATATTATGAATACTTTGGTCTAATTAAAAAAAAAAAAAAAGTGAAGAATGTATAAATAACTATTATTCAAATTATTTCAAATTCATTAACCGTTGTTATCAATAAACCTAAATGAGAGCTTATAAGTATATTTATAAGACGTTTTAATAGTATAATAATAACAATAATGTATAATATGATTAAAACGGTAAACATTTTTTACTCAGTTCAACTATTATAATATCTAGTTTTTTTTTTTTTTTTTTTTAAAGATATTCTTCATCATAATATTGTGTTAGTTATTATAGAGTTTATGTACTTGATGAATGAAAATAAAAAAATCAATTTTTTTATCGATCAATATTGTGCAAGTTACGTAAACATGGTTAGACTAATATCGGATGACCATTTTTATGAAAATAAAAACGGTAAAAACTTTATTAGGTAATATGATATTTTTTTATTTTTTCAGATTAAATTTAAGTTACAACTTATTAAAATAATAAAATTATAATTATAATAAATTACTTTTTAAAATTGTTTTATGTTTTTTTAATACATTGATATTTATTTTACAAACATTATTTATAGTAATATGGATATAACGGGATTAAAACGATACTATCTTTTAAAAAACGGGATAAAAAGCATTCCGTTCGGAGTTTTCGAGACAACAGGATATGATAATCAAAAAGGGACAATCCCGTTTTAAACGGGACGTATGGTCACCTTTGATGGCTTAGACTAATATAATATTAAGTATATGCATGTTATTGTCTACAGTAGTTTTACTTTGGTATAATTCTTATTGTCAGACACAAAAGTAGGTTGCTGCGCATAATCTACAAAAAAAAACTTGACATAATATTTTAATTGTGAGGTTGAAGTGACTATTTTATAATAACTACTAATGTTATTGTAAATACATAAATTAAAATAAACTAGATAATTGTAAGAATAAACAATATACGTAGATATATAAATATAGAGTATATTAATATTTTTATTACACGCTACAGTTATTTCGATACACAGTATTGACGGAATAAACAAAATAATAATGTGTATGAATGATAATTACGAATTAAAATTTAGCCTTAAATGCTAAAATATACAAACAAAATTTTTGGTCAGCTAATGTAACTATACAAAAGTAATTCTAAAATATTACAAATACTTTAATATAGTGTAAATCATAAATTTATTTTTCATATTTTTGTGACATTATTTACTTATAAGTTATAATTTATACTGATTACGTTGACATACCTATTTCTGTAATATACATCACAAAAATAGATTATTATTGTGACTAATATTTTAATAATTTATTAACTACACAGTTACTAATTAAGACTAAAAAAAAATAAGAAATAATGAGAAAAAAAGTAATTAAAATAGTAAGTTAAATGTATTTTTTTCTGCTCTATTTATCTAATGTTAACATAGACACTAACTCTTGTACTTGCATGTTTATCTTATTTCTGAAAATTCGATTTATCATTGTATGTACTTAAACTGTAAATAAATTAATTTCTGTTTGATTGAAAAATTAAAAAAATGTAATTTCTATTTAGAAATTTTTTTATTTTAAAAATATATTTTTTAATTTTATAATAAAATACATTTAAGTTTGAATACTACTAAAATATAACTTATTTGATTATTATAGCAGCTCAGCTATAATAATAATTTAATCATAATTTAAAATAAAAAACATTTTAATATTTCCAATAAATATATCAGATATGAAATACATTGTCCTAAATTCGATGTGTATGCCAAATGATATACTTATAGACCAAACTATTTGTATATAGGTACCTCAAATACATTATTTTTATGTACTAAGTTTTTCTATAGTGAGTGACATTTTGAAATATGGATATGTGTTTATTAGATTTAATATATTATAACAGAGCAATGGATATTATATAGGTATTATATAGGTACAGTATAGTTTGTATATTCAGTATGGTTTAAAAATTGCGTGTTTTTAAACATTTATTAACACTTTTATGGGAAACTAAAAGAAGTTCAGCGTTTCATATAGCACGATTATCAAGATTAGAAGCAAAACACAAATTGTGCTTAAGCAGCACATTTTCCAGTGTTTTTGAGAAAATCGCAAGAAAACGTGAAATAGAAGTAACAAACAAACCTAGTTTATGACCGGTAGTTTACGGAGAACCCTTTTTTCGTTTTTATTCCTTCGACCCGACGTCAATTGTGCACTCGGAAAACATTTGATGCAATCATAGGTCATTCCGTCTTATTATTTATTTGGTATTTAAACTTTAGTAAATTAAAGTTTGTCATCGTTAAACCCAAAACTGAATGTTATTAATAAGATTATTTTCATTAACAGTATACATCAGATTTCACACAAAAAAGTAGAACCAATAAATATCTCGTTCACACTATTAGAAGGATATTTGAGTCACACGATTTTCCAACCATACGTTAGTCGAATTCTTGCCTATACTTATAAGAATGCTTTGATAATACTAGGAATGACCATAAATTCTTGAAACCCTCAAGTGTGGTGATTATTTTTTGAACTAGAAAACACTGTGTATTATGATTTATGAATAAAAGAAATTCAATGCTAAAAAGATGTCCTGTAATCTATTATGGCTAAGCGAAAAAATAAGTAAAATATTTTAATTTTCAAAAAAAAAATCATACCATTCTCGTGTAAATTGTTAATTGCACAAAAAGTGTCTAGTTAGAATAAAACAATAAGCCTTAACAATTTAATATGAATAAAAATAATATCAGATTATCTATAATAAATTATTGACTGAATCATCAAAATTATTGTACATTCTTAAATTAATAGGAATCGATCAAAACTAATTTTTAGTTTGTTTATGTTTATGATATTATAAAGTACAGAATTTCTTTCTTTTAAATACATGAAATATTTTTATAAAAATTAAACTAATTACTAAAACTTATTTAACTATAACCTATTTTAAAGAATAGGTCAACAAATTGTCATTTTTTGGAAACAACCGAAGGATAAAATTTTAACTAATACAAAGAAATGTAGTGCATAAACGGTAGTATTAATAATACACGCTACCATATTTAGGCTATAGCAGATACATCTATTTTAATTTAAGACTTGGGTCCTCGCGATCTTAACACTTTGTCAAGATAATACTATTCAAATAATGATGATGATAAAAATAATTAACATTATTTTATTATTTCTATTTTCTACAAGCTGGTAGGTTATAGGTGTAGTCAATGCATTTTAATTTTTCATTTTATTGCCGATTATATCTGTACAATTCACTATGGTTGGTAAAACCGGTTCAAATATTTTTATAATAGCTGTAAAATAGACATTCCCTTTCTATTCCCTTCTCACACACACTCCCATGACACAATATACACGTTTCATTATAATATTACGGATTGTGGTCAGTGGCGGCGCGAAATTGTGGAGGCTTTGAAGCATATTGTATATTTTAAATATTTTTACCACCACCCTTAATAAGTAGCAGTGGCCAAAGAGCTTTCAAACATGAAGCAATTGCTTCAAATAATCCTATATCCCGCCGCCACTGATTGTGGTAGATGTAGAACAGTTGTTCATGCGACCCTCAGCTGTTCTGAATATTTATACATGTATACGCTCATAAGTTACTATCGTTGCACGGTTATACATTATTATTTTACCACCTATTCGTTCTCAGATAAAGCTTACAGCATTTCATTTACACTGGCACGTGTTTGTGTTACAGACAAATAATATTATGCAAGTCTGAACGTCACCGTTTTCAAGGTCAGCATGCATAATAAAAAATTTTAAAAAGTGGAAAAAATAGTATAAATACTATCAAAAACTATAAATACAGTCAACATTTTAATTGCACTTAATAAATAATAATGATTGTTTTAGTTATAATATAATAGACTATAGGCACACTATATTATAACTTATAAGCTACCCACATATTTCATGGCTAATAGACATTTTACTGTTTATCCAATTCTATAATAATATTTTATTATATTATATACACATATTATGTATTTATGTGTGATATTGGCATATTTTACATTGAAAATAAATGTAATGTATGATTGCAGCTCTCTCACAACGTAGCTAGTCAATTCACAACCTCAAATGAATAAACAAATCGAGTTTAAAATATGTCCTAATATCATAAAATTAATAATTTAAAATACATAAAACAAAAACTACATCGATATTGGTTTGTAAAATAACGTTTTTCGATTTTGATTTCAGCCATTGCATCTGGTGTACAACTAGGATCACTTTATTTAACTTATAAATGCATCATGTTTACCGGATGACGGTGACCAATTTAAATGTAAATTAATTGCGACCAGGGCATTCACCCGAAGCATTTATTGCATGCGTTGTTATCATAATTATTGTTATAGTTATGATTTAAAGAAAAAATGAATCCGGACGCATAATTAATACTACTACATGCTTATGAACGATAAACTAATATATTACCTATCTAGAGACTATAACTACTGTCATTAGGACAAAATAAGGTATTTAGTGTTTTATTTATATCACAGGCGGACGACGTCCAAATAAATAAAACGGTCGTTCGTTGTTCCACATGTCTGAATCATTGCGCACTCTTTCATTTTATTTTACTATAACATCACAAATGTAACTTATTATTATCATTGCTGACATTATGTATACAATTTCGCAGTCTTCCGCATAAAATGGCCCGAAGACCTGATAATAATTCATATACTTTGTAAACATAGTATCGTCCATGACTTAACGTTGTTTTTTTTTTTAACACAGTCGCATTATTGACGCACATTTTTGTATCCTATTATAGCCAACCGATCGTATGGCTGTTTTTGTTCATCATTTCGTCAATACGGGACTTTTTTCCGATTTATGGCCCACCCGCCCAACATGTTTTATGCTTTTGGATGTACTGTGCTAAACGACAATGACAACGATACGTTTGGTTGAGAGAACGCGTCTCTCGTAAAACTGATGATAAAATACAACGGTGGGTTACCTACCTATAGTATTGTTATGTACCCGAGAAGTCCTCTTCAGACTGTTTTGACTCGGTAGAAATCCACTAACTGATGGTCCGGCACTCTTAACGTTTTCCTCTAGATAATTAATAACTATTTTAAAATATCAATAAAAATTTTCTGTAGTTCGAACAGTTAATAGAAAAATATGAAATTGATCATTCACGGGACGATTGTAAAAACGACCACTTGTACACTCGCAGCGAAAACACAAAATGCTATTTTACTATTATTATATTATAAATAGATATTATAATATACATTATTTAATTTTAATCGTATGTCGTATTAGATCGACCGCCGCAGACCTAATGCGCCGGCGCCTGACAACCAACAGGTCAATCTCTAGCATAATAACACTATGCCACCGCTGCCTCTCCACAACCAATCGTTCAAAAAAGCGGTTGGCAGGGCGGACAACGGTAGGACGTGAAATATCCCACTGTTATTGTTTCTCGCTTCAATGAGCCAAGTTAATCTAACTACACCTCGCATATCAGAGGCACACTTAAGGGTAATACATATGAAGGGATGTGTTATAAGCACTCAAAATCTTGGACTTCACGAATCAAAATAACAGCAATAATATGTGGTCTATTTATAAACATCAAAATTCAAATAAAACAATATTTGTAAATCATTTTAATTACTAAAAATATTATTTATGATGTCTATCGATGTATTAATATTAACATTGACTATATCTGAATGTTAGTTTTGTTTTTATTCCAATTTCCTATTTATATGATGTTATACTATTACCTAGGATTTAAAATTATTACCTATAAACAATTTATTAATCTATTTTATTTTGTAATATCATTAGTGTCATGTAATAAAGACTTATTGGGTGGCCGAATATATAATTGGTCAAAGACGACTATTTCGAGAAAAAAAAAACAGGAAATATACTTTGGGACATATAAAATTATGTTGATAATAAAATTACACCTGTTAGGTTCCTGGAGACTGCAAATTCAATAGTCAGGCATTAAGAAGCAATTTCAAGTTTTTTGATGTGTAAAAATGATGTATATATAGTTGTTTTTTTTTCCAATAAATGGTAGTGCATATGAGTTAGTCTTGCAAAAATATTGCAACCTAATGTGGTGGATACGCAGTGATAAATTGGAAAAACGATATATTTCACCATATACTATTATAATAGTATATATTATTGTTTCATGTTTGTTATCTATATCTCACATTTGAACAATTTTTAAAAATATCAAAGAAATATTGTTTTCAAAATGTTTATCCGTTACTTATCTACACATTACGAATCTGAAAAACTTAAAACATATAAAATGTTTTGTTACACAGTGCAACAATAAGTATATGTATATGTATTATTTATATCTAATAACATTATTTGAATCTTATGGAATAATTATTGAAATAAACTTTATAATTAATTACCTATATTATGTGATATAATGGCCTTAAATTTGCATGTTAGTGGACAACTTAACTAAAATATGAAAAGAATATAAATAAAATGTATTTTTATTGCCTAATAAATTTCTAATCATATAATTTAATTTATGATAAGAACAATAATAATAAATAAATATATTTCTGAAAAACTGAGTAAATCATAGAACATGATAAAAAAATATAAATGTTATTCTATTATTTTCAGACAATAATTGCAACAAACATACATTTTTAAATAATTTATTTAATAGTTTTGTGCGTTAAACTTACAATACAATACGAAAATATTTGTTTCTAATTTTATTGTTTTTAAACACAAACTATGTTGATAACTATGCTATCAGCTAATTAATTAATTTATTTTTACTAGTTCTATTGAAGAAGATTCTTCAGTTAGTTGTTTTCATATCAAAAATACATACATATTTAAAAGTTAAAATATTTATTTAAATTAATTTCAAATTATTTAAATAGATAGATATTTAAACGTAAAATAATAATTTTTTATCAAGAGATTTAATTTACCTTGTTGCATATTGTTATAATTTAAAAAAGTCAGGCAAGTAGATACCGCTCTATATCTACTTGCTGTATACGTAGGTACATTAAATGTCGAGCCATTATTATGAGTGTGTAAATTTGAATTTAATGAAATATCGTTGTATACAAAAAACGATTCTGAGCGAAAACGGTCTATCAGAGTGTCAATCTATACTTATAAAATATATACCTACTTATATATATTTCATGATAAATTTTTGATATGGTTAACATTTATTTTATTTTTAGTATTACAGTTAATTAATATAATGATTTTTGAAAATATTATATAAAATGTATTATTTGTATTTAATTATTACACGTATTTATACCATATTATATTAATGTATTTAACTCTTATATAACTTTAATATCACTATTTTATAAGTACCTACCATAAAACAAAAAAAATAGATAATATCTTAAAAAAATCAATAATGTTATTGCTTATAGTAAAAATATTTTTTTTTATTATTATAAAGTTGACATGGTTATTTATAGCTTTAAGAAATAATTTCATATAATTTATAATTAAAATATCTTAAATATCTATTAAAAATAAATTTTTTCATATTTTATTTAAATTTTATGGTTTTAGATGAACTATTTCTGATACATTTTGTATACAATTTTCATGATTTAGGTGTAGTATGAAAAGTTATTACAAATTTCTAATTATAAATTAATTTTTTGTCAATGAATTTCGTCGAAATTCTAACTTCAAATACATATATATATATATATATATATATATATACATAAAAAAAAAATACTTCTATTATGTTTTAATCTTTTTATACAGTTATAAGTACAACTCATATTAGATATTGCATTATATTTTCAAGAATTTTGACCCAGTGAATAATTTTATATCAACAATTATAGAAAAAAATTATCATATCTATAAATAGCTCAAAAAGAGTTAAAATATTTTAAAATTTGTTTTATATAAATAAAATAAT
This sequence comes from Melanaphis sacchari, assembly GCF_002803265.2. Lineage (NCBI taxonomy): Eukaryota > Metazoa > Arthropoda > Insecta > Hemiptera > Aphididae > Melanaphis > Melanaphis sacchari. Next base: position 1,256,796 of record NW_020271135.1, on the reverse strand, counting down.
AATATAAATATTAGGTAATATTGCCAGTATCTACAGTTATTCATTCTAAAGCTACACAAAAAAAAAAAAAATTCGTTGTTGTCAAAAATTGGATTTGTTTAAAAATTTCTTTTTTTTCTTATATGAAAAAAGTAGTAAGAATTCATAGTTTTAGCCTCTCTAAGATTCAAAATGTTATCCAAAACCATATTCAAAGTTAAAAATTGAAGCATTATTTCGACTATTTATTGTTTACACACACAAAAAAATAAAAATAAACACATATTATTGTAAAATTAATACATACACAGTTCCTCTCAAATTTAAAAATATTGACCATAGAAAATCAATTGATTTTAATATTTCTATTAGTTTGAAAATATTAAAATTAGTTTTAATAACTACTAAGTATTTATGACACAAACATAATATTCAGGTCATTCTACAGCATCACATTAACATTAATAAATTATAAGTAAATAATAATACGATTCATAATATAATAACATAAATAGGTATATTATCCTAAACCATTCACTTAAATTTTTCGAATTTCGATTACAGTAACACTTTTTTTACCTATATAATGAAAATTATTATTTGATTCGAATTTCAAATATCTTTTGTGGTATATTCAAAATCTCATTTACAGCAAAACAATTTCTTTGTTTTTTTCTTTAATAAAATACAAGTGTTATGTTTTTTTATCTAATACGATTATTCATAATCATAATTATTATTCAACAAATAAATTTATATTAGATGGTTCTTATTACCACGTGTCCCAGTATAAGCCTTAATTTTAATCTACCTTTTTCCATTAAAAAAGGCTTTGAATTTATTGGGTATAAATTAACTGATTACAGAGATTTTAGAGAATTTAAATAATCAGTGACGTCAATAAACATATTATGTTTAAATACTGCGGATGCAACACCTAATAATTTATAGATGGTTGTTGCTTTGGCGGATAATGGTAGTCCGCATAATATAGCAGATATTGAAACACAAGTTGTACCTACATATTTGGATATAAGTATATGCAATTTTTACCATATTCACTATTTACTGGTACTTCCTATTTCAGATTATATTTCTATGGATTATCATATTTAAAACTAATATCGGCGCCATTATAAATCCACGGTTGTATATTATAACACTTTCTAACTGCCCGCCACTGCGATGACAGATATATCTGATGTACATCGTCATCCGCTAGCTACCGATGTATTCGACCTATAACGCATTGTACACATACATGATTATGATTTTTATAAAGAGTATTTAAATCTAATGACGTATTTATCGTGGATTGTAATAATAAATGCCTTAAATAGGATAGGTAGTACGATCCAGAATAGGCAGACAATCAGTTTTTTGATGCAAAATGGTACTTAAAACGTTTTAAATTATGTTACACTTTGTATCATATGTATGTATATTTTATGATTAATCTTTAAGTAATAAAATAATTATTAATTAAAATCAAAATATCATAACATGGTGAATCAAATATGGAAACTGCATACATGATTTAGGTAAACAATTAATTACGTATATTTTTATTTATTTATTAAACATCATTATTATGGATGGCTAGGTGTGTATTCTCAGAAATATTTTACCGAATTAAACAGACACTAAGTGAAGACTTAATATAATTAATAATATATATTAAATATAAAGATTGTTTAAAAATATATTTTTACTTATTAAAGGCATATTTTTCGTTCCAGATAGGTACAACTATTGTCTATTTGTCAGGATATGGCTGTCGTTTAAACTTATTTTAATGGTAGCTGATCTAGAAACTGTAGTGGAAATGTACTTTATTAATTTAATATGAGTATTTTTACCAAAACCATTTTTAATATTTTAAATATTAAAACATATAAAAACATAATAGCAAATTTATAAATTAATTAAAATTCTTTTAACTCATATCCCACAATTTTGTCAGCTGATATACGTTTGTGCTGTTATAAGTGGCTTGAAAAAAGTGATGATACATACTTTGATGTCAAGTACAGAAAAGCTATCAAAATACCATCATATCAATTTGCCTTTATTTTTCATGGCTTACTATTGCATTAAAATACGCTGTGGAAATTCAAGCCGAACGATGACAGCACATCGAATAACCTGACGTCATACCATGTAATATGACGAACCGGTTAATTTAACATTATAGTTAACTAAGTTAACTGTTCTTGAATAATTCATATCGGATTACGACGGATTTTGTTATTTTGGGTTTTATAATTAAATTTAGAGACTGCTAGAACGTACTATTATTATTTATAGCAGAAAGGAACATCAATTCGTTTTTAAAATGTTCACGGGTTTAGTTTTTTTTTTTTTAAAAAAATGTTATGTGACATTTTTATTCTTATTTTAAATGCATATATTATTCTTAGAACAGTACGTATTTTTTACAGATTTTTCAGAATTTTTTTTTTTTTACGACAAAAATGATTTACCTAGTTTTTCGTGTAAACACATATTTTCAATAAAATTATTATTTAAACACAACGCGTGTGTAAGAAGTAAGAACAAATTGCCTCATAAAAACATTCTCTTTAAGAATATCGTACTAATTTTTTATACATTTGAAAAATGTAATATATTAATTAAATCACAGAACGTTTTATATGTTCCAATGTATTCTATAATAAATTATTTTAAAATTAATAACGAACCACTTAATAATTAATAATAAATAATAATAATTATTAAAAATTTATGTTCCGTAAATCGACGTATATATTTGTTAGCTTCGATGTATTATTTGAACAACAGACATTATTTTTTAAAGAGGTTGATATAGTGCGTAATCTTAACATAAAATTATTTTATTGTTATTATTGTTAAATTATCGTATGATAATCTTAGATGAAATCACTATTGAATTTTTGATCTTTGAACAGAAAACTATATATTATATTTTCAAATTTATGATTAATAAGATTTTTTTCAGAAAAGATTGAATACCTTAGCTAGCCCATATCTATTCTCTTCACTTAAAAAATTGTACTTTGTAACTAAAAATATTTATATTAATTTATTTTTATTTAACCAGCATTTTTATAAGTAATTAAATAATAAATAATAAAGTTATATTATTTATATAATATGTGTTATTATAACATCAACATTAAAACGTCTTTATTGGATCCTTCTTCTTTTAAAAATATATCTAGTCAATATTTTATCCCACAAAAAAAAAAAAAAAAAAAAAATGCTGAATATTACACTGACTACCGCTTTTTATTATTATAAATAAATATTATATATACGTTTTAAACTTTTTCTGTTTTATTCGTTTTGCAATATACACCGTGTCATCGTATAATATTCTTGTAAAGTGTTCATTGCTTGCTATCAACTCAATGAAGACAACTCCCCCTCGAGTCTCTTTTTCGGCATCGTTTAAACCCGTAAAACTGTCAACGTTTTCGAGTTGTATGCAAAACTGCAAACTCCTCTTGCACACAAACGATTCAATTATTGTTTCCGCCTAAAGGAAGTGAATATTTGTGTATATACTTCCGGATACTATTTTAGGAACGAAAACTATCTACGCCGTTAATTTTAAAAGATACATCACCGTTACAATAATATAATACAAATCTGCTGAAAATAAATCAATGCTTTTTTTTTACTCAAATATGTTTTAATTTATTTAATGAAATGCGAAATAAGAAACGATTTTAATTTGCGTCAAGTTAATCAAGAAAATTGATTTGTTCACCTTCTGTTGCAGCTTTGCTCTAAAAATAAACGTAATGTATTTATATACAATGCACAGTTTACACATATACAATAGTGTATATTTTATTAAGACACATATTATTAATACACTCTGTTTTTGAGTAAAATTATTTAAAGCAATATTTTTAATATTTTGTATTAAAATTAATAATATCTATCAAATTAATCCGTCCTTATTAGCCATTACTATAACACTAATTTGTATGCACTAAAAGTAAAAAGTATCACTATATCTATGTCATAAAATATGTGACAAAAATCACTGAAATATGTACCACAAATTAAAAAAAAATAACTAATAAGTAATAGTAAAATTAGTAAAATGAAATAACACAGTTATATTGTTTATTTAATAATTATTAATTTATATCGGAAAAAAAAGTAATTTAAAATAAATTTAATGACATATTAGATACTTATAGTATTAGGTTACTTAACAAGGTTTTTAAGAATAAAGTTTACTTTTTAATAAATATAATAAAATTTACAAATACGAGTAATATTATGTTTGTAGTATAAACTCATAAACGACAAAATGTATTAATAGAAAATCTTCTACTTGATGAAATATTATTTAATACCTGTTTAAGTTTTTTTAAACAATTTATAATTAAAAATATTTTTAATTTTACTTTTCAATGCAACAAAATATTTTAACATGCAAATATGCAATAATTCTTAAATAAAAAATATGCACACAAAGTTATTAACAATTAGCTTTAAGCCATTACAATTCATAAAATATATTATTAATAAAAATTTAAAAATCTAAATAGAATAAAAATATACAATTTCATAAAAATGTTTGCATTTTATTCATGAAAAATGTTTAGCAGCTCTTTTGTTTGTCGTATATATATATATGCACTATTCATATTACAATAATATAACTATTGCTTACTATATTATTAGTATTAGTACATTGTTATTTTGAAGTACAAAACTGATGATTCGTTTAAGTAGTTGACCATAATTACACACACACACACAATGTAGATTTATTATCCATAAAAATTTAAACTGTGATTTTTTTTTTGGTTAATCGGTTAGTATAATTGTATTAATACAATCGGCAGTTATACATATCCAAAGCCGGATTAAGACCATTTGAAGCCCATAGAGTCAGTACCAAATTTAAAATAGGAGCCGTCCTAGGCCCTTTTAAATATGCCACCCCTACCTTAAGAAAAATAATGTATTATTTATTTCTCAAATTCATGGATTTACTTCTATGTTTTTTAAATATACATATTAAATATTATATAATATTAATTTACACAGTTACATAAACGCATAAAATATTTATATAATTTTTTTTCCATTTCTTACAAAATGTTCTGCCCTAGGTCCGGGCCTCACGAGCCAAGGCGTAAATTCGGCCTTATATAGAGTATATACTTTCTCTGTCTAATCTGTAATATTATGATAAATGTATGTTTATATTGTATATATATCAATACTTATCTTAAACGTAATTAATTTCAAATTTAATATTGTATTAGATATATAATGTATAGACACGTCATATATTCTGCGTGCAATGTAATTAAAACGTATAGTAACTCTGTCAAAATGCGTGTACAGTATTATGGTATATGGGTAGTATAATAAATTTAGTAACAGTTTTACAATAATTAATTAAAATCATATAAACTTGAACTTCTGAGTTTCCTAATATGCTTGCGGTAGACACCATTGCATATAATACTATACGGGCTTAAATATATGCAGCGTGTTTAAAATGATGTCATGCTACCACGTAACAAACTAAATTATTAGGTATTTAATGTGTCAAGACACAATAACAATATTGTAACAGCTATGCCATGTATTTTAATATAGTGTAAATCTAAAAAATAAATTATACATATGTAGTTTTAATTGACTAATGACTTGTCTACATAATTATAAATTATTTGCATAGTAATTTAAAACATCGTGAAATTGGTTTGATTTTGAATTATAAAACTGTGAATGAATCAGTATAATAGAAATATACCCGTTTTTGAATTATGTCAAAAAACGTAACACAACTTTCACATAAAAATATAATATTTTTTTTATGTACAATAAAAAAAAATAGATCTCCAAATAATTGGCTTTTACATAAAACTTAATGAAATAAAATTATTTTAGGCCGTTCATTTTATTGTGGCTTGGACAGATTTATTGTCAATTATTATTACAGCCAAGGAAGCGGGTATGGACTAATCCAATCGTTCTCCTTGTCCAATGTGGTTTCGCGACCAGAGACGTCTGGAATAGATTACTTCCATGAAATGTGGATAGGGGATCGCCCTATATGCAAGGTAGTCAAAAATAATGAATAAGCAATTTCAGATAGTCACGTAAAATTGACCTGCATCTAGTGATCGGAGGTCTTTTGTCCTGGAACGGTTGGCGCTAGTACCACCAATGCGGGTTTTGGAGGTATTGAGGTCAATATATTACGTATTTTCTCAGCGCCTAATATACTTACTTGCGGACACCTTCAAAAGTGCTTGACAATCTCAGAACCGTGTGCGATGCATTCAGCGTTCCAGCATCAGCTGTGTTCACGCACCTCTCGGAGACCTAACCATGAGTACGAGGGTAGTGCTTCTTTGTGACTAACGGGTCATTAATTTGGCAGCTAGAGAATGGCTGGTGAGTTATGTTGATCAATAACACTAGCATAATTGGTAGCTTGAATCGAGACCTAGGTACGCTGATCCCTCAATCATACAGCTCGAGGTACTACGCACTAACACAACCAACATATCTCGAGAATCAGGGCACTATGGTATTGGGGTCAAGATTTGATGCGTGGATGATATCTCTAGAATTTTTCCTTCTCAATGTAGGTATAATACAAACAAACTAACACAATTTAATATTTCTAATTATATAGTATTGCAATACCCAAAATGAAGTACTTTTAAATGACTCGAGATTTTATTGAACATTTTTAAATATCACTATACATTACGTCATATAAGCAAAAATTCAATAACAAAAAAAAATATATTTTTTTTTGTATTAAAATATAATATATAGTAATCCAATTATATCATTATACGTGTTCACTATTCATGATTGACTGTACCATTTGTACCCAGCTATAAAATATAACGATAAATTATATTTCTATGTTAATGTTGGTTTAAAATTTTGATTAAAAATCAATTATTGTAGTCCTATAAAATTAGTGTTTAATAAATAAATATCTATCTATTAAATATAAATGTGTGTACTGTAGTGAAATCATGTTGTAATGTGTGAAACAATATGTTTGAAATATACAAAAAGTTAAATAAAATTGTAAAATATATAATGGTATATTAAGATTCTGTTTTCCGCAAAAACGCGCAATTACTATAACAAAATAATTTTTTTTTAGCTTAAACTTCATTTTAATATTTTTTTTTTACTTTTATACATAATACATAGATGTTAATGTACCAAAAACATGCTGTTTAAACAAAATTTAAACGATACAAAATAAATAATTAAAAAATAATAATCCTTTCAATTAATAAAAACTCAGATAATTATTTTCTGTTTACTTGGTAAATATAATCAATATTACGAGTATAACTCTCAAATTAAAAGTTAAGTATATATTGTTTTTTTCAATAAAATTACTAATTAATTAGCTACATATAATACTATTGATTTTATTTTTATCCCATCAGAGTGCCTGTACATTTTTTTCTACCAGTAGTTCAATAAAACAAAAGGAGAAGGGTTTTGTGAATTTCAAAAAATTATTTCGAAGTATATTTACCAGTGTATTTATAAAATTTAAGTATATACCTGATTACTACAAACTCCACCTTACAATGTTTAGTTTCTGAAATTCAAATACAAATTGTGTAATGATTCATATTACATGTAATTCGTAAATAAACTGACATTTGGGAAGAAGCCTCTATAACTCAATACAAGTTACCACTTATACCACTGTATAAGTAAATAACATACATACATTATACAAATCTCATTATCTCATCAACGCCAGTTCAGCATGGGGCTCAAATTTATCATAATGCGACTAGAGCCGAAAAGAGACGGTCCAGAACGTGTCCTTATGGATAATTAATAAATGTAGTGATGGACAACGATATCAATAATTCGATACGATACCTATATCGATATTCATTAATAATTTACCGATATTTCATGATATCAAAAACATGTTATTATAATATTATTTTTCAAGAGTCACGTTTTGATTGCAAGTTCTAAGGCATCTAATATATAATAAATTAAATTGTAATACAAATATGTACGATATGATGGTGTACCAATAATATTTAGGCATTGGAATATGGTATTAATAAATTAAATGAGTTAAATTCTTCATTTCCTCAGTATAAGAAAATTTGATTAAATGAAAACGAAAAAGGGATTTTAATATCGTGATACAATATTGGTAAATTTTAAACAATATCAATATTTGAAATTATATTGTTGCCCATCATTAACAATTATAGTATGCTGTAGTTAAATTCATCAGTTTATCAGGTCACTGTGGAATGGAGAAGAAAAAACCAAGTAATTTAAAATCCATCTAATAATAATTCCATAAAAATATCTAGTAATAGTTCCAACTCCAAGGAATTAGCCACACTTGAAACTTAAAGAAATGGAAATCTCTCTCGCCATCAGGGCTAGCTCAAGGTATAGGCAAGCTAGGCCAAATAGAGCGATACATCAGCATCGGTATTATATGAGAAAAATATTTAAAAAAATTCATCCATAGGTAAACAAGCTTACCTATATAATAAAATAATTTTGTCTAACCAGGGACGAAGCCAGGATTTTGTTTCGGAGGGGGTAAAGTAAAAAAAATAATGAGTAGGTAGTTTTAAAAATTCTTATTATTGTAACATCAAAATTCAAAAGTAGTAATTATTGTTAGTAAATAATAATTAATAATAAATAAAAAATAAATAAATAAATGTAGGTACAAATTATTAAATTAATAATAATTTTATTTTGGTTTTGTCATTATATCTATAACACGTCTTTTGGTGAAACTTATATTTCCCAGTGAACGGATAAAAGAGTCAGCATGGTAATTTCCAATTTCATTTCGAAGTAGTGTTTTTACTCTTTTTAAAGTAAAAAAAAAAAGATAAAATTTAAATAAAAAAAAAAAAAATATATATATATATATGTATATATTTATGTATTTAATTTATATTTAATTTTTTTTTTTTTTTTACCAGTGTATCAATAAAAGATAAAATTTAGTATCTAGTTATTTGATAAAGGACAATCATGATTATTATATTTACAAATTCATCTTATATTAGGTATAGGTAGATATTAATATTGTGTAAATTCTTATCTACGCAGACAAGCTGTTATTATGTGGTTTGGTTTGTATGAGAGTATTTTTTTTTATATACCTATATAAAAGTATACAAGAAAATATTATCGATGATATTTCAGGGGGTGTTTGGACCCCATGGATCCCACCCCTGGCTACGCCCCCGTGTTTAAAGTTATTACCTTACGCTGTGTCCAATGTAAATCCGAATTGCAACAATTAATGTGAATGATTTCATAACGCGTTTATCGCATCGTATCACGTAAATCGAGTGTATGACATATGTCTAATGCGTACAACGCGTACGACAAATTATAGATATATGACAAATATTTTTAGTGCTCAATAAATGAAAAAAAATGAATTTACTTATTAATTATTACCCAATTTTGTTTTTTTAGCTACTGAATTTCATTCTTTATCATTATTAATCCTATCCCTATATTTAAAGTGCCATTTATTCCATTAAACGCTTCGTTTTTTGATCTTTTACATCAACAAATCCATAATGATATAGGTGATATAATAAAATATAATACTCAAAAAATTGTTACACAATAGTTATAAAATAAATATATAATGTATTTATATTGTCGTATTAATGTTTGTATGGCCAATGCAATGAAAAACAAAATTATTTGTTTTTAAATTTGTTCAACGAGCACGACTAATGCGATATCGGACACATTTAAGAGATTTAGATTTTTCTTTCGGGATAAACTTAACATTGGGATGTATTTAAAAAATATGTTAGTGGTCTTACCCTGAAAACATTAAGTGCAACTCGGCGGTAAAGCAGAGTTGATTCTGTTGAAGCCATTCGATTTCAAATAGATAAAGTATAATATGATTCATCAATAGATATTTTATAAAACTTATAATACTTATGAATGCAACTGGAGTAAATCATCGGGCAGAAGTATTACTGAAAAATTAGTTGATTTTAAATTTTTATCTTCTCTTATTATTTAGTATGATATATTGTTCGAAATAAACCATACAAGTAAATTGCTTCAATCAATGTCATTGCATATTTCAGAAATTATTACACAATTAAATAATACAATAATATTTGAATTAATTTTGAAAAAGCACCGTACAGATGAAGGATTTTAAAAGTCGTTAGAACAAGCTAAGATACTAGCAAATGAACTTTAAATTGAGAATAACTTTCCTGTTTCTACTCGAATTCGTCGTTGAACTACTTTGCATATGAATCACGAGACGAACCTATTCATGACCCAAAACAAAGTTTTAAAATTAACTTTTTTGACCAGATTTTAGACAATGTTATCCAATCAATCAATAACAGATTTTCACAACTTACAAATCACAGTGATTTATTTTTCATTCCTCTATAATATAACTGAGATTTCTTATTTTGACGAACTTATGAACAATTTTAAAGATTTACAAATAACACTAACTTCAAGTGATTGATTAAGTTTGGATATAATTTCCGTTTAAATATATGGAGAAATAATATATTTACAAAAACGTTTTACTTTCGAAACGTGTGATCCAAAATCAGTTCTTAAGCACATATTATATAGAAACGAATTTATAGAACTATACCCTAATATTTATGTGATACTATAAGAGTTCTATTGACTTTACCTGTAACTGATACAACAGTTGTGAAATTTTTCTCAAAACTTAAAATATTAAAAAAATATTTGCGATCAAATATATTTCAAAACCGATTAGTAGGATTAGCCATTTTTTCTAATAAAAGCGAAATTTCTGAAGAATTAGACATGGATGAATTTATACAGAGCTTTGTTTCACTAAAATTAAGAAAAATCAATTTAAATAATATTAAGTTTGTTTTATTTTATTTGATCAATATTATTATTATAATAATTTGTTTAATTTTTTTTAAGATTATAACAAATGTTTAATGATTTGTTAGGTTAAAAGTGAAAAATATTTTAAAAAGCAAGAAATATTTAATTATATTATGAATTCCTAAAATCTGAAAATGTGTATCTATTTAATAAATATTTATAATCAATTATATAATTATAGAAATATGACATTAAAATAAAAAATAAACACATACAAATATCCCGATAGTCTCAATATTACTTGTTATTTCTTTAAAATAAAAATATTTAAATATGTTTCATGTATATATGTCATATAAAAATAGGGGAATAATATAAGTTAAAATGAAATTTCAATTTTTTTTTTTTTTAAAGGCGTTAAAATTTAATTTTATCTAGTGTACTATTTTAACTTGAGGTGGCCCTGCGGCACGTTATACCAACCAATATTCAAAAAAACTACAGAAGTACATAACACCTAGTCAGAATTTAGTCTAAAAATGTGTTTTTGAAAAAATCACTGTTGTGTTTATTTAAGAATATTAAGAGTTTTCAGAAAAACATCATTATAATTTTTTCAGGGTTTATTTATTTTTTTACATTATTTCACATTTTTTAAAAAAGTTTGATATTTGTACCTGAAATAATATATAATTTAAGTTATTTATTGTCTTTTAAGTGTATTAAGATACATTTGAATACCCACATATTTGATATTCTGCCTTAAACACAATGTAAAACTTAAATTTAATTTAGTAACAAAATAGTAATTACATTTTTTATATTTTACGAGGTAAAAGAAGAACTTTGTAAATTATACATTGCTTTAACTGATATAGTATTTTTCGAAATGTAGTTATTTTTCATAAATAAATATAAAATACATTAATATATTCTAAGGCAGACGAAATGATAGCTTCTTTTTTTTTTCGTTCATTTTTTAAGCTTGTATTGTAATTTAATTTCACAATATATTCTATAAATACAGTTACTTTAAGTAAGCATTTTTATAGTATTATGATTTATGCTCTATGCACTAAAATATGTAGATACGTGTAGTACGTATTTTCCATAGGTTTTATGACGACAATTTATTATTCGTAGTCAAAATGATTCAACTATTATATTATTATGAGCTTTGAATTATATTTCTATATAATAACTTTTAAAAATTGTTTTTTTTTTTTTTTAGTTTCCATTAATAAACGTTTGATCTTAATCCTAGGAATTTTCTCATGTTTACAGTTTTTACTTGAACAACTTATATAAATTTATTTAAAGTAAGTTGATTTTCTAATTTTTATGTAAACAAAATATTCATATAAATTGTTCCATATGACGCATTTGTAATTCTTTTATTTAAGAATCCGTATATATTAAATAACGTTATCATAAATTTAACACAAAAGAAGTATTCATATTTTTTCACGTCATGATAAAACATCGAAACATGCAATGCTGCAATCGAAGAAAGTTATACTTCATTTTTTAAATTAAATTGAAAAATAAAAACAAATTTAAAAAAAAAAAGTTTTTATTCTTTTTTAAAGGTGAAACAAAAAAATAATTTTAATATTATCATTAAAAACGATGATTTGCATTTTAAAACAATGGACTAATAATTTATTCATTAATATTGTAACTATATTTTAAGTATGTAGGTTGTAGAAATAGAGCAAGATATAATCTAAAAATAAAAATGAAATTTAGACCTCTTACGCTCGTTAGGATTAACAAAATTTTAATTGTTATAGGTATAATAATTATTGCACAAGGTACATCAACAAACCAGCAATGCTATTTTAAGTATACCTAATTATAAGCATCATAATAATTCTTAGAAAAATTATATTTATAAATAATCATTATAGAAAACACATTACATTATAATATAATAAATAGATTGCTCGGTACGATTATTATTTTATATAATTCTTTTTTTAGAGATATTTGTTGGTGAATTATACATTTTTCTATTTCAAATATGTATCACAAATATCTTACTAGATACTTAGACAGCTAAAATTCATCTATTTCAAGTCATGAAAGCAAAGGTTTTTTGTTATTTTTGGTGATTGGTAGTGGTACAAAAACGTGGGAATCTTTCATCGTACAGAAAAATACGTAAAGATATAAAAACGACGCCATATAATATCAATACGCAAATATACGTACCTATTCAGCTATACTCTCTTTTATATTATTATTCCTTACGTCTCTTTGCGTTCGACGAAAAGATTTTCTATAGCACCTATTTTAACGAAATTTATTGTTATTCAGAAAAAGTTTCTTTTATGCTTATCTTAAAATTCGGATTTGAGTAAAGAATTTTTTAACGGTTTGATAAAATAACGATTACAATATTTAAGTATTCCCATTTACTATTGTACTCTTTTGTTAGCTTCTTATAATATTTCGTTGGTTGAATGTTAATATAATTCTTTGATAATATAATTGAAATAAAAAAAAATAAATACTATTAGGTATTAAAAAAAAAAAAAAAATGATATTTTAGATTATGAACAATAACATAATACAAAAATCTAACCCATAAATACATAAAGTTAGTCATATGTTTCAATTTTATAAAAATCAAATTGAGCTGAAAAAAATATTTAAAATATTAATCTTTGATTTCTGTTTTAGTTTTTAAAAAATATTTAGTAAATAGATTTCAGCGATTGGCTTGTCATGTCATTTTCAAGACCATTCCAGATAATATTTATTTGGTTTCAGTCCATACTCTGAGCTCAGTCTAAAGTAATTCAATAGAATTATGTATCATTCTTCATAATTATTCAAAACAATATTTATATTATTACTTTTCTTTTGAATAACTAGAAAAAAAAAAAAAGGTAGTCATAATTGGTGTCGTTATTGATGCGATACTATTAGATTGTCAAGTGGGTCATTATTATAGGTGTTTTAAATTTAAAGGAAATTACTTATAAATATGATTATGTACAAAAATGATTTTGAACGAAAATATTCTGTAGCAAGCATTATCACATTATCATTTTATACAGATATTAATATGAGTTATTTTACGTTTAGTATTACAGTAGGTTGATAAAATTGTTTCTCCTAAATTGTTATATTTATTATATTATTGTTGTCGTTAATTATTATAATAATATATGTTTATACCAAATAATATAAATTTATTTAACTCACGCTAAAATAACATATTTCCTAAGACAGTAAAAATCAAAGTAGGATCATAAATTGATAATAATATGTTAAAAGAAGTTAAAAATATCATTGTATATAAAAAATTCATAATAATATGATGTATTTAAAGGTTTTAAGTTCTCTCCAGTAATTTTTTTTAATTATTATTAAATAATGGATATCTTTATTCATAAGTAATTTCGTACAAATTTGAAAACATCTCTAATAAATAGTTATTTTAATTTATTTTTAGCTTTTATAGTATCAGTTTATTCTACTTATGATTATGGAGATTCTTACGAGAATACTCATGTGACAAAACACACGTATTTTTAATGACAAAACAAAAGCTTCACTGTTTAACGTAGGTAACTATAATATGTCATATTGTTGACGATACTGCACCGGCTGAGTTATGCACAGCAGTGGACCATAATTTTCCACACGTGTGATTATAATACAATATCATATACCGTTTATATATATGCATATAATAATATGTGATGTTATCATGTAGACAAACATGTATTAAATATAACGCGATTAATTAGCTATAGATATTTGAAGAATTGAAGCTCGCAATAAACCATTATTACAAAGGAATAACGCATCATTCATGTAATATGCATCATTATATTATTATAAATATTAATCTACGAATATTTGTCCAAGTAATTTTACATCGCACGTGCGCGCTAACATACATCCACAAAGACACATTTGCATAATATTTATTATATTGCTATAGTGAAAAAAAATAATTGTCTATCAAAGATAAAATATGGCAATATATTAAATATTCTTATAGTATAAATAGTATAATACAAAGAATTTGAACATCGTATTTTTGCTCTCTCTAATCTTTGAAAAATACAATTTTAATTTTAGAGTAATAACGTATAAATAAGTTCTAAATATTAGTTAATAATAAATAGGTTATAAGTACATCGATTTATAAGACAAAGTACTATGAAACATGAGAAAAATATTGGTTATAAAAATGTATATACACATCAATTTTCACCGTAGAAAACATTTTAAAATATATGTAATAGGCAACGCCATTACTTATAAGGTTAAACATTTTTTACAATCTTAGTTTATTATCTTGTATTATATATATACAAGGCGTATTTACAGTTTTTTTTCTGATAACAATAATACAATGAAATTGAATTTCATACTATTACTTAGTTAGTTGCAAGTATTATAAATATGGATAAGTGGAATAAGTGGCACAGTGATGCCTCTAAAAATGATGGTTCATTGTTTCACTCACTATTACTTATGACTAATTAACTACATATTTGAAGTTTGATTTTTATAATGTATTTTAATTCTCTGAAAAACATTCTCTTTAGAAATATGTATCCTATCATTTAAAAAAATAAAACTTAAAAATGTATAATGATTAAACATATTATCATATAACGTTATTTTATGATTTCCATTCTTTTGTACATATTTTTAATAATTTACACATTATATATATATATATATATATATATATATATATATATATATATATGTGTATTTATTGCCACTTATCATGAAACCGTGGATATAATTATATAAATTATATTTACACATTATGAAATTTGTAATGTCCATTTCCTTTATTTTGAGTGTATGAATACATGCTTACTTCATGTTTTTTATAATGTTTATTGAATTTCATAGTATCATGATTATAGTGTTTATACATATAATATATTATATTATATAATATTATTGTGCTTTGTGAACAAATGGTTAACCGCGGAAACTTCGAGTTATTCCTTCGAGTAAATAAGTTAAATGCTAGTTATTTAAACGAATCACTCTGTTTATATATAATAAGTATAAATATTTTATATATTATAGTACGATAAATATTTTTTTCATATACTTACTTGTATACGGTACCTATATACATTTACTTTATTAATTTAATAATATTATTATAATATGTAGAGCACAAACGTTTACGCGTGATTTACGATTATGGAGAGCACTTTTGTTGCCAAAAACTTGTTGGGGGTTTCGCTGATATTTCGACTTTGTACAAAAAATAAAATCTCTACCTAAATGAGTAGGTAGATATGTGTATATTCGCTGTAAGTAAAAAAAATCATCTCGAGACAGTACTTTTATGGAACGCCACCGAAGACGAATGCCGACGGTTGTGCTACACTATACCTACCACTATTTTTATTTATTATTATTGACGTCATTATCATTGTCATCATTATCATCGTAGTCGTCACCATCATCATCGTCGTTATTCTCGTGTCGCTCCGTTTGGCACTTTTCTTCTCGTTGCCTCACCTATAATACGGGGTAGCTACCCTATATACATATTATTATAACCATCTAATGGTCCAGATTGTTCTCTTATTGTTCTAGTCTACGCGTTAACACTATAATAGGCGTACGATACGTTGTATAGATATATAAACATATATTGTATCACATTGTTATATTCTCTACACATTCAAATTAAGCTTGTAACCATCAAGCCAATGTTCCGCCTCTATTCTACCATCCAGACGACTTGATAGTTAGTCCAGTCGCGTTTTTGCATACGTCGATGTACGCCGCCAACCTATTCGTCCGAAACGTTACGTATCACACATACCGGCTATACTAGGTCATTGGGAATCCAACATTTAAGTTTCCTTTCATCCATCTCTATTCTTTTTTTTTTCACCCCCACAACAACGACGTTTGTACCAAAACATTTTTTTTTTACCAAATCAGTAGGTGGACAACTTAACAATTTTCTAGTTCATTTCAACAAACCAGATCAGAAATATAATGAAGGGGATAATGTTTGTCCACGCAAGTTTAAAAATGGTTTAGTTTTGTTTAAATTTCTTACGTAATCGCGAAAGACATATCGTAGATATGATCTAAATAAACTTCTGTATTCCTTATTGTAAAACCATGTACCCATAAAGTTGGTAATTTTTTTTTGTTTGTGTACAATTAATAACCTAAAGACTTAAGCTTTTAAAGTTTTCGAAATATCAATACTTAAGAAACGTTATGATATTTAGTATTGATAAGTTCATCGTAGTAATATTATTATAAAACGATTTATTAAATCATTATCCTAACACCAAATTACAGTCAAAACCAGCCTTTATACATATTTATTATATGTTTAAAAATGCATACTATACAATTTGTTTTATACATTGAGTCTCAAAAGTTATAAGGTTTGAAATTTATTGATCAAAGAAATGCTTTTATGCCCTTAAAATTTAAAATAATGCACATATTATTATTTATTTTTAACAAGTTTTTAACTAAAAAATATTTTTTGTGAAATAAGATTAGTAATTACACAATTTTGAGTTATTTAGGTGGAATCTGAAAAAAAATATCCATCTTGATTTTTACGTCATGCCAATCCGTTTGAAAATTTTCATTTAAGTAAAAACTTTGTTAGCAGTTTTAAAGCTACTTTTTATTTAATCAAAAATCCTGAAATAAGATATAAAATTATATTTTAGCGTTAAATTTCCTTATAAACTCTAAAATAAAATAAAAAATAATTCAAATTGAAAATTGTTAAAAAATGCAAATAAAAACTTCTTATATGTCTACAAAAATACACACAATTTATATATTTTTATTTATTAAACAAACATCATATGATATACTAGTCTTGGAAAATAATGCAAAATACATAGAAATCTCAGCTCTAATTATAATTAAAAGTGTATTGATTATAAAATATTATTGTCTATTTTTTTTTTCTTAAGTACCTATTTAGGTAGTATTGTACCCAGAAACATATTTTCCATTAACGCAACAACTAAGAAAATTAATACTGCAGAGACATATTCCTAATCATTTCACAGTTGAAAGTGTCACTAATGATTAATAAGTGATTTATATTTTAATAATAGACAAAAAACATGTTCTTTAAATAACGAAGAATGTACAAAAAAAAAAAATAAATAAAACAGCGTATATTTAAGCATTAAAATAGAAAATAAAATATAATAAATCAAGTTACCTCCATCATTTTCTTTGTAGTTGGTGAACCAATTGTTTGTTGTTTTTGTTTTTAATGTTTTTATTTAACTCATAACTACTATAAAAATCTAATCGGTTGATTCAGTGTATTTGTTGGTTTTTATCAGTTATTTCTCATCGATATTTAAAAAAAATTATTAATATAATACTGATATACTGCTATAGTTAATAGTCATAACATTAAGTACTCATAGCGTTCTATAAATAAATCTAAAGAACGTCTTATAATATGGAAGTATTTTGGTGTTTATATTAATTATTAATAGCAAATAAATGATTATATTGTGAAATGCTAAAACCAAATACAATAGATATTTGCTTCTTTAGATAACTGTCTCTAATATGCAGTAGATACGTAATAATTTTTCTATCCCGTTGGGTAACATTTAAGAAAAGTATCCAATTATGTGGCTAGAAAGGGCGAGAATTAAAAAACCTTTTTGGAAAATTTAAACGTATTGTTTAATGGTTACAACATTTTAAAATGTGTTCTGCTCACATAGAAGTTCTGTTGTAATTTCAAATAGGTACTTGATTAAGAGTAAGTATCTATATAGCCGTTGAACGATTATGTGGAGGTAGTTAATTAGTTTTTTTTTGTCTTAAAACAAAATATGATAAATACAACTATTGATTTAAATCAAAATAAATAAATACAATAATTAAATACGTTCAGATGAATAATAGTAATTATTCAACCAATACAGTACATAAAAATAAAACTAAGTTTATATCTCTGCCTATATTATAACAGGCGTAGCTTAATCGAATGGCAACATGAATGAATTCAATGATATCTACAAAAGCGTAAATGTTGATACATAGATACATTTTATGTAATTTGATATTTTTTTTTTATAAATATAAACCAAAAAAATTTAAATTCATAATAATAATAGTGAATAAATTTTGATTTTATATAATAAGACATGAGCTCAATTTGATAATGATGAAAGTCATTTGTGGCTCGCGAGCTGCAAGTTGGCCACCACAGCTATATCGAAATAGGTAACAGAATAAACGCATAAAAAATTATTCGTAATATTTAATTTTAAATAATATTTTAAAATATTATGTACTGCGAAATAGTAAAATATATTATATTTTATTTAATGCCAATAAAATATTACCATTATTAAACATTTAGCAATATTAATTAACACACCTCTAGTCTAATAATATTATTAATATACTTTAGTGCAAGATTTCTAATGATATATCAAGGATATATAGATCTACTGATATTATAGTAATATTATTTAATCGGTTATCGACATATGAATATTAAAACACTTTTATTTACATTTTCACTCTCTAATACAAACTAACTCTTTCATTCTCGTTGCATATCGCTCGTTCTTTTCAAATTGATTTCATAATATTTCACAAGGTGATCTGGTGAAAAACTTATACGGACCATAACCTGTGTGTATTTTATCCTTTGAAGCGTAAACAATGGGCGTTTTCCATATAATATATAGTTTCACGATTAATGGCCACCATGATTCAACGAACTTTGTCCAAACTTGTCTGCTAATGCGCTCTTATAATAATAATAATAATCAATGGGCAACAACAACCACGTATGAAACCAGACGATGAGAAACCGTTTTTTTTAACGTTCCTTGTGCAATCACCAGGATAAAGGTTTGAATTTATGACAACCACTACACTATTGCAATTTATGGTTTAGGTATACTGAGTAAAGATAACTGCAAGATGTTACAGATTATATCACACGATGTATAAACACTATAAACATCATATTTATCATAAAAAGAAAAAAATATAGCACCTCTATTATATAATGATTTAATGATATAATAGTTATATGATCTGATTTCGTCCAGAAAATAATAAAATACCTACACAAAACACGATGCTAAGATGTGACTTTGCTTTAGTGTACCTATTTCAGTTCACAGGTAAATCGGTATCAATATACTTCGTTTTATATAAATCAAGTCTATAATACATACATACATATATATATATATATATAGATAGTTATAAAATTATGATAAAAGAAACGTATATATTGTAATAATATTATTCTAACGTAGCTCACTTGAGTTATCTAAAAAATAACTCTTGCTATGTTAATTAGTATATTGCCAAATCGAATTTATTACGGTTAAGACAAAAATATAATACTATAAACTTATTTTTGAGCTTATAAAACTGTGCAATGAATGAAAAAATGTTTATTATATTACATAGAAAATAAAAACTGTACTTTAAATATAGAATTTGTGAGTATTGTATAAAATATTATATATTATAAACTGTATTAATTACTAAGTAATCCAAATCAAACACACTTTTAACGTAACATCTTAATGCCAGTTATAATTCTTAACTATGGTATTTGATTGTTGGGCGATTCTTTAACGTAAAGCCTTATTAATAAACGAGTTCATTGTTTTATTAACTATGTATAAATTAATATAATTTTTTTTAAAGCATACTTTTGGTAAGACAATTAGATTAATGGTTAGCTTATAAAAATCATGAAGTTTTTTAATTATTTACATTATCTAAAGTTCAGAGGCGATTATTATAATACAAACATATATTTACCTACACAGACACGATACATATTTTATTTTTTGTTGATAAGTATGTGAGAAGTAATTTTATTGTATATGCAATACATTTCATACCTATAACTTAATATGAAATATTTTTTATTAAAAATAAATTATTTATTTTTTGATAACCACAATGACCATTAAAGTAATTATGCATTTAGATTTAGATGCATATTTATAAAAGCTAAGGTGAGAGGTATTACCGGATACTGCTCATCCCTTGCTTACCGCTCGTATTACTCTACTACGCTTATATACATTTTAACTAATAAAATTTGTTTAGAATTTAATTTTTGTATATTAGAATTTACCAAAAACAAATTCTATTTAGAATATTAAATAAAAATGTAATATACTATTATTATGAAAAAATAAAAAAATAAATTTAAATAGTAAAAATAATGTATTTATTTTATTTTTTTGAAGTAAATTAATTACTCAGATAAAAATATATAAGCTTAATATAATATTCAAAAACTCGTATCATGCAATATAATGTCATATTACTTATTTATAATAATATTACCTTTGTACTTAGCCGTTCATTAATTATTTCTGATCTTATATTTTGGCACTTAACCGTTATTTACATCGACCTTTCATTTAATTATATACAGCTGAGCTTAGTTTCTCGTTTGGTTTTAGTGAATAAACATATTAAGTCGAAGGGACTTAGCAAATCCCGTAGACTCGAGTGTGTACTGCGATATTCTCCACTGGAATGTCGCTACCTTGTAATAAACACATTCAATCGATGACCAACCCTATTTTCTAAACAATATAACAACGGTATATTGTGAAATAAGCTAACCTGTTAAATTGTAAATAAACCTTTCTGGGAGAAAATCTAACGTTTATCAGGCCTTATAGAAACTATAATATTTTAAATGCTATTAGACTCCCATATTCTACTATTCTACTTTAAATTTTATTATTGTTAAACTTCCAATCAGTACAAAATATATAATTTATAAAGATTAACACATCTTTACATTGATTTTATTTTATGATTAAAAGTGTTATAAATTATATAGAACCATGTTACTTTTTAACTTTGAGAGTTCTTCAGAAGTTAACATTTTTAAAAGTGTATTTTTATAATAATGTTTACGTAATAATTAATATGAAAAGTTCATAATATTATATTATTTAATATTTTTATAGTATTATATTTTTATATTTTTATAGTCATGGCATATAGATACTTCATGTTTATATTTATTATATTATAATATACCGATGAAAATTATAATAATATATAACATTTAAATTGAAAGTTTGCCCTTTTAACCTTATTTTAATTTAAGTATAATGCTTTTTTTGCACAACACCATGTACAGTGTTTTACAGGACTATTAAAAAAAAAAAAAAAAACCATAAGAAATATAGGTAGGTACGTAATTTTAAATTACTGTTTTTCTTAGCCATAATTTATGCGCAAACATGCAAGCATGCCACTAAGTAATTTATCAAATATGTATTAAAAAGCTAAGAAAAATAACTTCACGATTTTATGGTCAAAAATAATATAAAATATTGTAAATTCTCAATTCTAATTCCTTTGAATTTAAATAAATATTAATATATATATATAGGTAAATGAAAATAATTTTATTAATAATGATACGTACCTACTAAAACTATACATGGATTATGTTACACGTATTACAAGTATCTATGTATTATTAAACAAATAGATTCAATATACTTGTTATGTATATACATATAATTTAGTTTTTGAACAATAATAGATAATATAAAAGAAACCTACCAAGTAAAAATATGTTGCCAAATAAAATTTCAAAATATGTAAATCGATTTACATAAAATGTATGTATACGCATACAGGTATACTATATTACGACCGAGGTGACTGAAAAGTGGCTTATATTATATTTTGTTTTCATAATATAGCTGAAAGTATAAAGATGAATATACTTACGTTATTTATAAAAAATTCACCCTTCACCAATTATAGCCTAAGTAAGTAGGTACAAGGTGCAGTTTACGTAAGTTGTTTTCATTTCGATGAACATATACAATATAATATATGTAAATGTAATAAAAAAACAACATATATACATCAATAAACCTCGTA
This sequence comes from Melanaphis sacchari, assembly GCF_002803265.2. Lineage (NCBI taxonomy): Eukaryota > Metazoa > Arthropoda > Insecta > Hemiptera > Aphididae > Melanaphis > Melanaphis sacchari. Next base: position 1,234,014 of record NW_020271135.1, on the reverse strand, counting down.
TTCCAGAAGATTATTATAAACTTCATATCTGCTAAGCTAATGCAATTTTTGAAAGACTGAAAGAAAGCATTTACAATTTTTAAAACTGATTTGAAAATTAAATTATTTTGGTTTATTGGCGAAACATAATTATATTATATTAAAGCCGGTGTCGCTAAAAAAAAAAAATTCTTTCTATGAGTGTTAAGTTGGAGCATGCAAATGCAATTTATTAGTATGGAAAAATAATTTTTGTTCAAATAATATTTATACTGTTTGTATAATTAATCAGCATACAATAATTATATGAAATTCGCGCATAGACTGCCATTATGTCAAGAACACTAAATTCACATAGGTACATTCATTAAGCATATTAAGTTATAAAGTTACTCAATTTATATTTTCTGTTGGGCAAGTAAATTTGATATAAGAAGAAAAACACAAATATAATATACAAATTTAAAAATAAACTTATTGAAATTCATTTTCATTTTTTTTTTTTTTTTGTGAATTAATACCAAGTGAAAAATAAAACTATTTGGGAAAAATAAAGTAATGTTTCGTCATTTGTATATGTACAATATAATAATAATATTTTCAGCAGATGTATCCTATGACTTTTACGAAGTCAACGGTCGTCTTATTGTATACTACAACAACGGTACAACAAAAAATATGTATAAGTACTGTATATATACATATTATATATTTTGGAATTGGCCCTTAATAGAAATATTTTAAATTCAGTGTGTTTTTTTTTTTTGAATTTAAAATATGTAATACCCATATTAGATATTTAGGAATAAATTTATAAACAACAATTTCAAAAATATTAATAATTTGTATCTATGATATTATGTTTTTATTGAAATTCGACTGCATAAATATAATATTTTGTTTGGAAAAATCTTGGTTTTGATTGTTTTGATTTTTTTTTTTTAATATAAAAACTGCAATCAAATGATATTTTCTACAATGACGTAATTGAAAAAGAAAATCTGGAAAGAGAGAAATAAATATTTATACTTCACATGTTCATTAATCATTAACTCATTATTCCTCCCAAAAACAATTTATTTTAAAAAATAAATTAACATATTATAATACAAAATATATGAATAAAAATAAAACTATACTGGTAAATTTTAAGCATAATAAAATGTATAAAAATAAATTATTTGTATTGTTGACAATCTATTGTTAGAGTATCACAGAGAGTACATCACATCTGTCTATAAAATATTATATTCTAACTACAAAGTATTTACTGGTAAAATGATATTTAGTCAAATAAAAATATTTTTTATTATATTATTTTTTTTTAACTACTTAAAAACTTCTGTGAGACAAGTCGATAAATTGTCTACCCCGTTTATAATGTTAAATTTTTTTCTTTGCCAAACATCCATCTTTTTTTTCCATAATTTAATCATAACGCTACTGATTTTTTCACATTCATATTTTGTAACAGTTGTATTATTAAATTATTAATTTGACGTACAACATAATATCATATTAACACCATGTTATAACTGTTTAAAATATAGTAAAATATTTCAGTGTGCTTGACATATTGTATGATATTTACATAAAGTCAAACTGTTTATGGACTGTTTTTGACCTTTCAAGCCTATCCGATGTTAATTATTCCATGGACATTTGAAAACTATAAAATTGACACAATGTTCGTGGCAAAGTACGATTCGAATTTCATAAAGTATACACGAGAATATGACTTATAGTATATTATTACATATTCAATATGGAAATGTGTATAGGTACCTCCAGAGTTTGCTGATAGTTTTTTTTTAATTTTATTTTTCAGCCAATTTTGTTTTATCCTTTAATAGTTTCAAAACTCGTCTCACTTTGCCATTTTACAGGTAAATTCTTTATACGCAATAGTGTACATAATAATATGCTCTAGACAATGTTATTGTGAAGCCTAATTTATATTTATCTTAAAATAATAATTGTAGTTTATGTTTACAGTTTTTTATATATTTTCACTGATATATACACTTTAAAAACTGAAAACGATGATTTACTATACTATATTTGTTATGATACACTCATGTAATTAATATAATTTTATGCTCAATACTTAGAAAAATTATCTATTGAACTCTGAAATGATCAAAAAGTTATAATTTGCTAGTGAATCAAGGTTTACGTTTGATCGAGTTAAACCAAATTTGATCTAAGTCAGCTTGATGGTGATCTAAGTTTTTATTATTGTGACGAATTAAAACCTATTATTTAATCGATATCTGTTAAAAATGTCTTAGACTATTGTTAAGTACAATTTTTATTTTTTTAGGTCATATTTTAATTCAAATTTTTCTCCCAAGAATATACAGAAACATTTTTAAATTATAATTTAGTCATTCAAATTTTTGATCTAAAAATATAAATACATCTTTTGTATATTAAGTTTATTATGACATATATAGCACGATGTGTATAAGTAGAATACCTATATTTTCAAATTGCATTAGGTATAGGTATAAAATTTTAACCTATGTCCTATTTCATTATATACAAAATAAATGCTATTCAAAATGTATATATTTTTTTTTGCTTTCTATGTTCTGGCCCGCTATATTTTAAATTTCTAAAAATTGGCCCTATAGTAACTTTGAATTGCCCATCCCTGGTCTATAGCATTCCTGTCAAATATTCGAAAACATTTTTTGATCAATCATTCGTTGACTATTTAGGGCCTACGTATTTTAATTCTATGCAATATTAAGTTTAAAAAAATATTCATCTTCATCAAAGTAATGTTAAAAAATTTGTGTATAATTAGTTATTCTTAAAATTACATTAAGTCTTTTGATTATTAATATATTTTTATATACATAGATACTTTTAAATACTTAATAATGTGAGAATAATAAATTGTTTTTGTTTCATTTTCTTTTTTCTTTTATTAAAATTCTTGTTTTTAAATTGTTAAATATTGTTAAATGTTTAATGTAAAAATTATAATTTGTTATTTGTCTTGCAGTTCTAATTTTCCTTTTATTTATATTTATATAATTTTAACTAATAATATATTTTTAATATAATTCTAAACATTATGAATTATTATTATTATTATTATTATTATTATTTATTAAATAAATGTTAATTTTTCTATCTTTAAAACTTTTAGTATTAATATGTTATACTGTCTGTCTTTAACACAAGCTACGATTTAAAGAGATTGAAAATCATTCAATATTATAATTATCAAATTGTATATTATAATATATGTTGATTTATTAAATAAAAAAGCATATATTTATTTTTTTTCATTATTAAATTAATTATCTAACGAAAACATTTCGTTATATTATATAAATATGTAAGTAAATCATATTTAATAGGTTCATGATTTTTCCAAAACTAAAATTAAATGGTATAAATAATTTTATTTATAAAATATTTTATAACACGCGATATTTTTATTACGTTTTTCTTGTAAACTCAAATAAAGTTTAAAGTTTAAATTATATATGCTATAAAAAACTTCTTAAAATAGTTATGAAAATAAAAATGTGTTTAGTATCAAATGTCAATATTCATAAGCGATTTAGGCTTAATTCAATCATCGAAATCCAATAATTAGTGATAGATTCCGGAATAGGTTGGTCTATGGGTTAGTTTTAGGGAAGCCATAAACGTGTTACACAATAAATTAATAGTTGTAAACGTATGTTTAGTTACTTTTTAGTTTCTATTATGATATAATGTTACACATTTCAAACATGCAATTTTCAATGAACCCTAGTTGTACGTATAGGTAACTGAGATATAGGTACAATACATTATGTTTTAAATAATGTATTTAATGTCTGTTTTGTTTTAATTTTAATTTCAGATTTTAGCGAAACAAAAAGTGTATTTATTATAAAATCAATATATAAATTATCTATTTATCATTTATATACAATTTTCAATTTTTATAACTTAGGTTTAAAAATTAATTACAATATTCCTCATAGCTAGAACTAAAAAATTCTAAAAAATATACAAATACTACTGTTTTAGTATATATTTCTAGTTAAAATTTGTATGAAGTTACATATTTTAACGGTATCATTTATTTTGTTTTAATTTAAAAAAATATTCCCGTAAGTTGTAGGCATTTAAATCTGCTCTAAACACCCATGCCCGTGCGAACTCATTGTAGTGTTTTTTCAGTGTTTAAATATTATACTATTTTCTTCTTACCGAGTTTTGTCATTTAATTTTAAAATGTTTAATTGCGAGTATTTTTATCAACATTTACACGTCAAGATAATTTAGTCTTCCACCAGAAGTAAAATGCGGGTATGTCTTTTACGTATTCTTAAGTATCAAGACATTTAATAACAAGTCAAATCTTAATAGGCATGAGAAAAATGTTCGTGGTATGTATACGTTTTTTAATTATTTTTCTTCAATATTAATTTATATCTTACCTTTAATTAATTTTCCTAAGGTGTCGTTAACTTTCAGGCTCATCGTCAGCGTACTCAGCCTTTTGCATCAGTTAAACCCATTCGAGAGAGCATTCGAGAGAGTGTCATAAAGTTTGCCCCTCGTATTATCCGTCCTTTAAACCAAAGTGATATCGAAATTGCACCTCAAATTTTTGTTTCTGATATACCAGCCGTTGCTTCAAATACATCAGTCAATGATTCTCTATCGGATGATATTTGTATGTTAGCTATAGACGAAATCGAAAAAGTTTAAGACGCTATTTCAGGTTAGTTTACTTTTAATATTAAAGATGGAATATAATTTTCAATTTTATTTTAAGTACAATAGTTGGTGTATTCCAACATTGCACCTGTTGTTAACCCGTTTGGTAGATTTAATTTTAAAGATTTTATATGATAATTATTGTATTTTAAACGATACGTAATATTTTTATATTATCATTGGTATAATAAAATAGAAAATTAGTTTTTCTTTAGATTTATTTCTTGAGGGTTTTTTATTTTTTATATTATTTTAAAAAATTACACTACGACCGATAAGGGGAAGAGTGTCTTCATCGCGAACACCGCATCAGCAGTTAGGGTCAAAAAGTCACGTATGGCTTTAGTGCAGTCTCCAGGGTTTGTGGAAATCTCATTGTTCGTGGCTCAAAAAGTCACCTGGTATTTTACAAAAAATTTTGACTATGTTTAAAATTACATCAACTTTCTCCATTCATTCAAACCAGTTCTGTCAGCCATAATGAAAACTCGCGATCAGGAACATCCAATAAAATTTAGCTTGAAGCTCGAGGCACGTATAACTGACCTAACGTCGCAAACTCGTCCGTAAATAGAGCGTTTAGAATATCAGCGGTTAACATTTTTTCTGAAAGCAACATTGATGAAATTATTGAAAGGGATTATATTAAGTTGCTGACCGAGGAAGAAACTTATACTGGCAGAGGAAACGGGTTTATCCTAGAGCCAATATACGGGTTTTTACTAGGTATATATATATATATATATATATATATATACACACCGATAGCTGCCTCATCATATATAAAATTACTGGCATATATAGATAGGAAACGAGCTACAATAAACCCGAAAAACATAGAACGGAAGCGCTTCAAGTGGACTATATTAGCGAGATATGTATCAGTACAAAATAAATTCCACGTCGGTGAAAATAATAAACAGCACGAAGGAAAATTTAATTTCGAAGGTATATCGTTATCGATCCCGATTTCAGATATTGTGAAATTTGAAAAAAATAACATTAACGTATCCGTTAATATTTACGGGCTGGATAAAAAATTTCAATCACCTCAGAAATACCCGACGTATGAAGTGTACCCGCTACGTGTCGTTGATAACAAGAAGCTGACTACTTTGTCTTGTTGTTGGTAACGGATGGAAACAACACGCACTATATATATATTTCTGATTTTTCTAGACTTATAAGAAAAAAAAAACAGCTCACAATGGCTGTGTTATATTTTATAAGAGGTGCTTTACGTCGTTTGATGATAGGCGACATAAATATAAATTGAATGAACTTGAGGCATTAAATCAAAATAGTCTAATATGTGGTGTATATAAGCCTATGTTACAGGTGATGCTGAAAGAGAGCGAGTATCTACAATTTCAAGTGTGGAGAAACACACCGAGACACCCCCTAGTAATTTATGCAGATTTCGAGACGATACTGATGAAGGCGGATGAGAAGAAGGGGGAAAATACAAATATAATATATAGGCATAGAGCAATGAGCTATGGATTCATTGTGAAGACGAGCAATGACGTACCGACATAGCTATTAGCGAGACACGAGATACCAACAAAACCAGTATTATACCAAGGAAGCAAGAATCGAGAAGATGTGGTGAGGTATTTTTTAGAAATCGTATCTAAAATAGCAATAAAGATAGAGAAATTATTGAAGACGAATATTCCGATAAATATGACTGTAGACGACATGCATATTCATGAAGTAGCGATGCACTGCAATCTATGCAAAATCAAATTTACCTCACCCTCGTACGCAACCTTTGTATAAGGAGCGGGTGACCAAAATGATTATATAAAATTATTAACAGGTTTTGTTTTTAATGCACCGTCGTGCTACAAATATATATTAATAAAAAACAAACCTTTGTATACAATTCATTATATATAATAAATATGATAATATAGAAAAAGAAAAACGGGCGCTCAAATACAAATTATATATATATAACAATTATAAAATAAAGAAGATGCGAAATGCATATATATATATATAGAAAATACAATAGTACCCTATAATTTTGTTGTAACGGTTATCACCGATAAGAAGTATAATAAAATTAATAGCAACGATACCGTCCGGTCGTCCGCGTCACCAACGCCTGGATCTTCAACAACATGAATACTGGGCCGATTATAAAAATAATACTATATAATATATATCGCGGTCAGGTACTTGACCTTCGAGTCGCACGTTATAAATAATATGATCAAAAACAATAATAATGTTTGTAACGACCGGATTAAGTGAGCGATGTCGCGTAAATTTAAAATAATGATATTGTTCGCACTTTTAACGAATATGAAAAAATATAAGTATGAATATAATGTAATTAACTACCCACGCGATATAGGGCAACACAAAATATATATGGCTAAAAAACACCACACAAAATAGCCAATAACGACGGCACTAAATGTCGCAACGTGACGAAAGGCGGCAATAGCCAAAACACCGTACAAAAGGAAAGAACCTACACAGAAATTGCAAGGACAAAGTCTCGTCCGACCGTCGTGCGGAGAGAAAAAGGACTGGTTCAAAAGATACATCCACCGCTGGACAAAAAACGCCGATTGCACACCAACAAGTGGAGAGGAGGGTGACGATAAAGTTCGACGAGCTTTTACGTACAAAGGTCATTGGATCTCGACATCGAAATATCGCCGAGCAACGCGATAAGCTAAATATACCTTAAACATGAGGTGTTATATAGTGGGAGTAAGCGATTCATATAATAAGTATGCTTAGGACCATTAGTTAATTTAATGACATTTCGAAAAATTTGAACTATATTATTCCATTGGTAATACAGACCTTAATGATATTTCCAAGTTATTACAAATGTGTATCAATACATTTAATATTGTAAAACACTTTTGATAAAATTACATTTTATCGATTAGAACGATATTAAGGCATTTGGGTTTTCTATACATTTTGCAATAATAAAGATTCGATTATCATTAGTTAATTTAAACATTCCAAAAAATATTAACGACGACTTATATTTTAGAATAATATGAGAAATATACTTGAGTATATCAGTTTTGATTATAAAGTTTAATGGGTTAGAGTAATGTGCGCTAAAAAATATATGTCAGTTACGTAGTAGAACGGGCGGGGTTAGGTGTGGTAATAGAGGATACAGGGTGCGGCAGGATGTGGAATTTGATATCAGAATCGGCTATTACAGAGTGAATATAATAAAAATATTTGATAACATAGTGATAATAACAAAGTAATAAAAATATTTGTGATAAAAATCGTGTATGATAAGTATTTTTGTCATAATGCGAAAAAAAATTGATAACTGATAACAACATTTTTGATAACTGATAATGTTGCTCACGTATGTGTGGTGGGTGTGTTGTGGTGGAGTCTGGTGGTGGTGTGGGGATGGGGTGATATGTCACACACGTAGCGGATCGGGCGGCGGACTAGGGACTAGGAACTAGGTGACAGAATTCTCCTTTTCATACTACTATAAACATATAAAACCTGTTGATAATCTAAAAAAAAGCGTGGCATTCTAAGTAGAACTGAAACAACAACAGCTAGAAATGTATATATTAATATATAAGAGCGCATATTCACGCAGTGATGTACGTGGTAATACAAGCGAAGAATAGACACGGATATCGCAGGCAAATAACATGTGGAGTAGATGTGTATAACATATTCGAATAGGTAGTAACAAAAAGTTGATTTCTACGTCATCATAAAATAAAAAGCTATGCAGCTCGTAAATAAAATCAACGGCTGGCGACAGACTTGTCTTAAACTAGAAGTTAGACGCAGTGCTTTTACTCGTCTCACACGTGCTTGCTAAACCGTGATTGAGCGATGCTCGTTCGGTATGATGCACTCGACTGAAACGGGCTCGAACAATCATATTATGATAATTTATTAAATACTAATAATAGTATAATACAATAGTTGCCATGTTTTCTCAGAAAATTAAATCCACCTACCATAATACTAAAATTTAAATAGATTGCCTTAACTTACCTTAACTAATTTATTAATATTGTCAATATTTACTAATAAATCGTCTCCACTCAGAATCGTCTTTCGCGTACAAAGTTAGTTTATCATTGAATTTAAATTTAACACATCCATCACAGTAATCTACTCGTCAACTAATATACAGTAAAGCATTTTCAACTTGTCTACCTTTTTTTAAGATCTTATTGACTCATAAGATAGGTATATTACCTTATATATTTAGTATGTACCTAATTAACAATATACACGATTCAAATGATTATTTATTCAACTACTTATATCAAAGTTAATGAACTGTAAATTCAATATTTATGTATCATATGATATTTTAATATTTATGTTTATAATTGATGAAAACAAAGTATGCTGCAAGGACTTCTTTTGAATAATTATAAAATAAATTATAATATAATTAATACTGATTTATTTAACGTAAGTATTAATTTTACCATGAAATTGAATTACTTGTAATTTAACAGTTGAAAACCCATAAAGTATTAGAACATCAAATGTATACTTCTGAGTCAAGGGCTTATAGAAAAAGTTTTATACTATCCCTTTGAGTCCGGCTATGGGAAAAAATGAAAAAAGTAAAAATTTTTTTTGACAGAATTTTTTATTCTGGTCCAATTAAGGTATCCAATTTTTTTCAAAAATTTTTTTTTGACCCTCCTCCTCTATTTTGACCGGGACTCATATGTCCCGCTAGCGCTCTGTGCATACCGATTTTGAATTCATATTTATAATTGTAAAATATGAAAAACATTTTAATTTTAATATTATAAAATAAAAATGAAGCATCAATAAATAAACCAATAGTTTAGAAAGTGATATTTTATTAAAATAATGTGTACTATGTACTTCAAATATAATTATTTTTTACTTATATCTATTTGGTGGTAATCAACAAAACAATTTTTTTTTTCATTGCAACATAAAAACACACGACAATGACTACAAGTTGAAGTTGGTCTAGACTCCACTCCTCTTATACTACACAGTTCACACCTTCCCCTTTTTGATCCGAAAGCTGGCCAATGAATACCTCTGAAAAATATATAAATCAAAAAATGTATACTATATAATACATAGTATAATATATTATGTTGTAATGTCATACCTATTACCCAATCTCACGTCTTTAACAATGGACATGGCTTTTTTCCTTCGGTTGCTAGGAGTATTCGGGGGAGTTCTTTTTAAGCATATTGACCTTTTGGAAGTTGGGTCACACTCAGACATAAGTCCGAGGGCGATTGAACGTCGAACTTCTAATACATCCATTTGTCCAAAAATTTGACAATACACAACGTATGCATTTACAAAAACTATGTCCAGAAGGCCCCAGAAAATTCGTAACCACCACTTCTTTGATTTTCGATCAACGCAATATAAAGCTCGCAGTCGGTCCGCGTGGTCTACTCCTCCCATGAACGCATTGTAGTCTTTTACCAATGTCGGACACGTAACATTTGATTTTGAGCCATCTTTTGAAGTTCGTTGCACAGTCGTAGTTTCATTACCATGATAGTTTGATGCCAAGTACACAACTTTATTATCTTTCCATTTAAATATGACGATTCCAGAAGTAGAAAATCTATGGTCGAAATCTCCACGCTTAATATCCGAATCTTTTTTTAGATTTTGTGGCATTCCTTTACGATTATTTCGTATAGTACCACAAGCCAATGTTTGTTCATTTTTTAATCTTTCCAAAAGTGTAATTGATGTAAAATAATTATCAAATATTATGATTCTTTGTTGTTTCCAAAAAGGTTTAGTCAACATAAGTACTACTCTTTCACCCAAATTATACTTATCGAACTCTTGTTCCAAAGTTTCATTTTTGCCTTGGTATACTGAATATTTCAAAATGTAACCGTTTTGGTCAGCAATGCACCATAATTTATAACCGCGTTTAATGGGCTTCATGGGATTATATTGTTTAATCGTGCTTCGACCCTTAAATTTTATCATTGATTCGTCAACGCTTAATTCACGAGTTCCATAATATGCTTCGGGAAAAATTGTATTTAGAGTATCAATCATAGGACGTAATTTATATAATTTATCTTTATTATTATTTGGTAAATTCGCATTGTCATTAACGTGAATATTTGACAATATTTCTCGAAATCGATCCCTAGACATGGCTTTGGAAATCGAACGTACATGTAAATCTTCACTAGTATTCCAATATAACTTATATGATGGTAATTTATTGTACCCCATGCAAAAATTTATTCCCAAAAAAGCATACAATTCTTTTTCAGTTAGCTTCAAATTTTTATCATTTTGTGTTGCATAAAGATTACTTTGGAAAATTATATTGTCGACAATAGGGTGAATAAATTTTAGAAAAATATCAGTAGCAGTTTTGCAACCAGCAAACATATTTTCATTATATAATAATTGTTGTACGTCATATTGGGGCAGTTCAGCAGTAATTACATCTTTTTTTTTCCACTGTCGATTTATTTCGATATTAGGTTCTATAATTTCAGGAATAACATCTCTTTCAACCGGTACATTTACAACAATAGGCATTTGAGAAGTTTGGGACCTCAAAGTTCTAGTATCTACTATAGACGAACCTGATGAAGCACTTTGATTTTGATTATTGCTTTCAGGAAAATCAAAAATAATAAAGTCGTCATTGTTAACTATTTCAGTTACTTCAGAAAGCTGTTCATTACGCAAAAAATGTTTATCAAGTTTTTTTTACCTCATTTTGAGCTTCTTCGTTAGTCAAGATGTCATCCAAATCATATTCATCTTCAGAATCTTCACCGTCGGGTATATCCATTGCTAGCCATTCCTCAAGATCCGATACTTTTTTAGCACTCATTTTGATTAAAAAAAATTTAATTTACACACAAATTAATAAGACATAATAACATAAACTTGCGAAATAAAAAAAGAACACCGAACACGAGACGATTACACAACTTTGATAACATGAACTGCGACAACGAGAACGAGCGACAGCAAGAGCGCACGACACACGTACGGACTGACGGCACATTTGAGTCCCGGTTCATAAATCTTAATTATTTTCGTAAATACTGATAATATGACGATCAAACACATTTTATTTCGTTTCTAAGAAGTATTGAAAAATAAACCCACGATTAGCATCGTCCGTAAACAGATTGTATGCGTGAAATATATATACAAAAATACCATTACTAGCAGATAAGAGTACGGTTTGGTTTTCCCAGCTATAATGTAAAATAACAATTCTAAGAATAAGTATATTTCACTTTTTTTTTTTTCAACGTGTATTAGACGGGACTCTGATGTCCCGCCAGGCCAGAATATATCAATAAATAAAGGTATTTATTTTATATTACCGATTAAAGTGCCCGGGACTCAAACGTCCCGATAGTACCGAAAGGGCTATACTATACTTCACGTATATTATGTAATATTTATGCGGAAACAAAGTCACACAATAACATTATAGGGATATTCTACATTATTAGTTATACTTGCAAGGATTAGTCACTCATGATCAAGAAACAACGCAGTCTTTTCTAAATTAATAATTTACCACTCGCAAACCATTAAATATATATTATTAATTTTATACCATTAAAAACGTAATAGACATTTAAACCAATAATTAAAATTCATGACATATGTGAAGTTAGCCTCCCTTTATCAACAAAATCTAACAGAACAGATTGTAAGTTAAAGATCTTCATTTTTGAGTATTTTTAGTATTTTTAGTTGGTTTTCAGAATTTATAAGTTGGTCCTAACTGAGATATGTGCAGCTCTAGTCTCTAGATATTAATCATCAGTCTCTCTCTCATTATATCATCTGAATCAAAACGGACCGATTGTAAAATAAAGATCTTTAACTTACAATCGGTCTGGTTCGATTCGGACGATTTAAGGAGAGGGGAGGCTAATTTCACAAAATTTAATCAATGGATTTTAATTTTTTTTTGTATTTTAAACAGTTGTAAATAATATTGTACATTTTTATTTACTTGTAGTATGAATGACGTTTTGAGTGCATAGTTCACTTTTCCAGGATTTTAATTTACAGCTCAAGTCAATCGGTCTTATAAATAAGTACAAAAAGTTTTATGTTTATTTTGATCACATAATTGAAAACATGAGAAAAGTGTCATATTTTATGTCAAAGTTTGTTTAAAATAAAAATAAAATTCAAAATCAAAGTATGTCTTTTCATGATACGTATTATTTTTTTTTATTTTTTTATAATAATTTTACTATTTTTTTAATTTTTATTATTTTTATAATGATAGCAATAATTTAAAATTTCATATTCTGAAACAAAATATTTTTCTGAGAATTATGACATTTAAAAAATTGAATTTTGAACGACTATTTAATTGAATATAACTTACTTGGCAGAGATTTAAGTATTTATATAGTTAAAATGAATTACTTAAGTAAATCTACTCATCAAAACTTTAATTACTTTTAAGATATAACTAATTAATTTCTATTTTAAAATTTGTACGTATTGAAGTTCTTAATATTTTTCTTTAGAAGTTTAAATTATTCAAAAAAGTAAAAACTTAAAATATAACAATGATAAATTAATGCCAAAAATATAATTTAAAAAAATATAAGGTTGTGTAATGAGTAATGACTTAACATTAAGTAGGCAAAAATATTTTCATAAATGTTAGTTTTTATTGAGATTATAAATTATAAATGTGATTTGTAAAATTAATTTGATACCAGTATAATTATAAATAAAGTATTTATAATACAGTGGTATTATAAATTACAGTTATAAAAATATTAATAAATTGAATGATATATGGAAATATTTATAAATGATTGATGGATTACTATATGTCTATATGAAAAAAAAATTTAATATATTATTTATTATATTATATTGTTATCAAGAACATCAAAAATATAAATATCAACTTTTATTTTTATTTTTCAAATAAGATGCACTAATAATATTTTGTTTGAGAATATTACACGAAATTCATTAAACATTTTGAAAACGAATTACTCAAAATAACTTAATTTTGTTTATCTAGATAGGATAAGGATGCAGGTGTCTAGATACTAATCGTATTATATTGTATGTAGTTCATCAATTTCAGGAAAAAAAATAATAAATAGTTATATCACGTAATAAGTGTTCACAGATAAAGATAGAAAAATAAAAATATATTGAAAAAGAGACAATTGTTTTTAAGTTATGCAATACTAATAAAAATGATAAAGTAAATAAAAAAACATCCTCTTTATATCTGACACAGAGGACGTGTTTAATGATAAAAACGTACCTACACGCTTAATAACATAATATTTAACGTATCATACACTTATAAAATGTGTATAGGATTAAATTATAATGGACTAGAGAAGATTCGGTTTTCTTCTGCATTTCCATAGTCAGCATCACACGACAAGCTCTTCAGAGAATTCAGTAGCGTAAAAACGCACACAAACACTCCACTTGAAAAATCCTTTCACGTCACCGTCGTACTTGTTGTATATACAATACATTTTATTATAATATGATATAAAATACCATGTCTTCCAAAAACTGTAACGAAGATGACAATAATAATAATAATAACACTACTTACATTCTAAGGCAATATTATGGGTATAATATGATATTTTCTATAGATAAGAAAAATATATTTTTGTATGCACAATTTTTTAGTTGAAATAGCATTGCAATATAAACACTTTATTTTAGATGAATCAAACTTAATGATGAAGGAGCTTAGCAAATTGTAAGATGTAATGAACATTTACTGCTTTAAATAAAATGTTCATTTGTATTTTGTTTAGATTTTTTCCATGGTAATTTAACTGGTAAAAACGCAAAAATAAAAGAAAAATGATTTGTTGCGCCTCACACAGTCATATGACTTATAATTCACACATAAAGAAAAAAGAAAAATGTTTTTCTAAAACCACTGAACTTCCATAACAGACAAAACCAAATTATTAGTTTGAAGTTAAAATTGACACAAAAAATAGCACATGAAAAACGAACACTAGCTGGTATATCTTATTCGGTTTTAATGTGATACCGGTGCTACTGTTATCAAAATATAGTATTGGATCAACGGGTTCTACCCAAGGGACATATACACATATACATGTACATAATACAAAACTTTCATGGAGCGAACAGCACGTCACCATACCTAATACCTATATATATATAATATTATAGTGATTTTAACGAAGATGTGTAATATTATATTGTCGGTGTTTTAAAACGGCTTATACAGTAAACAGTTATACTCTATTTATAATAATATATAAATATAATATAATTTAACATAATTTTGAAAATAAAATATTTATAACTGCTAAAATCGTGTTTGAATGAAAATGATCGAACAATCATACACTTAGAAAATTCAGAATATAAGATAAAGTCAAACACGCTATACTGCGATACTATTTGCATAGTCTAATATAGAATCTGTTGTATTATTGTAGTATTTGTAGTTGTTACGGTGAGAATTTTCGTGCACTGATACAATATTTGCACATAGTTTATTTTAGCAGAAAGTAAAATAAGTAATATGAAGTCTCAAGTTTTGTTGTATTATAATATGAAGAAATAATAATTATAAAAATGTAAATAAATAAAACTATAGTTGTGCTGAAATAAATGAATGATTAACAATATTTAATTGAAGTCTGTTATCTCCAAGTATATTTTTATAAATTTTGATATCAGTATATTATATATATAATTGATATGATATCAATATATTTTGTAAAAATTATTGAATTAAACTCAGTGAAATACAAAGTGGGGGTACTTACAATTATTACAAACACGATTATCAAGTAAAAATTAAAGTGCACTTATCTATACAATTTAATGAATGATTATTTTTTAAACTTTTTTAAACTTTAGAATCTTTAGGCTTAAACAAAAAAATAACTATTGAATGGTTTACAATAACTATTTTTCATTTATATGTATAAGAAGGACTTCATGATACGACGTGTCTTAATTTATATTGAATTTAATGAATAATATTTTTTATTGTATAATAAAAAATGTAGAATCTTATCTATTATTTCGTTTATTTACGCCTACGTATAGTTAATAAGCTATTGTCTATGTTAAATTTATTTTGCTCACATTTGAATGTTATCAAATTTATTTTATTTGTTTAAAATGCTGCTATATACTAATATTCTATACCTAGAATATGATCAGAGATAACCAACAAATATTATTTTTTATTTATTGTAAAATTAAAATTGATTTTTTTGCGTGGATTGTAAATTTTAACATTTAAACCCTAAACTTTAAAAGCTTTAAAAATTTGACTTTTAATATAGACTTTTGGTTAAGGAAATGACTACCAACGTGGTGGGTCTGTAACCTTATTGTACCTGCATTTTACAGTACAATAGTGAATAATTTATTATTAAATTGGTATTAAGAACTACATTTTTGTAATATTATTGTCATATCTAAATGCATGTATATAAAATAACAAACAAGATAAAATACATGTATATAATTTTTAATAGTAGTAAATAATTTATAAATCTAAGAAAAAAGAAGTATATTTCAAAAAGATTTAAAATCTAAAATATACTTTAGAAATTACCAAAGTAAAATAAATCAATATTTTTAATTCAAGCAATATATGGGATATCAATTTAATAATTAAGTATAATAAATTAATAAATATTGAAAACCAAAATAAATATGATTAGTAGATGCTAGATATACAATTATATAAAACATAAATTGTTTTTATTCTATATAGGTAATATTAAAAAAAATATATTGTCCATTTTGAGATTACCAAATATTAATTTTTTTACTGTAAATTTACAGCAAAAAATGTACTCTTTTTTGATATTATTATAATATATATTATATTTAGAGGTCAAAAAAAAAAGCGTGTAACGAAAAAAGCAACGTTTTTTGGTTTCCCTAGCAATATATTATTTTATGAGGTGAAATATAATAGACTGACATGTTTCCAAATACACATTGACATTCGAACACTTCTATGTTGAACATTTATAATCACAAAAATACAAAATTATATTTCGTTCTTTTCCTATCAGGACATAAAATCAGTAATATATCTTATGGCAGACTATAAAACATTACATTCTTATGTTTTTCTTTAAATGGAGAAACTAAACATTTTTTGTTATGTTTTGGTTATTTTTAGGCGGAAATGAATAACCAATGCTATGAATAAATATTGGATTCTGGAGATTCAATTGTTAACAATATTTTAACCAATGTCCGATGATTAAAAAAAAAAAAAAATGTTTATCAGAATAATTTTATATATTATTACTTACTTTAAAATTAATTAATCAACTAAACAATTCCGAAATTACAAACTTTAAAAATTGTACATTTATTCTTTGATATTTGATTAACTTATACGTGCATAATATATTTTTTATAAGGGTGTATATTCTATTATTTGTATTATAAAGGTAGATTTACTGATAAAATTAGTATATGTGATAGTTAAATATTGTTATTAAATAGACAAATAGTATATTACAATATTTAGGATAATATAAGCTTAAAAATGAGAATTTTATCTGTATTTGTACGTTGATATTGCACATGATACTTTATTTTTTAAGGATATTTTAAATAATCAAAAATCACAAAAAAAAAAAAAAAAAATGAAAAATGAAACATTTTTAAAAATAAAAGTACTTACACGTGAAGATTATTCTCTTACCTTTAGGCTAATACTTATTACTCCAATACTAAATACTAGTTTGTTGTTATAATATTACAAAAACTATTTCCGATAGACGAAAATTAGTTATGTTGAACTTTATTAAATAGATACAATAATACAATAAATATGGACAAGGCGTCTTTTTTATTACAAAAAACTAGTAGAAATAATCATGAAATATTCACATTTTAACTTTTATGATTTTCATAAATAGATTATAACATATTGTATTACAGTAGTGGTTCCCAACCTCTCCTATTATACGCCTCCTTTGTAGATTTTCGAAAGTATCGCGCCCCCCTATAATAAATTATAAAAATTGATATTTTTTTCTCTAAGTTTTAAAATAAAAATAATTTAATTAATAAAAATTGTACTTCGTAATAACTGTTTGCGCCTCTCTATCAATGTGTACACGCCCCTCAGTTTGGGAACCAATGTATTACAGTATTGAACTAAGCTAAAGAGTTCTAGAGACGTTGAAATTTAGTGTGTACCTAGTAAATCCAATAATTTTTTAATTAATTTCAACTGGAATTTTTATTGAATAGTGTATTTGAATGATTTTTAAGCTATTTTTACGTTGTAATATTTTTCAGAAATCAAAGTTCTGATTAATTTTATTTTTAAATATGTGGACTCAATTTGGGTTGTGCACCACTTTGTTCAAATTAAACAGCCATCACAGGCATCGTTTATTTTGATATTCATATATCGCATAATACAATAGTCGTAGCATAGCTTATTTGTCAATAGATTAGGGATGATTAAGCTATTTTATTGATTATCTATGTACAATTAATTTATACTTTTATTGCGTTCTATAATTTATATTTATAAAATAATAATAATTATAATACATAAGGATAAGTAGGTACCTACTTATATTATATATATTTAAAAATTTGTATAATAATATTATATTATACAAATTATCACCTAATTAATATATATATATATAAAATACGATTAGTAATAAAATAAATCCTGAATGTAAGTTAAAGCAATATCCCCGAACACTATAGCTGACCTCTGGTTCCTCTTATACGGGGGATGAATTTCATCTCGTCAAACCCTCCCCACCAATTACACACACACACATATACACACATACACAACAGGCAATTATATCACTGGAAAAATTACCATATATTGTACTTTAAAAGGTCAAAAAAACAGAGCGGATTCGTCGAGGTTTGTTTTGCGGTATGCACGTGCACGTATATACCAAAAATCATAGAACACGAAGGACTCCGATGTCGGCGGTGATATCGGTCGCAGCAAGTGGAAAAAAATAGGAGCGAGTGGAGGAGGAGGAGGAGGAGAAGGAGGTGTTTTACGTTATTTTTCTTTTGGTTTTTGAATATGATTTTTCGCGTGAGTCTGTTGCGCTCACGCTCCTCCACCGCCGACCCTCTCACCAACCGCTCTGACCACGGAACACCGCAGACGTCGTCGACCCGTCGTGGAGTCAGTGGTGGTGAGAGGTTGATGTTCGGGTGGGCAGGAGAAATTGCCGTCGTTGCAGGCACTGGCCGCGAAGAATTGGTGGGTGGCCATAGGTGGTGCAGGGATCTCATACCGCGAGGTTACGCAGTACGTGGAGAGCGGTGAGGGACGGGTGATCAGGAGGCCCAGCGACGGTAGTGCGCACGCGCCCGAACCGCTCGCGCATGTCGCCGCCACTGTCGCCGTCAACACAACGCAAGGGCCCAGCGCCGCAGCGCACACACGACCGGCGTCCGTGCGCACACACGTACATCGCGGTGTTGTCGTTCTCCGCCGGTTTAGGAGGTACCAGAATCGTACTTACATAGGTTACCGCAGTCGCGTAGTTGCGCACCATTGTGGTCGTCGTTGTTGTCGTACCGCTCATACCGCGGTCGCAGTCTTAGTCGTCGCAATCGCCGTCGCGGTCGTTCGGAAGTTCACGCGATATCGTTAGTGACCGTGCTAAGTTTTTTCTTTTCTCACACATGCCGCGAAAATAATATTGTTATTATGTATAAATAAATAACGCGGCCAGTGACATATTATAATATCGTTAAAATAATAATTGAATTATCCTCGAGTGTTTCGTGGTTTGCCCAGATTTTTGTGTTATTTCCACGATTTTGTTAACGAAACGATCTATATTATATTACAGCAAAGAGAACTGATCAAAATCACACCTATAACGCATAAAAATACAATTGCATTAAAGTCGATTTTCTTCTGGTCTGTTTCGGTGGATAGCGGAAAAACCCGTAGACCCATAATAGAGTTACGCTAAACTGGTAAGTGCCAACTATAACTATACCTATCTATATCTGGTTAAGAAAATAATAAAATTACGTTTTCAGATAGTATTATTTAACTACTATCGTGTGTCATAAGTCGTATAATTTGTGTAAATGATTTTATTTTAATTCACCAAATTAAATTAAATTGATTCAATAAAATCTATTTTTCTAGGCCTCGATAACCACATTTATTAACCAATTAAGTGTTGACATTTTAAAGTTGGTTTCTACTGTAAATTCACGTGTTCGTACATAACATCCCTTTACTGTGATTGGTTGATATCAATCATAAGCTTTTGATATAATAGTGTATTTATACATTCTTACTAAAGTTAAACCATTTTACCCTGTTATTGGATGCAGTTCAAAAATTTCAAAAATACGAACGTATATATTTTGTAACAAAATATAAGGAATGAAATCGATTAACATAATATACTTTATAACTATTTGATCTCAAATCCGTATTACCAATGTTAACCAAAATAAAATACGAGTTTAAGATGAACGTACAAATTTATCACGCACGCAAATGCAAATTAGTAGTGAATAAACTGATAACTCATCTTAATATTTATAATTGCTTAGTATATTTGATTAACTGATTAATTACTGATCAGTAATTATTTCATGATTTAATTAAAACAGTTAAATAGTGGAACTCTGCCTTATAACTAAAATAATTAAATATTTCATAAGTTTAAATCCATGGACAACAAAATATTGATAAGACATTACCTACAAGTTAAATTTATTTAACTATGACTTAGTGATACGAAAATAATATTATTGTAGTAGTAACTGGGAACCTGGCTCTACAAATCGTCACATATTTTATAACAATAGTCGTTATTAACCTATCGTGAATATCGTGATTATTATAATTAGGTACTTCAATGTTTCTTTCGACGTTATAAATGAAAAATAATATTAGTGTTTTTCTTGTAGCATGTCAGTTAAGTATCTATCCTACAAAAAATAACAAAACAATTCAATTTTTGGTTGCGGAGAATATTAGCGTATGCTACTATTATAGCGATTATTTTAAAATAATTAACAATTAAAATTGTTTCGTGAGAATTTTAGTGGGTAGACCAAGTTAGGTAGACTAGTTTCCAATATATTATTGGTTGCATACGAATTGAGTCTCAATAAAATCTTTTAGAACGGATTGAGTCCCGTTAAATTTTAAAGGTAATATTAATTGATTTCATGTCTTAGTATTACTAAATATCACAAAATGTTGAACAAAAAGTTTTTTTAAATGATTATTTAAAATCATTTAATAAATTTTAAATGTATAAATACGGCACAATTATTAATTAATTTAAAATAATACATTTATAAATTTAATGCCCTTTTACTAATCAGTTATGAATAAAAACTTAGCGATTTGGGGTTTTTTTTAAGATACATATTTTATTCTTTAATTTCTTTTTTTTTAGTTATAATACAATATCTTTTGGTTAGGCACAAGCAATGTACTAATTCAGTGTTTAATATATTGGTATTCCTATTTCAATCAAAACTGTAGAAATACACAACATATCATATAATACAAAATATATAATCTTCGGAGTCAATTGATTTATTTTTATTTTTCCACAAGTAGACTCAATTACTATGTTTTTTGTTTTTTTTAATATTGGGACTCAATTGGTATATTTTTCATTTATACTGGGACTCAATTACTATATTTTTTTTCTCATTCAGGTACGGGTCTCAATTAGTATGCAATATTGCATACACGTTACATATTGCATACATTGATTATTTTAAGCAATTTCTTGGGAAATGTAACGTAATTGACCTGGGTTTGATAAAATAAATTAATAATGATAGAATAGTATGATTTGAAACGTATGAACTTAAACGTAGTAAAAAGTATATGTATTTAAAAATGACGAGTTTCCTATTTTTAAATATTTATTTATCAATTTATCTTTTATTGATTGGTTTATGGTAAAAGAATCACTCTGTATATATAACATTTAGTATTTGTTTCTTTGTATGTGTGTTTAATATATATAGGCGTGATCGACCGATGGTGAAAACTTTTCCCTCCGCTTCGCGAGAAGCCCTATGTGGTCCTTAGGGGGCGACACTCAACGTGAAAGTACATATATTATTATAATGTACGCTTCGAAGAAGACCCGTCGAAACGCCGCCACCGACTTTTTCATAATATTTTGTCTATGTCGACTTCAAGTCAGTCTGTTATTGCTATTGTTGTTGCGTTTGTATAAAATGTGATTAGGTCGTAATTTAGTATCGTTTAGGGAGACATTTTTTTATTTTTAACTGATTCATTTGAATCATACGATCACATTTAAATTATCACGAGCTACCTCAAACGATCTAATAATTTTTTCATACATATATGTACTATAGTACGTAATACCGTTGATATAAATACTAGTATTTATAATCAATGGTAATACATGCAATACCATATTGTAGAGGTACCTTTAACAATGTAATGGTTTTTTATATTATTCTTCAAACAGTGTCCCACATATATTTAATTTAAGTACACTAAAATATATTTATTCGAAATGTTTTTATAATGGTTTAAATATACCATAATAAATTATGTATGATAATATATTATACACGGATACGTATTTAATATATTTATAAGTTTTAGAATATTATATATAAAAATGTAATTGAGAAGAGATATATTTTTATAATAAAATTTATTCGTGTACTAGAAAACTTTCATAAAAACCATTTTTATCAAAAGCGTTGTGGAATAATTTGTTTAATTTTTAATTTTGATGTATCTAAGTACACAGTAAATGAAAGTCAAGGAATTCGGGTTACATTCAACACAATAGTAAAGTCAATAATTTACTATAGTTACACGTCTGTCAGGTTTAAAAAAAAAAATAAAATAAAATAAAAATAAAATAAACACTTTTCGGACCCGCAATACTTAGAAGTTTTTTGATTTAGAAAAAACTCGTACATTCATATAAATTAACACATGCGTGTCAAACTTATAATATTAATAATACTCAGTAAATCCATTCTGTTGATGAAAAAAAGTACTTTTATCATAATAAATGTTGGTACATATGTTTTGTTTTACTAGATACCCTTTTTTTATTTTATTTTTTTTTTCAGTAATTTAGTATTTTTTATGGTAACAACTGAAAACGAATACAATCAGAATTTGGTGCTCGGCTTTAGTTTAAGAATTATAATAAATTTAAATTTATCCTGTACTTCATAATACAGCTAGGTGCGCTAAATTATACTATAACACTACTTTTTATTCATGAATTTTCCAATAATGTATAATATATATGTATTAACAGTATTAGATATTTTGAATTTTATATATTATTACATATTCTTACGTAAATAATTCAAAAGAAGTGAATAATTAAAAAAATATTATCTTATTTAAACGTATAAAAGATATGTTGATATAAAATCCTTACAGAAATTTATTCTAAAAAAATGTTGATATAATATCGACAAGCTGAAAATGTATACTACATTCGTTACTGTTATTACGTATATTTTTATTAGTGATTAAAATAGTCATAGTTTTCAAACCTGTGATTGCATCTGCTACTCATAAATTTATTATTTTTGAGTTTTTAATTTTTTTTTTTTTTTGTAATGGTTTTTATAAAATTAATTTTAGTTTATATAGTAATTATTGCTTAATAATTTTTTTACGTGTCCTATCGTAAAAATTGTCTTTATTACCTTATTCAAAATTGGCCCAAATCAAACGTTCTGTATTTTTTCAAAACATTTGTTAATAAAAAGCAAATATAAATTTCTATTTTTTAACTTTACAAATTCTATTTTTACGTGTTTGAAAAGATATAGGTACATTAACTTCTTAAAATTATCTAAAATTAATTTGGTTGATGGTTTTATAAAATTTTAAAAGTATATTCTATCATACAATACTGTTAAATTTTTAAACTTGCTCTGTAGTTTACTGAATTGATATGCAGTTTTGATCGATTAATTTAGATACTCTCAACGAATGAGTAATGTATGTATTAACAATCATAATACTTCGGGTCAACAACGTCAACATTTTTTCTTTCACTTACTGATACATCGCAGAAGTAGTTTTGAATATAAATTTGGATTAAAAAAATATTAGTTTCATACAATTTGAACCAACATTGTTTTTCTCGTTTTATTTGAGTAGGCTAACGACTCTCTTTGGTTTAATTAAAAATGCTGCTCCTTATTTTTATTAAATTATATTTTTTCATAATAATTTTGTTAAATTATACTTGGTCTTAAAGATAAAAATATTAAAAAATATTTAGTTACAATTAATTTTTTAAATTATTAAATACTTAAATATGAGTATATAGATATACATGAGCAATATTTAACCATATTAAATTATAAATATAGTTTATAGATAAAAATATTAAAAAAAGAAGGTCAATATTTTAGTTTGTTAAATTATTATTTGAATGCGAACTACTTGAAACATTTATTTAATTATCTTCAAATATGTCAATAAATTGAGATATTTTACCAATTTCATATTGTATATTGTATTGTATGTGTATAGCATGTCGTAATTTTGAAAAATCTCATTTCTTTGTACATCAAATGTATTATATTTTAAGCATAGTTTGAAATCTTTATAACGTCAATTATTTAGATATATATATATAAAATTATATTGTATAAAAAATATATACAATATACATATCATGTAGCAACTAGTAAATATCGATCATTCGAATTATTTTTTTTTTCATTCGTTTCTCGTTATGCAACAATTTGAATTC
Source organism: Melanaphis sacchari (assembly GCF_002803265.2). Classification (NCBI taxonomy): domain Eukaryota; kingdom Metazoa; phylum Arthropoda; class Insecta; order Hemiptera; family Aphididae; genus Melanaphis; species Melanaphis sacchari. The sequence goes on along the minus strand of NW_020271135.1, from coordinate 1,209,496 downwards.
ATTAATCAATGTACCATGTACATGGCTTACCTGTAGATTACACCAATTGTATTTGACAACGATGAATAGAACGCATTTTGAAAGTCGATTGAACGTCAAGCCTCACGCGTTAACTGTTGTAGATATACGTATGACTTATTTGCCTAATAAAACGTTAAAACGTAGAATAACAATATTTGTAATAAAATAAATCACATGTATATTATGTATATTTAATAAAAAGTTATGTTAGTTGTTCACTTGGTCCACAAAACGTTTCTGAGTTTTGTTTGAATTTTGGAGAAGTGATGAATATATTGTGTATATTGCGACAAATTCCAACACACGAAAGTAACATTATTACCGTGACTATTCTTAAGTGAGTTTAACTAAAAGTCATAACAATTATAACTATTAAATTTGTTTTGATTTTCATATGATTTATTTTCTATGTACCTACTCATTGTACTCTTTTTTCTGCATTCAACGTTTCGTTAATATTTCTATCCTGTGTGATTACATGATTTGCGTGTCCTTCATAGGACGTTTAACGGCCGGCAAAGATTTACTAGTTTCTCTTATGTTTATTTTCGTTTCACTTACTATAGTTACCATACTCACTCGTATATTTTAGAACGTCATTATAATAAAAATCCGACAGTTTTCCAGTAATTAATATCCTTGTATAAGTCAATTAGAAAAGGTGTTGTTTAGATTGTGTATAGATACTTATGAACGTATTAAAATGCAACGAATATTCCATTTATTTTGTTGATTTCTATAACCCTGCTAGACTCGAAGACTATTGAATATATAAAATGTAATATTATTATAATTTTATAATTTCTTCATTTTTCAATGAAAAGTTTCATGCACTTTATATTCAATATTATTTTTATGTTTACTATTATTTATTATTGAAAAATTTTCACAATTTTCTACGTGAACCTCTAAGACTTAACACCTGCCGTAAACAACTCTATAAAGTGATAAGGGTTACGCGGGGAGCAGTCTGACATATTGGATATTGATGGATTCAAATGAAACTGTTCTGGTTCAATGGATATAATATTATGTCCTTGAAATGAGAGGATAAAAATATTTGACCTCCCTCACTAAAAAAAAAAAATAATAAATTATATACATTTTATAATCCATGTTTAAAATGCAAGTTTATTACTTTATAATTAAAAAAAAAAAACAATCCGGTATTTTTGTACATCTAAAGATGAATAACAATAAATAACAGATACGCTTTTCTATAAATAAATCACTTTTTCCAGATGATATACGTACACATACATTTTCCACCCTATTTCTTATATCTAACAATTTATATACGATCTCTGAAATATAAAAGATCGATGCAGTCACACGTTCCATAAAAGTATATAAATTAATCATACTACAGTAAACCATGCCTATAAGGGAATTCATGGGACCTTAAAAAAGTTTGTTATAGAAAGATTTCTGGAATGAAGTGTTTGTACAATGAAACAAATAACATATTTTACATTAATTATTATTATAATCTATTATAACTCGGCAAGTTTGCGAATTGACTAGCCACTAGAATCTTTACGTCGAATAACTTCCACTCTTTCTTTTAAGCTAATGATTTACGCAGTACGGGAGGTAGCACTGCAAAGAAAAAAAAAATTATTAAAAATTAAAACGAACCGAGAAATAATATTATACAACACACAATACCGAAGATATACTAAATAAGTATTGAATAGTGAATACGTTTTACGCGTGTTTCTGGTTATTTCGTCCACGCAATTAACTTTATCTTTATGATCGGCTATAGGCGATCATAATCGGTATTCAAAATAGACTAGCGATATGCTATTGCGTGGATGTTTGTATAAGTTAGCAATATGTGTATATTGTATAATATACTATATATTATTTTAATAAGTATGGTTAGGTAAAACGTACAATATATTATTATTCATGGACTATTTGATTTTGAACCTAAGTAGTTGTCCGTTATCAAAAATATAATTGTCCGTACCCGTAATAGAAAGAATCCGTTATATACAGCTATAGATGTCGAGATACATTCGTATGCCTATCTTTTTGCTGTAACTTAATTATGACAGATTTCACTGAACTTATACAAGAATGTTTTAATTATTTTTCTCATTCAATACCATGTTTGTATTTTTACTGATATAATGTGCATAGGCATGCGCACGGGAAGGAGGGCGTGTAAACCGCGCCCTCCTCCTCTGTGGTCTCTGACTTTTCTTTAGTAAATGCATAGATATCTATACTATACTAGACATCGAATATTTTACACGAAACAGTGAAGCAAGTTTTAATTTCATAGAATAGATATCTGTGAATAAAATATGTAATAACGTTATTAGTTAATCAGTTATCATCGACCAAATGATTTATTATCACAGAATACTTTACTAATAACTCTGATATCAGCTAGCGGTTTATTATTTTTTTATTTTTTATCACTATGTAGCTATCAACTAAATTTTAAAAAAATTACAATTTCTGTTTTATTTTTACATTGTTTAGTTTATTTTTGTACAACATACCAATTATAGTTGATTTTATTGCTATTAGACAATAAATATTCAAAAAGGGCATGTATGTATGGCAGGGAATATAACATTTCAACAAATTCCATAATAATAACACATAGATACTTTATATAGTATATATAAAAGTAATAAAACGAATGTGTGTGTGTAAGAAATGTGTGATTATTTACAATTGAAAGTCTTCCTAATATTGTTCAGGTTTACATGCAACTATATCATTCAGTGATTGATCTGTATATTTATTAAATTACTTTTAGTAATATATTTTTTTTTATTTTACTATTTTATGTATTCTACTGTCATAAGGTATGTAAGTTTATGGTTGTTGAATAATTTAATAGAAATCCTTGTTTATTTAAATTTGTATATATTATTATAAATAACAGATGTAGCTGGTGTGTTAATATAAAGTGTTTCCAAGTTCAGACGATTTGTTTATGTTTTTTATTAGTTTATTCACAAATACATTTAAAAAAATTAGTCTTAATGTTTTGTATTTTTTCTAATTTCTAATATCATATTTAACCCTTTGTTTAAACATTTTTTTTTATGTTGAAATGTTATGATATTTCTGGTAATATATCATACACACAGTCATATTTAAAGTTTATTCTTTCTCATTACTTGCAAATACTTGTTTTATATTTTTGTGTTTCGGTACCTCCACCCCTCCCACAAGAATTTATCAATGGTAGTATTGTTTTTGATTTGGTATTGGATAATTATTGAGTTATTTGAAACTTGGATAGTACTTCCAGTTTTTTAGTACCAATTTTTTGGCTTGAATTTTGAATATTGACTAGGTATCAGATAGTGCGAGTATTTGCTATTTTATCACAATGTATAAGTATTTTATTTTACTGAAATCATCCTCGCCGGGTTTTTCATATTGGAAAATACAATAAAATATATTTGAATATTTGTTTAAATTAATTTAACTAATTCGTTGATAAACTGAATTGATCTATTTATTCATAATAATATATATTATAAATAATATTATATTATTTTATATCGCAAGTAATGTTATTATTTTTTTCTCACAAATAGTCCATATTGGGTTACAGACTTATACGTATTTAATACTAATTTATTTAATATTAAAATATATTTATAAAATATAGTAAATTTGCTTCTACGACATTTAATTAAAATAATATTAATGGTTATAATAAACTTAATAAGATAAAATAATTTTTGTGATATATAAAGAAAATTATTTTCTAATATTATATATTTGATAGTAAATGTGTAGAATGTAAATGATAAAAATTCTCACGTTCATTGTTAAAATAATTTTTTTTTCTTTATTTTAAATAATATATAAATTAATTGTTGAACATATTATTTTATTCAAATCATACCTTATGGCTATTTTAATCTAAAATTTCTGAGCTCAGTAGATTGTTTTCGTTAGATAGATTACAAATCCTAAAGCTAAAAACGAATATTTTTAAAAATAAATATAATCTAAGGCCAGAATAACAAATGATTTTATATGTTGTTATTAGTGTATTTGTTATATTAAACAAGTTCATATACTCAAAATGCAAGAATTTTCGTTATTATTTTGAAGAACTATGTTTATCTTCGAACTAAATTAGTTGTATTTTATTAATTCATACTTCTTCTTTCATTTAAAATAGTTTTTATGAACTTATTTTACCACTATAATAACCAATAATAAAACGAACCAAATTAAATAATATGGCGTATTCTAAATTTATTTTTTAATTCGTGTTTCATACTTATGGTTTTAAATTATTTTAATTTATACATCTTTAATTAATAATAAAATAACTTATCAGTTTTTTTCAAAATTTATTTTTTTTATCCAATTAATCAAATAAAAAAAAAGAGCGAGAAATTGTGAAATGAAAATTTGCCATCATAATATTATGGATTAAGTAATCTTATGTAATAATGTATTTATATCCTTAATGATTATTGATTAATATATAATTAGTCATATTAAATTTAATTCAGATGTGATATAAAATATTTTACGGTATAATATGAAATGAATTAAATTATTGTTATATATTATGTATCATGTTTATTTTAATAAATACTGTAGTATACAACTAAGCACTGCAAGTAAATTAATTGTACAGTTTAAATTGTACATACAATGTCATAAAACTTTTTGATAGCTTTCTATAACTCTCATGATCCAGTAATGATAATATTTAAGACATCGAACATCTTAGTGTTCAATACTCTAATACTTAGTTGATTTAATTTTTAAATAATTAGCTAATCAAGGTAATATAAATTTATAAATATAAAAATATATAATATGAGTACTTATAAAAAAAAAAAAATAACAATTTAAATTTACTGTTAACATGTGTCTTTTCACTATTCTGGTTTATTGTATTAACGTATCAAGTATATCATTATAAATTATATTTTATACTAGAAACATTTGAGGAAAGGTTAGTTATTTTTAACATTAAAGTTCTTGTCGGTATCTATTTTAAAATCGACATGTTAAAAATTACTAATATTACTTATATAGTCAATAGTAAACAATATATGTAGGGTAGCCACGTCTATATATTTTATGTGCAGTAGATAAATTTAGTCGTTTGAACATTAATCGTAGGTATATAATATATATATATATATATATGTATTATTAATATCTATCACACTACATTTTAAAATAAAAGAATATATCGTTGAAATCATTAACTATCAATGTGATTTGTGGTTAACTTCTGATTATACAAAAATATGTTGACTTTTTTTGAGTTATTTATAGACATGATAATTTTTTTTTAGTTTTTTTTTCTAGCAATGCCGATTAAAAATCATTTGCAAGGTAAAAATGCTTAAAAATTTAATATAAAGCTCACCATAAGTTAATTATTTCTTTACAAATTTCAATATTCATAGGCGTTTAAATTAAAATTATGACAAAATTAAAAAAATATCGCAAAAATTAGTAATTTATTTTGTAGGTAGAAAATCATATATTTTTCGTATACTTAGTATGATTTTAAAATTTAATACAAGGTTCTTATAATTTTTTCAACATTATATATATTTAAAAAAAAAATCTATGGAAACTCAAATTAATTTTTTTGAGTATTTCAAGTTTGAATTTTTACGTTAAAATTCATCTAAATTAATTGTCTCTTCTTAAGCAATTTTAATTATTTTGTTGTATTTAAAAAACAAATGACCGTACATACTTGAATGTTACATACCAAATGTTTATATTATCATTTTCATTTTATGATATAATTTTTAAAATATTTAAACTGTTTTTGAGCTATTTATAAAAATGATACATTTTCAGTTTTTAAATTTTTTTTTTTATAACTGTTGATATATAATTATTATTCACTGGGTCATAATTTTTGAAAACACAACACAATATCTAACGTTAGTTGTTCTCATATCTATTTAAAAATATTAAAAACTCATAGGTATATTTTTATTTTTTAAGTCATTTGAAGTTAAAATTTTAACGAAATTTGTTATAAATCAGTAAAAAATGTTTATTTTATATCTAAGTCATAAATATTTAATACAAAGTTTATCAAAAATAATTCGTCTAAAATTTATCTGAAACTATAAAATCTAAAAAAAATATAAAAATAATTATTTGTAATAGACATCTTAAATTTAAATTTAGACGAAATTACTTTTTTTAACAATACATAATATTCTTAATTATTTTGTAATAATTTAAAAACATTATTTGTGAAAACTTATAACTCTTAAGTATATTACATTAAAATGAATTCTGCTATACTTACATAATTACATTTTTGATTTGTTTTTATATATTAATACTTATTATCTATTTTTATTTTTTACTGTTTTACGGTAATAAATTAAAGATGTTATTAAAGTGTAGAGTTATATAAGTTGATATTAAATGGTATAAATATTATATATTATTTCAATAATTAAAGATTCATTACATAACAAATGCAATATTTTTCGGTAACAATTATATAAACTTACTGTAATACTAAAAGTAAAAAAAAAATAACTATTAGACAATAGCTATATTAAAAAGATCATAACAATATACTTGGTTTTTGCTCAGTATTATTTGTCGTGTATAATGAATAATGATATATCATTGAATCATTTATAACATCCATAATATTAATTCATTCGACACCTAATTTATACAAGTGTGGTAACCATTTACTCTCATTTTAAAAGATGAATAATAAATTAATAACTATTTAAATATAGAAATATTATATTTATAAATTTATCTGTTATTAACGCACCAACAGTATTATTACTTACAAAACTTAAATTGTTTTACCTAAATTTTATGGTGTTATCACAATAGTTAATTATAATGTATTTCATTATGATTAAAAATATTAATACAATATGGCTCAGTTTAAATTTTTTTTGGTACAATAAATTAATTTACTTATATTTTAATTGTCATAATTATGTACTAGTTCCGTTTAAACAGAATGTTTAAGAATTAAAAATATTTTTCATCTAAGTCTTTTGAATATATTTTGTACCTAATAAATGAAATAACTTTTAATAGAATATTATAGGTTACGTTAGGTTAATTTAAAATTTTTAAAATTAAACTCAATCACGAAAAACACCTATTTTGTATAGATAATAATTCAAATAAATATCAGAACTCAATAAAATGAACATATAATCACGCATTATCAGCGTTAGCATTTTATTTATATAAAATTTAAACGTTTTTTAAAATTAAAAAAAATTATCAAGGAAAATTGCAATGTATATTATTTTCAAATTCTAATATTTAATAACATAAATATATTAATACATACATTTAATGGCCTCAGTTACATTTTTTTTTTAAATAGGTATTATTTTTATTGCTGAAAAGTATAATTAACATTATTTTTGAATGATATATTTATATTTATATATATTATGGTTTAAGTTAAATTCAATTTTTGACTTTAGATTATATTCTGACTTGTGACCGATAAAACTATTATTATATTATATCGTTTACTCGTGCGATGTACCGATATATTTGTTCGATTTAAATTAAATTTTTCTCATGTTAGTGTTAATCAATTTTACTTGATTTCATTGTTTTTAAAGCCTTTTTATAAATAAAATACATGTATGTATCAGAAAACACCTTTCTCACGACAGTACTTAGCAAAAATTACTTACCAGCTACAGACGGTAAAGGCAGTGATGGAACTGTCTTGTCAAAACGTTCACCGTTGGCGGTAATTCAACGGGATGAAATGAGGTTCATCATACATTTTTTATAAAACTATTGTATGGAATCACATAATACTTTTACTATGCATCTATATAAACATAATGCATGTTCTACGTATAGTCTTTTATACTAGCTTGTGGGGCACTGTCTACAGGACTCAGCTGGAAAATATAAAATAATTATAGTGATAATAATACAAATAATAATAAATAGTGATTGTAGTAAAGTAAAACAAATAAGCATAGAACAAAAAAATACATTTTTAAAAATAAACCACCAGTGGTGGTGTACAGTGGGGAAAACATGTCAATTATAAAAAAAAAATTAAAATTAAAAAATAGAGGTTATGGATGGTTTTTGGTGAAAATTAATATTAACTAAATTGTTGTTAGTTAATACTTTGTGCTTCGGAGAGAGACAGTGTGAGAGGGGAAACAAAACGCGATTGTGTTTATTTTTAGTTGATTTCGGAGACAATGCAGCACCCGCACTTAATCCCTAAAAACTTACACGAAATACTTCAGGTTTAATAGTTATATATATATATGTATGTTGTTGTTTAATACTGCTTAAATACTGTAGTTATAATCCACCAAGAATGCATAATCCATAATCACATTTATTATAATTTGTAATTTCGGAATTTTAAATTATACTTAAAGACCATATTTTAAATGCTCTGATTTTATAGTATTTAAAAAGATGATTCTTTAAAAAAATAATTATGTATCTAAATTGGAGTTTAAATTTTGAAGCTTAAATTTGTGGGGTTTCTATGTTATTAAAGATAATAGTTTATGAAAATAATATACGTTTAGAAGATAATATAGGCTAAGTTAAAATCATTGTATTTTTATCCACTGTTATTAATAGTAGTTATTATTGGAATATTATGATAATAGGCTTTAATAAAAACATTATATCTATTTTATATTTTTTATGTTACCATAGGCTTCGTGTTTAGGGATGAGCATCTGCTCTATGAATCACCAAGTTTCACAAATTTATTGCCGAATACATGCATACTATAAGTATATTATACTGACGGAAACCGAGATTTATTACGCGTCGTTGTGTCGCGTACGTAAAACGGTTAAGCGGACGCAATTTACTTATTGCCATATTGTGAATTCCCTCTCATTATTGGAACGAAGCCAATATTCATACTATAATTTTACTCAAGTTAATTATTTACACTATATTCTAAATTTTATTGTGGATGGGACGTTATTTTATTAAAGCGAATGCAATCACAATATCGTTTGTATTGATATGTGTATGAATAATAGCTTGTTCGCAACAGTGATTGATTGAATATGACTTGCTAAGAATCATGACGTCTGGATGTTGGCAGCTGCTACATTTGTTATTATATTTACTTAACTCTTTAAAACTAAGAATTTGACAATACAGTTAAAAAGGATTAAAATGGAGGTTAAAATTATTGTTACGTATTTGGCATCGCACCTTAAAAGTCACGACATCTTTTAAGGGATATTTACAATTTTCGGGACGTAACCAAAACGTTTTAATATGTTTACATTACAAATATGTCTATTGCTAGTTATTAATATTAAGTTAAAAATCCTAGATCTAGATATAAACCTATGAACCTAGATATAACCTATAGTTAGATTAATCGTGAAATAAAAAAATATTTTGATGTAATTAATTATTTTAATAATTCAAAAATATTCTAATAAATATTGTAATTTCATTTTAGATTGCATTAAGAACAACAGAATAAATCAAAAAATAAGTGAACCTTGGTAAGTTTGAAGTATAAAAATTAAAATAATACTTAAGTTATTTTTGTTTAGATAAAATATAATTTAACGTTAATCTCAATGATAGCTATTGATTTTAATAGATAAAAAATGTTTATTAATTATTAATTAATTAAAATGTTTTAAATTAATTCAATTTGTTAAATCACAAAAATTCAAAGGTAATAATAATAACGGCGAAAAAATGTTTATTTTTAAATACTCCGTATAAGTAATACGAACAAATAATTTAGACATTATATATTATTAAAAAAAAGAATAGTAACTATATAAAAATTAAATAGTTTTAGACTATATTATGAATCTTGTAAAATATTTAAAACTTATGACTTTTGTCGTGTATGTTTTATAAATAACATGAAAAAAATGTAGTTAAATTAAGCAATTCAAAAATATAATTTTATTAGTACCTTCTTTTAAATTGTGTTGATAAAAATATGAATAATTGTCATAGTTTTTATTATGGTTGAGGTATATTATTATAAACTTTTTGTGTCATTATGAGTATAAATACTTTTAGAATAGTTTCTAATACTAGTCACTTACATTTTTAGTAGTTTTACATGCATGTATTTTTTTTTAAATTTTAAGTAGTTAACTATTATTATAGGAGTATATTAAATCTTATAATTTTAGTATAATGGTTAAGCTCAAAAACAGTTTTATTACACTCCGTTGTAAACTAAAATCATGAAAATCGCTCTAATGTCTTAGGGCTTAACGTATTTTGTATAGATGGTTAAATGATTTTTTGTTATTTATTTTTAGAACTTTAAACAAAGCTTTCTACTTAAATGAACGTCTTAACAATGTACACTATTGTTGTTCGTAGTAACCTCTGGACGTCAGGCGTGTTTCTTTAATTATTATAAAAATAATTTAAGCTCCAAATTAGGAATTGCAGACAGCTGTCTTTTAGACGTATCATGTTGCGGTTTCATGGAAGAATACTGTTGTAAAGTGTAAACTTAAAGTTTTGAGGACAGCGTATTAATTGGCTGTCTTGTGGTCTCCTTAGGATTTACGAGCCTAAAAGAGCGAGGAATATATTTTTTTTTTATTCAACAAACATTTATAGTAAATTCACCATTGTCATTAATTTTCCCCGTACTACATAATTTGGCCGTTTGTTATATATGACTAAACAAAGCCTCTAGAGCCTGAAATTTGCAAACCGGGTTCGCTTATGATTTGTTGAATATAATCATATGAAATTATTTTATCTCGTTAGGTTTTTATTTCAAACACAATCTAATTTTCTTTAATTTCATAATGACTCTTTCATAATAATTATGTTTCGTCAATGTTCAATAATTAATAAAGATATTTCAGCCTTTATTCATTAAATTTTGTCGGTGTTTTAATGCCCATAATAGTATAATATAAAAATATATGAAACTTATTAATTGTGCGATATCTACATAATATTGCACATGATATTTACCTTTAAACGCTATTTTAAATAATTTCAAGTCATATATTTTATTAATTTTTCATTTCTAATTTATTTAAACTCGTTTCAATGTAAATAATACCTCATTTATTGTTATCAGTTTAACTTATTGTATACTTTACATATTATTATAATGAAATCCTATTACTGTCATAAACTATAAAGAATATGTAATATATACCGTAGAAATATAATATTATTAACATACAAGGATATTTGTTGGGTTTAAATAGCTAACAAATAAATATTTATATATTTAATATTTTCTGTTCTGGACTAAGTTTTCGATTCAATGCAAAACATTTATTTTCCATTATTATTTCTATAAGAACTAAATACCATGTAAGTGACTTTGTCAACCTTTTTTAACCTAACTGGCTACATTGTATCCATTAGTCTGAAGTTATTTTTTTTCACAACAAAATTTCCATTTTCATTTATTCAAAGTTGTTTATTTTTTATCAGTCATCATACCTTTCCTACGTCACCTAACATAGCCATTTCCTTTTTCACCATCTCATACCTTTAATATGACATATTTATCGAATTGCTTTTAGATAGTATATTTCGATATTTTTACAAAATGGAAAAGATGAACATTTTTCGTGCTTAAATTGGTTTTGTTTCCGTCAGATTGGTACCAGTAATTTGGTTCTTGTCATTGTGCACATGGCGTTTTCGCATTTACGCATTTTGTTGAATTCTTCATCGAAGCTTTGTTTTAATAACAATCGTTGTTATTTTGGTCACACATTTTGTGTGATATGCACAGTAGAGTGTTGTATCATTATAATATGTTCACATATGCGAAAATGTCATAAGTGACAAATGTACCACCAAAACCATATAGGTATACACATTATGTTGGCGTACCATTGAAACACATTATTCATTAACAAAACCACCGTGGGTAAGCATATACAACAGACTCGTGAAAAAAAATGTATTATAATATTATGTATCATGTTTAATAGGCGTTTGTATGGAATGTATGTAAAAAAAGAACCTCCGTTAAGAATATTTATCATTTTATACTTTATGTACAATATTCCTAAAAATAAAAATATCCAAAACCCTCATGTCAATTGTTTTTTATTCTTTTAATTTACATATTATACGTATATAATTTAGTATTTATAACATGTTAAACACTGCACATATATTATTATAATGTAATTCATTGGATTGTTATAATCAAGATTACGACTTATTATGCTATTTGTTCATTTATTTTTTTTTTATCTAAAATAATTAATTATTCCTTTTAAAAAATGTTCTAAAATATTATTGTATTATAATTTATATTATAAAAGTAAAAAAAAAAAAAAAAAATATTAATAGTTATTTAGTAACGTAATTTTTTGCCATTTTATACGGTTTGGTTGAAAACTGCAATGATAAATCTTTCGTCGTTAACGTTTTTGGTATTGACGAATTTTTGAAAGTATACCTGCAGCCCTTTTTCGGTGAACGATCATAATATTTCAGTATTTCACAATAAACATTTTATAAATTCTCGCTCGTTAATATCAACACTTGATTTTTCGATCTATTGAATGCCTTGTATGTGGAAAATTGTCATCGGTGGTTTCTGCGTCACTTAATAATATTCATCATTATGTCACTAAATAAACCATACGTATATTCAAATATTATTTATCTGCACAAGTTCGTAATACTAGAATATTTTTTCATATTTAATTTTCTATTATCTACTTTAATTTTGAGCCTTTTTTCTTGTTCATGTGCACATTTGATACCTACTACAATACTATAAAGACAATAAAATAAAGCACCTACAATCTTATATGTGGCATAATTTTAATAAAATAAATTGAAACCGCTTTGCTGTGCCTATTTTTATTAAAAAATGTAAAGTTTTTTACTAAATTAATCAAGTAGGTATTTTCTTAAAATGTATAGGTGCTATAGATATCGATCATTGGATATATATATTCTATTAAATAATAATTATTTAATTAGATACCTAGGTAGGTATCTTTTTTTGTTTATCGGCAGTTGGATTGAAAATAATACAAATAAGCACGAACGTCTGTTAAAGTTAAACGTTATATATTTTATAAAATTATTATTAATAAAACGCATAATTCACTATTTGATGTTTACACAGAAACATTAAATTGTATTAGAAATTGTATAAAGATTGCAAGTATATTTTATTAATTTTGATTTTGATTTAATATCTCCAATGCATATTCATCACGCGATTGTCCAAACATACACATGTCATTCTATTGTTGAATGTTTGTGGCATAGGGTTACTAAATCTACTCGGAGTGAAATTCCAGTTGGACGTAGATTGACAGAGTGTGTTTAATTCAAAATGTCAACATGAATTCCATTGCTACAAACACAGTTGATGTTAATCTATCTTCTCTTTTGTTACGATAGTGTTCCACTCGTGTCTTCTTCTTTTTAAGTACAGCAATAACCGTAAAGTGTTCTTTTTACTCTTCTTTCACCATAAAGTTTGTTTATTAAATCACTTATATCGTTTATAAAATGTTTTTTTCTTAAAAATTGAAACATTCTTCACCCCTATTTTTCAGTATTTTCTTTCAATTAACATCGCTAGTATAATTCCACGCTATAATCATCCGTACCTCTTTAAATCAAAAACTAAAATTAGCACTTATCGGTATAGCATTTTCAACATTGATTCTTATACTAAAAAATAAACACGAATAATACAACAACGTGAATATACAAAAGGAAGCAAAAATAAACTTAAGATATTCTTTAATAATTTATACCTTTGTTTTAAATCTTGACATGTTATGGTTATTAATTTTTGTAAATATGTACAATATTTTTTGTTTTGTCATATAAACTAAAATTGCTTATATGTTGAATTTAAAGTTTAGAGTTATTGCATAAATATTTTTTAACGATTCGAATAAAAATTATTTACACAAAACATTTTTGATATTTCATAAAAAACCTATACTTACATCTTTCCCTAATAACAAAGTACAAATGGGTTAATTCCAAATTAATGATGAAATTTGTCTCTAGAAAATTTTGGACCCTTGAATTATTTTATAATATTTGTCCAAAGGTCAACATTATCACAAATGTGTAATCGTTTCTTTAAATAGCACACAGTGGTTGTCCAAACATAATATTTAAAAGTTTAAACAATAAGTGACCTATATAAATTTAAAAAATCAGTACTCATACTAACAGAAGGTATTTGAGTACTAAAAAAAAATTCTGAGCTAAGTTTTTTATGACTATTATAATTTTAACCAATAAATTTAACTTGAGATTAATACTGTACCTAATTAAACAGTTTAATACGTTATTTAAAACTTAACTAAAGATATAGTATTATTTCAAAACAATTTTTATGATAATCGCTTACAGATTAATTACATTATAAGTTAATAATCTTCATACACCGTAAATAAAGTCTTTTCATCATTGATAATAATAATGTAATAATTAATTATCAAGGTATTTCATAATTTAATTTAGTTATAAAAAGATAGGCAAGAAAACTAATATTAGCTGCTACTGTAATAAGTCTTCTATATTAATCTTAAAAGTATATCTTCTATTTTGTGAAATGACAATAAATTTTTAAAGTTAAACATTCTTCTAATTTATTTATAAAATATAAAATATACTCTATAATATGCTTCCATTATTTAAAAATCAATTAAATTATGCTTATTATATAATTTTATTAATAATTTATTTCAGTGTAATTCAATGAAATGTTAATTACTAATTAAGTACAATAATACCATGATTTGGTGATTGTTTGGAATTTGGTAATAATTAAATTATATTATTATTAAACGAGAGTGAGTGGTTACTGTATGTAAAGGGTTAACTTAATATTTACGAATAGAAAAATCATGTTTTTTTATATTATTGTCAGTTAATAAAATCTAAACATTTTAAACCTTTATGAAATTAAAAACATGTCATTGAGTTCTTTTTATTACACGTTACCACTTTATGAGTAATTAAAGGTTTTCTGCCTTGTTAAGTGTATGATATTAGTAGCCAGATGCAAGTACTTTAAAATTGTATTTTATTTATGATCTTGAATTAATATTGTACATTGTATTTAAAAGCTTTTACATGATTTGATTAAATTTTTATTCTAAGCCTTTCAATAATAATTTACTGAATAATATAATTTACGTAGTTATATAATATTAGAATAATCTTCACCCATTTGTTTTTTTGAATATGGATACAATTATTCGTGCGATACTATATTTTACTATATTTATAAATAATAACTGATTTCAAAGTGGTCGATAAGCTTAATTATATTTTGTTGGGAAACTTATATAACTTCTAACTGTATACATCAAAAAGCTGCGTATATTTTTACATTCACAAAATTGTCAGTATCGTCGAAATAAGAAATATAATATTATGTAAGACATAGGAGCAGTGTGGTCAAAAGTGGAAAATACTATTATTTTTCAAAATGCCGCTTTGAGTCTTCGATTTTGAGTTCTTATGTGAATACCTTTTTAATATTACTTTATTTTCATTTGAAAAGTTAAAAATTTGTGGCTGCAGTGTCTTCAAAGAACTTTTTATTTAAATAAATATAAATCAGTTTAAGTTAATCAAACTAGAACTCGTTAAAATGATTATATTTTATACTTGTTAAATATTTTTGTAATGATAATAAAATCTATACATTTTTAATACATATAATACAGTTTGAATCAATTATTAGGTACATGGACTGTTGATACAATCGCGTTATTGAAACAAAATATCTAGTGTCGGACTGTACATATTAAAACATTGAAAATTAATTGGATTATTGAAACAATAAATAGGTTATTTGAAACAATTAGGACCAAGGCACTATTATTATATTACTGCGATACTACATTATCTTACTTTCACTGTTGTTATGGCGTATCGATATTCAATTCTACTCATCCAATCAACTTCGTTTATTTTTACTGTTATTGTTTTAGTTCAGTTTCAGCGTGCGTACATAAACGTGGTTAGTGTTTCATTTTTTTAAAAATATACAAATATCTAAGTGTTAAGATTTGAAACAGAAATGCAATTTGTTAAAATCATGCAGTGTCCTTCTAAATTCAGTTTACATGATGCTGCAGAATCGATTAAATTGTTTTCATTCCAAGTTGAATAGGATTTTTAAAGATCGTTTGAAGATTGAACGCCGTAACATTGGAAAATAAAATTTAAAGTTGGTAAAGAAAAAGAGCTAGAAAAGAAAAAAACTGTAGACAGAGTGGAATTAAAAAGACTTTGAGCATGGTAATTAAGTTACTTGTTAAAAAAATAGACATCCATTGATATAATATTTTATATAAAATTTAAAATAACCCATTTTTTTAAGTTATGAATTTTTTTTTCCACGATAAATAAAATCTATATTGGTTATTAAATGCAATCGGTTATCTTGACACATTTCATGTTTAAAATGTTTTTAATTAGCAGTTTTTGTGGTACGTAATAAGTAAAGTATATATGTTACAGTAAATGATGTTAAACATTAAAATAACGTTATCTTCTAGTAAATAACAATAATTACCTTATAAACTAGTGATTATCGTGGTTTATTATTTTTTGGGTTTGATTATCGATAATTTCTACATACGATGGAAAATGTTGTTATATAATGTTATCTTAATAGTATTAGATACCTACTAGATAGTATTACAGTCGCAGTAGATAGAAATTTGGACTAAGATATTCTGTAATATATAAATAAAGAATAAATAAGTTTAGTGGGGCTTACTAGTGTAAGACTTTATTGTAAATATAATAACTATTATAGATAATATTTTTGTCAGTTTTTCACGGTACGCATCGGATAGACATCGCTATTATATCGTCATATTATTTTTGTATGTTAAAATATTCGTAAAACATTGTGTTAATTTTCTTTATTAATAAAATTTATTATGGATGAACTTGAAATGAAAAACAAATTTAACAACATTATATCTGATATAATTTTAAAAAAAACGTAGTGATAATAACTCTTTTCTAACCATTGATGAGTACCTACAACATTTGCTTGAATCATCTAAAAATAAAGAGATAATACTTCGAGAAGCAGCAGGATGTAGTAGTCTTATGGGCACACAAGGCTATCAAAGATGTCACTGTAAAATGAAGTGCAAAACTAATAAATGCACCTGTCAAGTGGTTGGGAAATTATGTAATTCTAAATGTCATAGTTAATTATCATGTGAAAATAAATAATAATATAACAGTTTAAATACAAATAACATGATTCACTAATATTGTTTGAAATTAACGTAAATCCTTAGTAATTAACGTTATAAACCTTGTAAAATATTTAATAATATCTAATAACATTAATCACTAGTTAATAACGTTAATATAAATTTAACATCCTTTACTGTAACATATATTATATATATATATATATGAAAATAAATTAAAGAGACTTTCAAAACACTGTTTATTAAAATATTTGTCCAATTAAATATAATTTTGATTTTTCATTTTCATTTTATGAATGAGAAAAATAAAGTCTAACGACAGTATAAATACTAACAAAATACATTTGAAAAAGTTTTTTTTAGATAATTATATTTTTAGATTCTGAATTGGATGATTAATGTGTAATTTAGAAATTATATATATTTCAGTTTATGTATGGTTTATTGTATAAAATTGGATATAAAGTTGATACTTTGGGGATGTTTCCCCTTTTTTGGATATTGATAAATGTTTACTAAAATGGTTTATTTAGTGTCGAGATAAAAACATACCATTAAATGGAGCAATTTTACTTGTAAAATCAAACAAATATGCATAACTACTAAAACACACTAATTTTAAAGCTAGTAGTGGTTGGCTTACAAATCGGAAATAAAGACATGATGTAGTTTTTCGAAAATGCTTCGTAGACACATATTGTTGTTCAAATCGGATTAAAAATCTTCCTGACGTTTTATCTGATTTTTCCTCTAATGTTATTTTTAATGTCGATAAAACAGGATTAATTTTCATATGGTTTCCAGTTAAAAATTTTAATGTTAAAAGATAAATAATATTTGGATGGAAAATACGTTAAAGAGCGAATTACAATTATGATGAGAGAAAATATATGAAACGAAATGTTTAAAACTAAAAAACTAAAATTCTTTGTCATTGGTAAAACAAAGAAGTCTAGGTGTTTTAAAGGAATTAAATCTTTACCAGTCAAATTTAGGTCAAATAAAAAAGGTTTGGATAACTGTTCTTATTTAGTGAGTAGTTTTTCAATTTTGATAGAAAAATGAAATTAAAAAATCGAAAAATTTTACTATTCATTGATAACTGTAAAGCTCATGATCACGATATTGAATGAAGTTCCATTAAAGTACATTTTTTACTACCTAATAAAACATCTATATTTCAACTTATAGACCAAGGCGTTGTACATAATTTCAAAATGTTTTATAAAAAAAAAATCAAAAGATTATTGGATATTATCAAAAATAATTAATAATTTTCTATAAACATACTGGAAGCTATAAAAATGTCTGATAAGGCTTGGAGAAATGTAACATCAAAGACAATATTAAATTGCTTCATAGAAGCTGGTTTTAAAGATTGTGATATAATTTCAATAGATCACTCAACTATTTCTGATGATAAATGGAATTTTGTTTCCGATCATTTTAATTAAGATGATAGAATTTTTTCACATTATGTAGAAATAGACAACAATGTATATTTATGTGGAACATAAACAGATAATGAAATGTTATTAAAACTCTTCAAAAATCCCAACGAGAGTGAATACGAACTACACAATAAGGAGAAAGTGACTACAGTTACAATTAAACAAAATAAACATGTTTTAAAAAACACTAAGATATTTCGTCAAGACTACTAACTACAGATATGGATATTGGTGCTCTTTCTACATCATCTACTTTGGACAACACTGTATAAGACAAAAGTAATATTAAAAAAACTCTAATGGCAGATTTGTTAAAGAAAAAATTATTTATTTATTACTTTAATTCATTAATTTGCAAGTAATATTAATATTTTAAGTGTTCAATTTATTTACCAATTTTTTTCAATTTTTTAAAAACTATAATAAAACTCGATATCTCGAAATATTTTCTGTTCTCCTTGAGATTTGACATAACGAGAATCTACTCTATAATATTATGATGATAATTTATTATTATTAGTTATATAATATAATATCTGATATTATTTGTAAAAATTAGTCAAACCTACGGTATTCAATAGAAAAATTAATTATGTTTTTAAAATTTAGTAATATTAATAAATCATAAAATATATATGGGACTAGATGCCATTTAGAATCATTTTACGTATATGACAATAATTTGTGATTGAATTAAAATTTACCACTTATACTATAGGGTCCTATTCAATGATAATATACATTCAATATACTATACAGTAGAACGTATTTATGACTTTTTTTTTATCAATTTTAATTCAATGTTTTTTTCATGATAAAGTATCTATTTGAACGTAATTGATAAAAAATTAAAATAAGTCTGCGAAACTGTTATTTATATTAGATGTAAATTACAAATTTGAGTTTAGACTTTTAGAGTGTTTGAAGATCAAAAAATGTAATGAAAAAAAAAAATTATAATAATAATAACAGCAGCATGCCGTTGAATCATAACGATGAATCGGAAAGTTGTTACATTTGGTCAATAAGCAAGATGAGAAATTAGATTTAATATTATCTAAAAAAAGTCATGACATTTTTTGGATCAAATTATGTGTATAATATTATTAAACTATTATCACTATTTTTTAATTCCTTTAATATTTTTACTCCTAGAGGGCTAATATAATAATATAATATTTGCGCCTTCTGTATTTTACAACTAGACTTTATTATAATTTTTCTCATCCTTTTTTCACGCCGCCATTCAACCATTTTTCTGTATACTTGAAAGTACCGTTATTATTGCAGCAGATTCCAACAATTTTGAGATCGTTAAAATTCGTTAAGTCTTTTCAGCAGGAAGTTGTCCCTTATGGAATTTGTTGTGAATTACAAAACGAATAATATTCAACAATATTTTTCATTTTTATTCAAAAATGCCATATAATATTGAAGCTCCGTATTATTGTCATTTTGAAAAGAGAATATATTCAAAATGCATTCAAATATTTCGTTTAGCTATGTTCCTTATTAATCTTTAATAAAGTATAAAATGTTGAAATTCAATTCCTTATAATTTAATTTAAGAAAAAGTATAGATTTTTTATTTTTCTGGTATTGCAATAATTACATACAGAACATACTGAATGTAATAAATTAAAATAGTAACATTTGATATTAATTATGTTGTATACATATAATATGTATAAATTATATAATATTACATCGAATTTTTAATTATTTGTAAATATTTATTCTACAGAAAATAAATTTGTAAACAATAAATTTTAATATGTAGCGAATGTAAATTAATTTCTATACAATGGTAATGAGTATTTATATTATATAACATATTGCAAATTAAAGAACATGTATATATAATGTATCCCAGTAAAATCAATTATAGTTTTAATGAGTTTTTATGATAAGTGATTTGATTATTACTAATGTACTAATATTTTTTTTTTTTGATAAATATAATAACACGTTTGTAAGAATTATTTAAACATTAAAAAATATGTACCTATACTTGGTTAATACATTTTAAAATTGGTAAATTAACGGTATACTATAACTAACATGGAAAAAATTGTGAAAAAGATTTCTAATATTTTATATATTATGTGACAAAAAAAAAAAAAAAAAATAAATAAATAAAAAAATATTTATTGTTTTGTACTTATTATACTTCGTATAATATGATCGTGATTACTTCATTATAGCAAATACAACTACGTAAATATTGAAATCACTTCATTATTTAAACAAAATATTATTTATTTATGTTTTAACTTACTAACATAATTAATATTTACACCAATAATTAATGCGAACAATATTATATAATATTATTCAAACATTTCAAACCGAGAAAAACAAAAGGTTTTATTTTATGTATACGCATCCTTATTTTTTATCCTCAACTGAATAACTTGTTTAGAATAAGATAATATTGATTTAGCGATATTTCTATATGTTTAAATTATTTTAATTACATCAGAGTTATAAAAAACAGAATCTAAGACTTATACACATTAATGGAGTCCATTTTTACACAGAGTATTATATTATTAATCCGTATTTACACGAATATTCATATTAACAACAAAGTGAATTTGAAAAAAATATGTCGTCAAATTCTTGCAACAAACCCACTGATTTCAGAGTATTAATTATTCGTGTTTATACCTATACAAAATACTGTAATGACTAATGAATTTAGCTAAGTTGTATAGGTTGAGTATCGACTGAAAACAAGTCTATGTTTTTTCCTTTCTCATTCCATGGACACTTACTAAATAATAAATATTTCGAATTACAAGAATAATATTTAAGGGACGACGTAACTTTGTTTTGGATTCATCTCAAATAAAAAACAACCATTTTTTGTTATCTCACGTGGAATAACAATATAGTGAAGGAAAACCTTGTTGGCTCGAAAACATATCTAAATTTGCTAATATCTAAAAGTGTTTTTATTCAAACGAAAATCTATAACAAACATTTTATCATAGCTTGCAAGCTTCTACCCGAAATATTTTATACATGTATTGATGTATGTACGACTAATATATTACCTATATTGTGTTTTATATTAATATACAAATACATTTTTATTTAAAACTAAAACTTATAGATTATTCTGGATATATTGTTTATCTTTCAATTGTCAAAAAACGGTTTAGTTTTTAAAACGTTTTCACTCAAAAGTTATTTTAATATTTTTTTATTAACTTATGTTATATTATTTTATATAGCTGGAAAAGATTACTCCTTACCCGTCACCTTGTGCACATATTGCATCAATATTTTCTCAATCAAAGGTTAATTATTAGATATAATACATTTAGTATATAGTTTTTAAATTAATATATTATGAGAATATAGAGAGACTTATCTTAATAGTTATTATTAAATAATAAAGTAATTTTAGTAATTGCCTAATGCATTAAATATATTATATGAATTATGCAATGCTGTGCGTTACCAAAAGAAATTTGTTAATATAGCTTATAAATTTATGGTTAATATGCAATTGTATTGTAGAGATACTATCTATAATATATTAACACACTATTGTACTGTATGATTGATTTTAATATTTTCGAGGTATGTTTCGTATCGTGACTATTACGTTTACTATCATAAAGAAGATATATACAGTAGTAGATACAGCAACTATAATTTTTTTTTTTTTTATAATCATATTTATTCTCATTAAATATATCAGTACTTTTTTGTGTATAAAAAAATATAAAATTTACGTATAATATTTAATAATACTTACCAGAATATATAATACCTATTATATATATATATATATATATTTAATATATAATATTAAATACCTATTTGCATATATTTTTAATAGGTATGGCCTAAATATGCAATAGCTTTATAGCAATTATATCATGCATGGACGTGTTAACATAGTCAGTTATCCCGTTCACATTCATCGTGTAAAAATTTAAATTGATTCAACTGTGTATTGTAATACAGGTATATATCGAAATACTATAATAGAATTTATCGAGGATACGTCCGTGAACAAGTCTGTCAGACCACAGGGCTAGTGATTTTTTTTTTGCTCACTCCCTCTCTAACAGCACACGATATAATGTACTGGCCGTAAAATGCGTAATCATTAATATCGGAGGGGTTGGGTCACCTGGCCGTGCAGGGTTCATTTGTCATGAGCCCGTCGTTGACGAATATATAGCGTGCATGGGTTCGATCGTCTCGCGTGACCGTCACTCTCGTCGGCAGTACACTAGTTCGCCGACCGTTTATTTATCGTTCTTAAATCATGGCAGAAACTATTCTTTTTCACTGAGACAACCAATACTGTTCGACGTATAATATTAATATTATTATGTTATAGTATAATATAATTTGAGTATATTTTTTTTTACAATTATTTTTAATATCCGTAATTCGTAAACGTAAAAATCTACAAAATAGCTGTCAAGTTGTATAACGAGATATCATCATAGTTATTTTAGTTAGTGTATTACAACATTTAAGAGTAAAATGCTCAAATATTTTAGATACAAAAAAATATATTTTATATTTTTGCTTGAAATTTTAATTGTTCATGATTATAACATTTAAAAATCAAAATGATCTTGCGATTAAAGTAGCTACATAATATAATGTTTAAGAGAAATGATTATTTCTTAAATTATTATCTTAAATGATTAAGCAGGATTATAAGCCTAAGCTTATATTATAACCAAATTAAAATTTGTATATAAAGCAGATGAAACAAAGGCCAAAGTTAAAAGGTTAAAGGTTCCTAAAGTTGTATGTGTTTAATTGTTATCCGCTACGTTGTTTAAACTTCAAAATCATCCATTGCATGAATTTAAGTGAAATTCTTCGACATGGTATAATATTGTATAAATTGAAAGTATATAATAATTAATAAGCAGATTTGAAGTAGACTGTAGAAAAAAAAATATGAGTGAAAACAGGTATAATAGATCTTGGATAACCTAGAAAATATTATAAACAAAAATCTGTACTGTTAAACCGTCAGCCTTCATATTATAATATAATGATATTAGTATAAAATTTTGGCTATTTTCAAGTACATTAAAAAATTTTTTCAAAGAATTTGTTATACAAAAATATATATATATATTTAAAAATATGGTTTTATTTTGTGATAGTATCTTATGTGATGAATAATTTAATTATATTGTACTGAGTTCAAAAAGAAATAAACTAATTTTTTATTAGTTTAGCACTCATCACATACCAAAAAATTTAAATATAGATATAAGCAAATTATATTTTATCGGTAGTTGGTATTATACAGTTAATTCTCAGTAATTAGATTTTATTCATTTTTCTTTAATTTTGAAGTTATACGAAGAACAAAATATTATAAATTTATAATATAATATGGATTTATTTCACTAAGTTCATAAGTATAAGATGATATAATATGCAATAAAAACTACAAAATAACTGTATAAAATCAGTTAAGATAAAATTTAAAAAAATAAATTCACAATAATCTTTGAAAATAAAGTATTTAAAATGCATAGTATGCAAAATTAGGTTGTTATAGAATAATACAATGTATTAGTGTAAAATTAATTTTTCCCAAATAGGCAAATATTTCTTCCAATGGTAAATTATGTACAATTTTATGTATTTATTATTTAATTTTATATCTAAGAATAGTATTTACATAATTGTTGAATAAAATTTGAATCTCACTTCTTCTGAATTGAAAGTGAAATAAATTTTAAAATATGACAATATGTAATTCATGGGATATAAATTTAGTTATACTTCCTACTAAAAATATTAAAATAATAATTTAATAATAAAAAGTATCAAAAAAACACTTACATTTTGGCACAGAACACATAAATAAAATTTTCTGAAGTTACATTTAATAAAAAATAGCATAGATATAAGTTGCATACTTGATATTAATTTTGTCTACTATTTTGAGAAATTTAGTTATGAAAATATTTAAGTATTTTTATTAGTTACCCTAATTATACAATTATATTTTTAAAAGTGTAAATCTTTATAAGTATTGTTATGTTTTTATTTTGCCATGGTATATTTTGTTTATATTAAATAAAGGCGTTATGCGAGTTTGACATCATTATGACTGGAATCTTCAATAACTAATATATCTTGCGGTTAGATATCAATGGCTCTTCCTTAATAATTTTTATCCTTTTTTAAGATTTTTCTATTAAATAAAAGAAGGTTGAGGTTAAACTAAACAATGATAAAATTTTAGGATCTCAATATTTTTTTTATGTTTACGATATAAAAAGAATGACATATTTTTTTTCAAAAAAAATAAAGAAGAAAGAAAAAAGATATGAAATTTAATAAATATAAGAAATTTTAATATGCTGCAAAATATATTGTTAACAATGAATATTGTTTCATAGAAATTATTCATCTAGAATAATATAATAGTTAAATATATCGTTTAATATAATAATTATTAATTTGAAATAAAAATTAATGCGAAAGGACTGAAAAGTTTCATGTCTATATCTATATATATTATATAGCAACTTTTGTGTTTTTTTTTTTTTTTTAAATTGGTCATATGATATTTTAAAATTGTTTAACACTATGGATAATATAGTCACTATACTAGCGTGGAAATATTCAGTGCTTTAAACATATACGATTAAAGTCATAAATTCGATAAGTGAATAAAGATAATATTATATCTTATAATGAATAAAATGTACAATAGATATACCTAATGTCTTAATACGTATATCTATTTACTATTGTATATTTTATTGAAATGAACAAACAAAAAAAAAACCGTGAAGTATATAATATGGCCCGCAGTATAATCATAAATTTCGAATGTGACCAGCAAGTTGAAAAAGGTTTCACACTATACTATAGTGTCAAACTGAGTCTAAAGTCCTTAGTCAATTAAATTTTTAAATTTATTAATTACCATCGTGTTTTTTCTTAGAAAATCATAAAATGGAATATTATTTTCAACGATATTTTTTATTTAAACTTTTTGATGCACGGGATAAATGTAAGTTCATGCATACAAAGTTTAACCAACAATAATATTAATATTCACGCAACTTTATTTTAATATCACGCAATGAATAGTAGACAAGTTTGACTAATGGTACGTAGATACATTAATTGTAGGTATACAATATACACGCTGGTATTGATATTGTAGTTTCTTGGTAATTACAACTAGAGAAATTTTTAAACGATACACATTATTTCCTGAGTCTCGTAGTTGATGTAAAATGATGAAGTTATTGTCGTTAACGAGATGAAATAGTGGTTTATGAAGCACGATACAACTGATGGACTGTTAGTCAAAACAGCTGTTTTTGGTTAAATTGAAATTAAATGGATTAATGAAACGAATAAACGCATAAACATTTCAACTCAAGTTTAATTGGCTATTGGAAATATAATTAATATAGTCGACATTTATTAATATAATTATTAATATTCAAAAATAATAAATTATATACTCAATTTCCATAGGATTTAAATGGGAAGTATCTGCTTATCTTAAATTCAGTAACACGGTTAACTAGGTACATAGATTGGAGCTTGATAGCTCGCGGCTGTTTGTGTTATTGAAGTGACGACAGAGATGGACAATATGATAAAAAAATAGTGCTTCTGTAGGTCTCTCTCAAACCATCAAGTTTAAGTTTTTTACTGATATTTTCTTCAATAAAACAAACCTACAGAAAATTCATAAATACATTAATACATATAAAACTATATTTTTCTGATTGCTAAAGAAAACCACTATTTATTACCATACATTCATGGTCGCTATTTCAACTTTTTATGAAAGTTCCATCATAAACCATATTATAATTTTGTAATATTGGTGAAGAAAATTGGTATTTACACTAAATCTGTGACAAGATCGATAGGGGAGTGGGTTAAAAAAAAAAAATTATATAACTGAAATCACGAGTCACAAAGTGTTTTTTTCTTCATTTCGGTATAAAACCGTGATAAATGCAGTAATAATATTGATTATTGTACGAGGACTCACTTTAAAACAATAATAACCAACCAATATTTGACATCACAGCTTTTTTTAAATTTTGGAACGAGTGATTTTACACAAAACTTGCCATTTTGTATTATTATATTGTATAAACAACGTGCCCAAACTTATTTTGATAGGTCGCGAAAGCCAATAAAAAGCGCCATAGGAATACTCTGTCAGACGTTTATAATATCATAATGGTAGTTATATTATTTCTGAAATGTTCGATTGTTCTTTATTATGGTATTACGTATTACGTTATTATTTCTTAAGACACCAAACGGAGCTAGGAATGTACAGTAATTGAAATATTATTACAATGGATTTGATTTGAGTTTAATGTGTACTAATTTTAGAAGGATGATTACTATAAAAGTTATTTATTGATTGAATAATGAAAGCCATGATCTTGGTTTAAAATTTTGAATCGTCTTGACATTTTTTGATGTAGAAAAATACTATAGGTTGATTTCATATGTTGGTTTTAGAAATATCCAAATTTGCAAAGATATTTTTTTATATATATATATATACAGTTATTTGTTGTTGCATTATAAAAAAAAAAAAAAAAAAAAATAAAGGTATAAGGTTATTTGTAATTAAACGAGTAAATTGAAACTATGTAACATGCATGATTTTATAGATAAACATATATGAGTCTATGTGATAGGATAGTATTTTTTTCTCCAAATGAAAGTGTCTCTAATACATGGCTACTTTCCATAAACTATTCATGCTTACGTTCATTAAAATTTTTAGTTTTTTCTTTTTGAATGATTAATTGTTTTTATGAACTTGTATGTATATTTTATATACTCCTGTATTGCATTTACTCATTATGCCATTAGGTACAGGTAGTAAATTCAAAAAAAAAAATAAATAAATATATAAAAATATATGTAGTAGTATTTATAGTCATGATTTTGTTCTTAGATTATATTTTGATATTATTATATTTATAATGTTTTATAAAGGTTCAGGACTTATTTCATTTACATGAATTATTTCCCTGATGATCGTAGAATATTTTTAGTTATAGTTAAAATTTAATAACCGTGTTTCTAAGATCTCTTATTAGATTTTTATAGAAACAATTATAGTTCATTAAAAATATAATAAGTAGTTTTAAATGAATTATTACATTTATTGTTGGATTTTAAATAATTATAAAGTTGGAATAATTAGAACGAACTTTTATTAGAAAAAAAGTATATAAAAAATTTAAAAAAATATTATTTTCTAAATAACTATAAATGGTACAATGAATTAAAAATAAAATTCTAACAACTTATCGAAGTGTATAAACAATTTCATGGAAGGGGATTATATATTTTAAAAATAAACATATATTTATATTTTACAAAAAAGTATATATATATATTTTATAAAAAAACATTTTAAATTATGTTTTATTTAAAGACATAAGCTCTTTATAAGTAAAGATTATAAATATTGAATTGAAAATAATATAAAGATGTTTAAATTATTCACAAATTTCACACAAGGCTATATAATATTATATATTAGATATTAGTCTTAAAATTCAATTTTAATTATACATATTTATATGTGTTAATAAGTTATACGAAGCTGGTTAATTTAAATTTGGTTTTGTATTCTAAAATTATTTTAGACAAATATTAAATATAATATATGGTTGTACGCATTTATTTTCAATTTTAAGTAAATTGAATAATATATAAATTAATTTACGTGTTTATATTTTTAAAATCCATTTGTTTATGTTTTCCATAAAAATAAAAATATATTATACTTAAGATTTAATTGAATTTATTTAGATATAATATTTTATAAACTCTGTACAATAATATGATTTGTTTTAAATTTTCCAACTCTACTATAATATATCACTTATTTTTCAATTTAATACTTTTCCTATAGTCTAAAAAATACAAATGCTTGATTTTTTTTTTAAAATTATTATCATTCATTTTTAAATATCACTTATAATGAATAAACATTTCTTTACACTGCTCTAATGAATAATAAAATTAATTCAAATTTATGAATATTAACATGAAAATTTAAAAAATAACGTATAGCAATAATTGGATAGTATGAATGAAATGCACCACTCACAGATACTAAAGATATTATTAGAAGTTAAAAAATATTTTATGATATTGCTAAAATAAAATGAATAACACTTTTATTAGTTAATTATTATTATATGCAATGTTGAATATACATAGGTACAACATAGTATAAAAATACAATAAAGACGAGTAGATCGAGGATTAAGTGACCCAATGGTTTTTCTTTTAGGACCATTAATAATCTATATACTTAATAAAATGTATTTTTATACTTTTTTAAGTTTGTAATATTGGTTTATACCAATTTTATTTAAATTGTACCAAAATCAGTTCCGCAATAACTTCGGACATTTTATAACAGTTTTTCCTTCTATTAGGGTTTGCATTTGAAAAAAAAATATTTTGTTATACGTTACTTACAATTAAAATGTTATACAAATTTTGAGTTTATCGTTATTCAGAATTTAAACGTTATTTAATTTTTGCATTTATCATTATTTTGAATTTAAACGTTATTCAAATTTTACGTTTAATATTATTCAAAGTTAAAATATTTCAGTATATTTTATAATTTATAACTATAAAATAATTAGAAATTAATTATTTCTTTTTTATATAGTATATAAAATATAACTTTTTGCGTTAGGTTTTGTTTGATGATATATAATATATTTTGTTAATCCTCATGTTTTGTTTTGTGTTATTTAATTATTTATGTTTATTGTTTTCCGTCATAATTACGTTTAAAAATTTCAATCGTTTTTTTGTCAAATATAACGTTATTATAACGTTTGCAAGCCCTGCCTCCCATACAAATCTACTTATCAAGAACCTATACTCTATTTTAATTTCAGGTAGCCCTCTAAGTAAACTTAAACACTTAAACATAAATGGTAGAGAGATTTTTTATATTAAACCAAAAAAAAAAAAAATAAATAATGATAATAATAAAGAAAGAAGTAAAATAAAAATACACAAGATTTAAAACAAAATATTGAAAGTGTTATCACTGGGTGGCTTCTTTCTTCAAACTAAATAAAATATGTTATTTTTGTTTTCTTAATTCACATATACTTATTATATCTTTAATATAGATTGTATATTTTCTCCTTAAAATTAAAAAAATAAAAATTGTTCTATTAATTTATTGCTCTGGCTATACGCTTTGTATTAATCACTTTCCACGGAATGCTACACAGGTTTATTTTTTTTTGTATTGTATACATTCGCTTTGCGCATCTATACCACTACAAATGAATCGAAATGAGGAAGGCCGTACTTCCTATTAGAAATTCAATGAACAAAATTCTCGTCTATATGTCCGACAAAGCGGATACGTCGTCGTTTTCATCAGATGAAAAGGGATACGTCGTAGTTTTCATCGAATGAGACGGAAATACGCGTATTTATTGACCGGACTTCCACCCTGGAACGTGATCGACGTTCGTCCAAACAAACCGAATATTATAATATGAAATATATATTTCAATCCCAGCCTCACCATATATTTGCAGGTAATTTTCAAAACATAATAACATTATAAATACATATACTTGAATACGAGCGTAGAGTTATACAAAATTCCGTACTCGTGATGCAGAATACAGATTATTATATTATATTTGTCAGACGGTACGGCACCATACAATTGTATTATTATTTTTTGGGGTAACATAAGTATATTATTGTATAGTTAACAACTTTACTACGTAAAAGTCAGTTAAATTAACCGAAAAATTAACTTTTTATTCTTATTTTGATTAAGCAACTAAAAAAAAAAAAAATTATTCATCGCGTTTTGCTACGTATTAAAAGTATTAAAAACGATAGTCGATAAGTAAGTAAGCGTAATGATTATTATTTTTTTTTTAATTTAAGGAAGTGAAAAGAATATTATTTGTTATTCAACGCCTATATTTTTTTCGGTAATTATATAAATAATTATTACCGTTATGAGTTTTTCAAATATTTTTTTACTTAACTGTGTTTTAAAAACTAAAAATAGTTTCACATTAATATTTGTCTGCAGTTGTCCGATGAAAAGAAAATCAACAATCCACTTTTAAAATTGAAGTTTGAAACAAGTTTTTGATAAACTATTAGTTAACTTGAAAAATAAAATTACTGGTTTTATACAACTAAAATAAATAGTTATTAGTTACACAAAAATATCTGTAAATAAATAATTTGAAAAATCAAGTGCTTGTGTTTAAATATAATAGACATTAAATTCAAAAGTAAATGTTGTACTCTATTAAGATTTTCGATTTATTACATTTATTCACTTTATTCAATAAATTTAATTTATGTCATTTTATCTTAAATGTCCATACTTCTTTTCATAGATATCCAATTATCAACTGGAGATGTGAAGATTTTTTTGGTGTATTTTGTATTCTTTTAAGTTCCAATTGTGTCAAATTTTAATCGATTTAAGAAGCTAATATTGTATACTTGTATATTGGATACACTTTTGACTATTGGAGTTTTTTGCTTTTGGAGTATCAAAATATAATAAGATGTTTTAATCTTATATAAATTAATCTTTAAGCATCAGCGATAAAATCGTTTTTGTGGATAATTAAATATTAAGTGAAACAAGTAACAACTAATTGAGGATCTATAGGATATATATATATATATATATATACCATTTAAAAGTTCAAGGGTAGAAAAACAACAAAAAGGCTTTAAACTACACTTGATGGTTGGATTTTACTAAAAAAAACACTTGGCATTTTTAAAACAGATTACCGTGTACACATGACGATGGATGATGTAAATTGTGTCGAATTTTTGTGGCGGTGCTATGTATATTATATTGTTAAGTATAGCTGTTGTGTAGCTCTGTTCGAAATGATGAAAATCTCAAATCGGGCCGATCGATAGGATGATCGACGATTGCTTGATCCTTATAAAGTTGAATAACTGGTATTGTAATAATAATAACGTATAATTTTTTTAACATTTTCCTGAAAATATCATAATATAGATACCTAGATGAAATGATTTCCGAACAGACGTCATTATAATATAATACAATATAATATACCTCTCTTTGTTGTTGACATGTATCGTTATAATATTATATGCGTGTATCGAGAAATCTCGCTATCAATCATTCGTTCAGTCCTAAAAACTTTAATCACCCTCATCGATGACCATAGGTCAATCGATGGATACTCGTTGTCGAAGGTAGAACGACTCCGATCGAACACCTTTGGATTAACGGATGGGGAACCTCGTGTTTCCATACAATGCATATCTCTCACATATACGTCATGGCTTACTGAAATACTGTGATATTATTATTTGTTGGTATGGACACGCATTTGATGTGATAATCAATCCTTATAACTGCCATCCACGAATTCCGTAACTAGCTAATAATACAATAGCCACAGTTTAAATCGTGCAAAGTGCATACACTGAATGATTATACTGCAAGAGTTGTATTAATAATATCCAATTATTCCAGACTTGTTTCACTCTTAAACGGTACATATGATGATTATAGTGTTTATAGAAATGCAAGTTAGGGACTGGTACTTTAGTTTTTCTCAATTTAGGTTATTGTCTCTTCCCTGGTTAAAATCGGGTATTAGTTTTATTGTTAATACATACGTCGATATAAAATAATATAAATTTAATTAATTAAAGGTATATACGAGTATTTATATCATTATTTATAAATAAAAATACTAATTTAAAATTTGAAATTTCGGTAAAAATAAGTATTATTTTTCAATATACCAGAAATGTTTATAGTTATAATATCATAAGTAAATTAAAACAAAATTAAAAATTTTTTTGAACCTGATATTTTAATTTAAAATTTTTTAATTTATTTGAATTCTCTAGATGCAAGTAATGTATAGATATCCTATCACTCTATGGAAAGTTTTGAAAATTATGCAGTACATGTCAAGGGAATTTTCTTTTGACGAGCGTCTTTTTTTCAATTAACAATTTATTAATATGATGAATAGGTAAATATTGAACCTAGTCGTGTTACATTAATTTATGAAAATAGCAAAAAAGATTTTAATTTATTAAATACTTATAATGAATAATGTGATACAATAAATATCTGAGACAAATTTATGCGCAAACCGTGCGTACAATTTTATATTTTTCTAGATCGAAAATAAACGTTCAAAATATATAGACTCTGGCCAAGAACATGTTCAATAAAAATATATAAACATTATACAATTAGATAGTTGCCTATTAAAGTATAAGTATAATATTGTGGAGAATGAAATGAAATCCGATTATCTGAATTTTCCAGATACATACGGATTTGACAAAGTTACCGGATTATTTGGGTTAACGTGTTATTTATTCCATTACCCTCTAGGCTCTCACAAACGCTAAAACGAATAACAATACAAATATTTTTATATTCTTTTATAATATCAATTTATGGAATATAGTTCTATATACTTATTATTATTTCAAAGCATTTCCATTATTTAGGTACCCGGATCAAAACGAATTTTCTTATTTATTTAAAAACATTTGTAGAAAATTCGTATTTTTGCGACCATGCGTTATTTATTCGTACCAAAATCAAAATAGATAACCTTACTATCATACAAAATTGGTTAATGTTTAGAACAAAACTGTTTTCCTTTAAAAATAAGTTTCAACTTTCCTCTTCTATCAATTTCTCACCACAAAAAAGTTTCGTTTTTTTCTCAAAATAAGTTTTTTTCATTGACATCATATCTTATTTCCAAATATTTAAACAAAACTGGTAAAATAACTGATATTTTAGCCAAAACCTGTTTGGTTTTAACTTGTATAGTGTATTGTATTAGTGTATTACAATAAGCCAATCACTAATAGTTGATTTTATCGTAACCCAGATTAAGCCAATTATACGGACATACGTATTTTTTAATTACTTAACACTATTTTTTACAAAATTAAATATGGTAATATTTCATTAGCTAATACGAATATAATAATTATTATTAAATAAATATGTCATTTTCGTGTTAAAACTTTGGTTCACTCAACTATTTAGTAATTATAAATAATAAAAAACTATTTGATAATTAAATAACTATTATTTTAAATTCTAATATTTTTTTTTGTTTTAATAATGGGATAAAATTGTTGCTTTTGATTTTTAAACCTAATGTTATAAAAACAGTTGTATATTATTTTAAGATTTTAATTTTTATTGGTGGCATATATGAAATTTGACTGTCCCTTATTAACGCCTTATTTTTATTTTTTTATTCAAAACCAATCTTTATTTTTTTAATTTTCATTCAATACTAATTTAAAAGTTTGATTAATATATTACCTATAATATTATATACATTAAAGAAACCTAGGCTCAACTCTATTGTATTTTCCATAAATGTACCACCGGTTTAATTACAGCTAATATTACTTTAATCAAGGTAACATATTAAACCATAAACAATTTTATCAAGTATGTGCTCATGAATTTAAAAGTAAATAAAATATAAATTAAAATGTCCAAAATATTCAATATTATAAATAATTAAAATTTAATTTAATTAGTTTACATGAATGTCTTTAGCTTGGAATAAGTAGTGTGGAAAAGTAATACATAGCGTACATAAAATATCAAAATTATATTGGAATAATTAAAACTATTACCCCAAATATGCAATAAAAAATTATTTTATGTATTTAAATTCACTTGATTCTAAAATATGTAAAGTACAATTTTATACTTGTAATAATATTCCATCCAATAATATAGTGTTTTGAATGTAATTTGTATCACACTATTTCTGTTTGGTATGAGAATCAAATCCATCGATATGTAAAATCCGTAAATTCATAACTCTATATTCTACCATTTACAAATACTATATTAGTTATTTATACACTCGAACTTAGACTATCTTTTGTTAACCACCGTTAACCGTCATGGTAATAGCATTTCGGTGAGTTCGACAATTTTCGTTTAAAACTGTCCTCAGCCATGTGACGCGGTGTTCATAACATATCGACAGGCGAATTCGTACTATAGATATAATAATAGTCTCGTCCATGTTTTAGGCTCGGTTCCAAGCTTTTTATTGCAACAACGTCCGTCCACCTGTCGTTGGCATCTTACACGACGAGCCTAAAAAATAGTCGGCTAAAAAAACCGAAATATTTTTTAGGTGGATATTTTTCTCATCCGGTGAACAAAATGAACAACGAATATTTTCAAGAGTATACAGGTTGTAATAAAAATAACTAACATAATATTATGTAATTACGTAATAACTTATATTCTTAATAATGTTCTATTATTTCTTTCTTACAAAGAATTTACAACAATCGTTATAATTAAATTTAAATACACATATATAAATATATTTATATATATATAATATATATATTAAAAAGTTATTACATTTGTTCATTATTTTTTTTATACTCTATAAACTTGGAAATCTACTTTGCATATTGTTCTGTATATGATTCATAAAACATGTTTTACGAATGTCATTGACTAATTCCAATAATTAACTATATGTGATTTACTTAAAATAAGATCCAAAATATAGAAATATAGAATTACTTTGAAATCAAAATTATCGCGTCAACAATATGGTTCTTGTATATTTAATTTATAATGTGATGTATATTATATATATATATTATATCAAATATACAATTTTTTGGAAATTTCATTTAAAATTATTATTACAGCATAGTTTTAAACTTTACTATTTCTGTGAAGTGTGAATGCTTGAAAACCCACCATTCCTGTTCTTATCACCTCATCACTGTTTTTAATGGTAACAAATTAGTGCATTAACTTATTATTCTATTCACCAGATAAAGTGTACAATGTACATAATATATATCTAGATTCTAGGTATACGATATTATTAATTTTCCAGTATAATGTATAATATATTATCGTGTCTTTGCACAATTTTTTTTCGCGCGCTGCAATTTAAATTGTGCTATCAGAATTTCATTAAAAACATCTAACCCTTATGCACACGCGATGCCCATTTATTGCGGCGTCGCGTGTGAATTTACGGTTGAATTTTCGCGTTACCATAATACATTGTACTACTATCTTGCTGCACGCGACCAACGATTGACGGATTCTGGTGCGTGTGTACGGTGGATTCGTGTGCTTATACGCTTTCGATGTTGCTCGTGGTAAATCGCACCGGAAGTGTAGCGTTCGTTAATTTCCCGTCAAAGCCTCGGTCATTTGTTCCTCGTACAATAATATGCATGACATATTATTATGTTATCGCAAAATCTAAAGAAAATATTGCGGTTCGTGTTACTTATTTATTTATTTACTTTTTTTTTTTTTTTATCATGTTAGCGTTATGCACTTTAATCAAAATTTAAACGAAAATAGTTTCAGAATTTTATCATTTTAACATATTTCAGAATCATGGATAATACCTAATATATTTCAAAGTAATACAGTTAAATAACTTAAACATATTATAGTAGCTACGATGATTTAAAAACGTTATATATTTATGATTAATATGTATTTTATATTTGTAATATTTTTCGAATATAACAATTGATTATACATGATCTCACAACTATTTTATACTTGATGTGAAATTAATTTTTAGAATAACAATAAAATTAATATTTTATATCATTTTCATATAGTTTAATATATTAAATTACTTATTTAAGTTTCTAAATAAATACATTAACATATTTAAATAAAAACCATCAGTGTAAAAATTTACAAAACAAATATTTTTTTAAGTATTTTTTTCAAAAATTGCATTTATTATATTTATAATATAAGTGTTAAATTATTATTATAATATAAATTTAAATTATATTTTATCAACTTGAATAACAGAAATTTAATGACACGTTTCCGTGGATGCTGTACAACAGTAAAAATAGACCTATTGTTCCTATAAATAGATCATATTTTTAAAAAAAACATCAAAAATGTTACTATGTATAGTAAAATTCACAATAATATAAAATACATAACAGTTTAAGTTCCGACGAAAATCAAATTTTCAAGCATTTCTACGTTGCAAATAGTTTTTAATACATGAAATATTTTGAAAATTGTATGGAAAATATAAAACGATAATATAAACACTTGGTAAACATTTTAAGCATCTATGGTTAATGGTTATTTATTTTTTGAGTTACATCAAAAAACAAAGACGATATTGTCAAAAATTTAATTTGCGTAAAAATTCCTGTTTTTCTTTAATTTTTTGTTTATTTTTCTTAATAATTAAAAAAAATAATAACTTGCAATTTTTAAATTTAACCTTAAGGTACAAACAAGATCCTATTTTTGAATATCGACAATTTTTTGTATACTCATTCATTAAAAACAAAACATAGAAAACTAACACGTCATATTCATTGCTCCGCTCAAAATCTAAAATATAATGACTGCAAAATGAATAAATCACCATAATAATCATATTTATGTTTCGCAGTTATTACGGATTTTCCGCTAGAAATTCTTTTTTAATTGTTAATATTTTAGTCCTCTTCCTTTTTTTTTTTTTTAATGAATTAATAATGTATCATATTTTAAATCTACCGACAAATGTGCATTGACAATACAATCGTTGTGTTTTAACGAACATAATTGTTTTAACTTTAAAAACGTTATGCGTAATTCATAATATACATAGATTATATAGGTATATATAATATATGACCGATTTAAATATGGGTTCACCTAAATTAATATTAAAACTGAACAGTGGACAATGACACACATGCGTGGGTTCCAAATAATTGGTCTTAAGTTGTTTGTCCACAAAATATAATAAAATAAAATAACTCAAAGGATAAATACATGAATATTATTGAATATCATTGTAATAATATTGTAGAATTAAACGAGGATTCGGGCTTGGGGCCAACGACTAATAATTTCCGTTCTGTAGTAAATAATAATATTTAAATATAATATTGTGTGTACGCATGTATTATGTTTATAAAATTAAACGGACTTGGAGATATTACATTTAGTTTTTCATTAGATATTTTAACCAAATAAGAAATGTATACACCAAAATAATATTGTTATATATAACTCAATTTTGTCAGGATATTATAATGTTTTAAAAAAACAAATTTGATTTTTTTGTTAAAAAAAAAATGGATAAAAAAAACCGTAATACTTTTAAAATTAGAATATTTTAAGTTAAAAACTTTTAGCTTGAAGTGGTTGTAATAATTATTATAAAAAAACCGATTAGCCAGTTATAAAAATGTGTAAAAAATTGAATAATAAGTTTGTTTTTTTTTTTTTTTTGATTATATAGTGTTAATCGGTAATTTATATCGACCTTAACTATAAGTCTATATAATTAAGATTTATTTTACTTTAAATCCTTAAAATTAGGCATATTCATCCAAATAAATATGTACATGCTTAATTATATAGTTTCGGTAGAATTATAAATCAACTAAAGTAAAAATTCTGAAAAGAGATTCATAACTAAACAAAGTTTGAATAATAAAAAAAAAAAAAACTGTGTGGTTTATGTTGTACCGCACTAAATGCTGTAGATGATTTAATTTTTCTAAACAGTACAATTTTAGGGATTTTAGTACAATTGCACTTTGTGTTTGGAAATAAATTAAAAATATCATCTCTACTAATACCATTTTATAAATCTATATCAATATGAAATATTAGGACGCAAAATAAATGTGAATTCTTTATGTACCATTGTAAAATGTTTTAGTTTTTAATTTGTGAAAAAAACCTTTTCACTAATCATATCAAAATAGTTTTCATATTAATTAATTTAAAATTATGATAATTTTTTATTTTAGTCCATAAATATATTTATGTAAATCATATTATTATTAACTTAGTACCATAAGCATATTTATTATATTTGAGAAAAAATAATAAAAATGTCATACGAATTGTTAAGGGTAGAATTACTATTAAAAATAAAATATCAAAATTAGTTAAAATACTATTAAATTACTTAATTGTCAACTCTTTATACTGGACTAATAATCTTTACTAGATATTATAAAAAAAAAAATGTCTATGTAGTTATATTATTATCCGCACGTTATTTTAGCATTTATTTTATCATAAGTTTTTCACACTTGACATAATTATGATTTATAATTATTAATACGTACAATTAATGTGTGCAATTATAATATAAATAATCTCGTAAAATAATATACGTTTATCAAACTGATATAATATAATATTTCACCATATTTTATTCACCAATGATTTACTAATAATTGTTAATATCATGACGTTTACAAAATGCTTAAGGTGGAAATTTTTCCGATATAATCAATCACATAAAGCTTTAATAATGTATCCATTATTATTAATTTACGACTATTACATCTACAGCACGCAATGACTATATGTATAATATAATAAGTAAGGCTGTAAATTTAATGCATTAAAGCAATATACAAATTAAACTTAATAATGTAAGCTCACAATAATCACGTATTTGACTTGAAAGATATAGTGTAAAAAAGTATATAAAAAAAATAAGTAAAATATTTTAACTGTATATAATAAAGCTTTATGAAACAAAAGTATACTTGATATAATAATATAATGAATAGAATTAATGTGAAATTAACTATACACCAAAATATCAAGTGTTATACTTATGTATAACATTTACAATGTAACTCAATTTTAGATTTTAAATCTATAATTTTTCTTCAAATAAAATTTAAGTGTGAATGTTTCATTGATAATAATAATTATAATAACTTTAATAAAATACTTATTGTAAAATAAATTTTAAACAGTTTTAATTGTCTACCATGTTTGAACGATACAGACACATTGAATTATACAATTTAGGATCTAAAGTAACAATATTTTTACTAAAAATATGAACGATAAAATAAGAAAAACAATTTTGACTTAGCAATAACATAAAATACTATTTAAATTATTTTTATAAATTTTTAAATTTTAATTGTATTTTGGCGATAAAGACACACGTCCTTTAAACGAAGTGTGTTTTTGAATTGGCGAAAAGTGGTCGCACGGGTTCATAATATTACAATGTGCATTCATAGTGAAATACTTGTCGGTAAATATATTGTACGTAAGCACTCTTTATGTGAAAATTGTTTTGTATTCGTTATGAAGGTATTTCTTTTATGTACATCTTATTATATATATTAAATTGGGACTTCTACAGTAAATGGCTAGGTCATATTTTAAAAACAATTCAAATTGCACCCTATTCAAAATTTACTAAAACAACTAGAAAATATATGGATTACAAAAAAAGGAAAATCCTGACAAAACCTGGGACACATATGGTGACCCTAATGCATAGTACTTGCATCATGGATAGTTATATGATGTTGCACACGTAGCATACATATATTATGATATATTTTTTTAAATTATTATATCATTAACTTTTTTGACGATCGAACTGTATAAAATTTAATATTTTACACATATTATAATAAACCACGTTTAATATGTTAAAACTTTTGATCGCTATTAATAACTTCGTCAATTTTGACAATAAATAATATTATATAGCTCGGTATAATAGTTTTGTCTGGAAACGATTTTGCAACAACTTTTTGTATATTGACATGATAATCAGGAAACAACTAGATAACAGTTAGTATAACAATGATTTTCAACATTTAAATATATTAACATACATATATAAGTAAGGTTAAGTTTCAACAGTATATATTTTTTGCAATTTCTGATTATTAATTTTATAACTAATGTCCACAAATCACCTCATTATGAGATAACAATTTGTGATTTTGTTTTCAATATTTTTGCGTATTTTGGAAAAAATTCATATTATTGTATATTTTCAATAAATTAATATTATTATATATTTCGACTATAAAAACGCAAAAAATGTATATTTTATAGTATAACTACATTATACTTAACCGTTACTTTGTAATATTTCGTTAGGTATCTCAGGATGAAAAGGTTCGAAATCAAATTTTTTGAAAAATGGTTTTTTGTATATATTATTAAATATTTTATTCTTGTATAAATCAATTTTGAAATCGAGTCGATTTGATGATTATTTAATGAGATACTCAGAATGAAAAGGTTCTAACTCATACAAATATGAATGATAAGGGGCAAACTGAGAAATATCAATTATAACCTTTTCAATCTAAACAATAATTAAGAATGAGATAGTTCTAAACGGTCTTAGGTGGCTGCACACTAGTTGCGTCCCGAAGATATCTATGAAAAAAGCTTTCATCTGAATTGCGTCCCAAGTTTATTTTGTGTATAGACAAGTTGTGGCCCGGGTTTTTTAGTTCTAGATTATTTGATCTTGACTAATAAAATATAATCACAGTATAATATTGATACTAATAAGTACACCTTAGTCGTTGCTTTACAACCACTAAAAACGTTCTGTCATTTTTCTGTTTTAATTTATTTATAATATCGAATGAAATTTTGAGTGAAAAAAAATCGCACTTTATTTATAATTGACGGATATAAATTTCATCTGTATAAAAATTAAAAGAATTATGTTGATTGATTTGCTGTACTAAAAAGATTTATACAGCATATATTCATTTAAATAATAACGTAATTATCAAAAAAGTTTTAAATCATAAAAACCACGAAAAAAATAGTATTATTTTCTACTAAAACTAACTTACAATTGTTGATTAAAGTTGATACAATTTTTGTAGATGGGACCTTTAAAAGTTGTCCAAAATTATTTTCCCAAATGTTTACAGTTTATGGTTTACAAAATGATAATTATTTACCACTCATATTTTATATACTTCCCAATAAAAAAACTAAAATAAATAAAAAGTCGTTTATGCACATAATATTTGAATGTAACAAACTTAACATAACATTTTTACCAAAAACAGCTTTGATGATTTTAAAAAGACGATTCATTTAGCTCTAATAAAATTTTAGTCTTTTATTAGTTTAAAATGATGTTAATTTCACTTAGTCTAAAGCTGGTGGAGAAAAATACAGACAATTGGTTTAAGTAGTAAGTATAACAAAATAAAATATCGAAATCGATAAATATTTAAAATAATTTTTTGGCTTATTGGTTTTTAAATTCGAAATATATGAGTGACTGTTTTACAAATTACTTAATGACTATTCAACCAAAAAATAAAATAAGTAGAAATATTAATTGTTAATTTTAAATTGAAAACATACATTTCAAACGAGTCTAATTTCCTTCTTTTTTTTTATGGAAGAATACGAGTATACAGCGTCTACTATGCGCACTACTAATAGTTGTGAGGTTTTTCATTTGAAACTTAATGCTTTGTTCTACAGTGCCCATCCTGATTTTTTTGTATTGATTAATTTTCTAAAAAATGTACAAAAGGATACCAATATAAAATTAAACTTAAATACTCACAGAACAAATATAATTAAAAAAGAAACATGTATTAGAAATGTTATGAAATGGTTTGAAGAAAACCAAGTTTACAAACATGAATTTGTACAAATATTATAACACAAGTTTTTACTAGTGCCACAATACCTACGGATTTTACTAAATTGCACTAACATTTTTAACTTAAATAAATATCATTTTAGCATCAAATTGTAATGTAAAAAAACATTTTTAATCTAAAGAAATATTATATACGTTTTTAC
The DNA here is from genome assembly GCF_002803265.2 of Melanaphis sacchari. Classification (NCBI taxonomy): domain Eukaryota; kingdom Metazoa; phylum Arthropoda; class Insecta; order Hemiptera; family Aphididae; genus Melanaphis; species Melanaphis sacchari. The sequence goes on along the minus strand of NW_020271135.1, from coordinate 1,167,119 downwards.
CAATGTCAACATTAAAAAAAAACAAAACAAAACATCATTTTTAACCTACCTTTAGTATCTACTGATGCTACTGACAGTCCTAAGTCTGTATAAAAGTGTGAAGGAAAATGAAGCTTTTTAAATTTTAATTTACATATTTCAACTAATTTAATTTTGAAATTTCGAACCGTTATTCATATGTAACCTCGAAATACTCGGACTGCAATTTGGAAGAAATTCTTACCGTGGGACGCAACTTGTAGCCACCTTTAGGTATAATATCTTAGAATGAAAAGAAACTGTTGTAATACGGTTATACCACTGATACAATATAATACAAATTATTATTGTGCCATAATAAAATATTATTCTGGCATGTAGATATTTTCCTGCCTATTTTCGTTTTCTTGGTGTGATAGGATAATATACTGTACGTCTTATACACGATTAAGTATAAACTATTGACATAATGTTGTTAATTATAGATATTATGCTATTTTCATTCAATATCAGATACTGACAAAGTTTATTATAAAAGTATATTTTAGAATGTATGATTTAAAAAAAAAAGTTTGTTGAGAATTTTATAACTTAAATAGTATAAGAACCTAATTATATATATTTTTTTATACATATTTTTAATATGTTTTTTAACTATTTACTTTTTTATCCTTGATGAAATTTTTTTTTTCTTTTATATATTTTTTAATTTTTAGAAAAAAATATTTATTGTATTCATATTAAATATATCTATATAATATTTATTATGAAATAACTAAAAATAATATGTTAAATTAATATAATAATTATGATTAGCACGTATATAGAACTATTATATACTAGTGTGCATTATGATTTATGACTAACAGTAAATAAATTAAGTGGATTTAATTTGAGCACCCATATGAGTTTTTTAACTTGTGTTCATGGTTTTTTCTGATAGTGTTCTAAATACTACGTGACTACAAGATATAGTCTAGCTGATTTTTTAATTATTATATTCGTGTGAGTTTCTCTGTTTAATTTTATTTAACGTCATTAATGAGAATTGATAGACTTAATGATGAAAGTTTTCACGAGAAATAATTTAACAAATTACTCTCAACTTATATCTATAGTTTATATTATAATGGTAACTGATATGATAGAATGTGATTCATACTTAATGGTTACTTAAGATAGTAAGTTACCTAAATTATAGGTTATTTACATTTTCATTTTGAATTCCTATCATCTTTGTCGCTTTAAAAAAAAAAAAACTTTACAATTAAACGTTTTGCTTTAAGTATCAATTACTGCTGTCGTGGTACGGCCAATGAAAAGTGTATATCTAATACAACCGTATGCTATATATACTTGTATAATACACGAGTTTCAGACTTGCAATATGTTCTATTATTGAATATTAGTATTCAGCGAGTTGATTAATTACAATTGTTGAACCAATACTTAATCTGAAGTATGAAAAAAAATTCTCGAAATGTCACAGTCATCCCAAATCATTATCCCACCAAAGTCATCGTCGAAGTGGAAAATATACTCTCACATTTTTTACAACCTAGTAATGTTGTACACAAGTACTTAGTTATATAAAATAACAAGTAATGACCCTAAAATGTAGCAACTATAATGGGGTGGGCAGTGAAGGGTTCGTTGATGTGCAGTGAAGTGGCGGGCGGCGAGAGAACTATAAAACTTGTGCCCTGTCCTTGATGAGGACGCTAGAAAAACGTATAAACCTACCTGTATAAGCGGCTTAACCACGTATATACCAGCTATATAGGTAACGACGTTACGCATACAAACGTAAGTCCGTTTCACCAGTGTGTCCACGACCTTTAACGTACTGCTGTAGCGCGCTTGAATTAATTTTGTTTTATTTCGTCTGGTCAGGTCACATATTATATACCTCTATTCGATATAAAAATAGAAGAGGTGAATCGAATATGGAATATTTTCTAGTTATGGACATGGTAAGCTATTTCATGAATAACGCAATACTTCATATCTTTTGGACAATAAATTTATTCGACTGTAACTATAGTATACTATTTCAGCAAATATTTTAACGAGGTAGATGCTATTTGTTATTGTAATTACTTTAGTAATGTTGTCTCAAGTGATAAACATTAGATTTTTTTTCAATTTTTGTAACAACAAAAACTAAAAGATATGTTAAAGCATAAAGCTATATTTTTTTACCTAGGTATTGAATTTCTTTTATAGCGTTATATTTAATACAAATATAATGTACTCGTTTATAATGAGTCTTAAGATAAACTTTTAAAATTTGCTGGAATGAAAAAGTACTAAGTTTAAAACTTTAAAACAATGGTGATTGTCATATGGAAAATTAATATTTTATCAATTTAATAGGAACTTAAAAGTCAATAAGGTTTGTTTTATGCTATACAAGTACCAATTATGGAATTATTTACATTTGTTTTATAAATATACCTTTTGGAATATATTTTATACTTGTAATCCATCACATTAAACACGTTTTATAAAATATAAAAATTAATTTTCGAGTAAGTTTAATAAATTGAATCGATACATCTCCTTAATTATAAGTAGGCATGTTGTATTATTTTCGGTCCTTTTTCATTTCCACTAAAGTTATGTCATTACGCAAAGGTTTGCGCGTAATTACGCTTAATTACCCCGGTTGTGATCACCTCGTTTTCAGTACTTACGATGATGTGGTATCTATACGCATACCACTTGCATGTAATACGCACACTGTGTGTTATGTAGTGCTATAAATCTTTGCAGCGGGAGTATACGCGTGTCCGGCCGTGCGCGTGCGCAGAATAGTGGTCGTGAAATGATATTAGGCGGCGTTCTAGGCACTTGGCAGGTGCATGCTATACACAGTATTTTAGCCACCGCTGACCTACTACTACCACTAGTACTATCACTAAGCGTAGCGTGTCGATATGTAAAAAAATATAAATTAAATGAAAAAAAAAAAGTATACAACACGTCGCCGCCGACAGTTCAACTGTGTCTATTTATAATAATAGTTTCGTCAAAATACGATTCAAGTCTGCAGTGCGCGCGGCGTCATATTAAATAGATACCTAACGCCAGCGGCGGTGGAGGCAGTCGCGAGACGTTCAGATAACAAAACTAATTGATATCCAAAAAAAGATAAAGATTATATACTGATAACTTATTTAAAAAATAAAGAAAATATAATGAATTCGTCTAAAAGTTCAGATAGAAAGTAAGAAAAATAAATTTAATTTAAATGAAAAAAATATATACAATTTCTGTACATATCTGTAAACTAATGTATTTAATCAATAAAAAAATAATTTTTAATAACTGTGTTGAATACTTATTCTTATTTATTAATCGAATTAACGGATTTTTTTCAAATGACGTTTTTAATTCAACGCCTTACTAACACCATCCACTTAATAAAATTGTTTTATTGATTTTAACTACGCTTTATTTTGACTACTTACTTTATAAATTTGGTTTTTCACGTGTTTTATTTTATCATTCTAAAAAAGGATTTTTTTGTTTTATCGTATTTAAACATTGTGTATTAAACCATATTTATTTAGATAATATGACACAATATAATTTAGATAAATTTAATTCAAATAATTTTAATGAGTTACTAGTATCACATGTTACATGTCAAAAAAAGTAATCGCGTTATAGATTATGAATATAATTTACTTAAAATTAAATCATTCATTTTTTCCCCATACGATATTATTATGAGTTATCTACAAAGTATGCGGCTGGACTTGAGGTACTGTAAACCGTGTAATTTGGATCGGCATGTATAATCGATTTCGCCGAAAAATATTGTTTTATATGTAAGAAACTTATCAATTACGCTAACAACTATGCTGGGATATAATATAAGTGTATTGATTCCATTGACTGATATATAACCCTATTACTAAATATTTAAACTAATATTTAAAATACTTGTATTTAAATAAAAACATTTACAAAAGATTCACTTATGTTAAACGGGTATAAAATCATAAAATCACTTTTCGTTTAAATGGTGATTCTACTTATCCTAGATTGCATTATGCGTTTACTCCCTTTTATCCTTTTATTTCCCACGACGTTACGTACTATTACACAGTTGAAGAATTATAAAAATCACAATAATAATAGGTATAGGTAGCAGAATACACGTGAACAAAAATATAATAATTAAATAACGCAGTAGCTCTTAAATCATATTGTACCACAACATGGGCACTGTCTGTGATTGGCGTGATTATAATATTATTACCTCTCGGTCGTTTACAACATAAACGACCTGTCTAACGATAATCAATATTACGTGAACCGATAGAAATGGATGGTGTGTATTGCGACATCAATATTGTACAGAAAAATATATTATAATAACCACAGTATTAGAATACTTGATGGATCATTTAAAAAAAAAACCTATTGGTTTAGATCATAATAATATGGTTAGCTAGTTTAAGTTATATTTAAAATTATAGACCAATTGTAATGGTAATAGCTTTTCTCATAAAAATAAACTACTTAAAATACTCTTTTAAAAAGGATCAATAATTCTATAACACATATTTATTATTTCTTATCATTCAATTATACGTATCTACATTAGGTTTTGTTATCGCATCTTATAATGATAGTTTTGATAATGTTTGCTGCATATAACATGTATATTATAATATAATTTAGTATGAGATATGACAAACGTACAACATAATTATAGTATGTATAATATATATAAACATAAACATTTTATAAAGAAAATAAATGTAGAATATTATTTTCGTGCGTGTCATCCCTCGTTAATTTAATTTATTATATTTTTATTGTATAATTTAATATTATATCTGCTCTATAAGTATACGTGTTTCCGAAAATAATTGCATATTAAACTGTTACTTAAACTATATTATTATCATTTCATCCAACGCGAAAGTGCTTTATCTTTGTTCACTTTATAAACTATTTTTATTCTTAAAATAAAAAGTTATAAAAAAAAATAATATGTACTGATGATTTAATTTCATAAATTTTGTGAAAAAAATATTATTTATAGGTATTATGTAGCTGCTGTGAAAGAAAGAATGAGAATAGAAACTGAAAAAGATACTTAATGTATAAAACTGAGCCAACAAAATAACGTATGAAATAATCTAAGATTAGTTTATTGAGAATAAGTAATAGATATTAGCAATCAACAAAAAATAAAATATACAACTATGGTTAAATATGATGTTGTCCAAACAGAGATAAAAATGTATAAACAATTAAACCAAAATAATAATAACATAGTTAAAAGATCCTTTAATGAAATTTACAGAGAACAATCAATGTGAGCAAAAAGGAAAAAAAAAGAGAATCAGTAGAATGAAATATAATACATGAAAGTTAAGTAATGAAAGAAGAAAAATTTAATACATTAAAATGTATACTAAAGTATACAAATTTTTAAAATGTTTATGTATGGAAAAGAGTATATTGATGAAGTTAATGATATTAAAGTGAGTTGAATACATTTCGAGATGGGAAAATATATAGCTTTTATAAAACCAGACAAGAAAAATAATAGATATAATATTAGCGAACTACAATTGCATTTAACCACTTAAAAAAAGCAAATAAGTTTTTTCGTTGTCAATCAACAATTTTTGCTTTAATTCAAAATGTCATAAATATAATTTGTTTTGTTTTTTTGGGTTAATTTTTTTGCCTGTAGGGAATCTATCTGAGGTTTGGGCTGGCTGAAAAACTAGCTAATATAAAATAATAATAAGACCAATGACCTTTGTATTCGAAACTTTATTTTTTTTATAATAAAACACAATAAAATTAAAAATTTCTACGACCTAATTTGAATTTTCCAGAGCACAATAATTTTGTCTTATTAGTATTGTTATTACAATATTTCCATTACAGTAACGTCGTCCTTAATCATATCCTACATGCGGGGTAAAGTCGTCACGCACCCGCCTACAGTCTGAGCGGTTCTCGATTGATTGAGTAATGTTTCATCGAAGAAGGAAACCTTTGTTGACTACTGTTTCACGCGATAGAAATTTGGTTATTATTATTGTTATATTCGTAATGGCCGTAATATTATTATTATTATTATTATTATTATTATTATTATTATTATTATTAAGCGTCCATCGCGTTATATGTATATATATATATATATATATATATATAAATAGATTTTATTGTGATATCTGGTTCACCGTTTAATTTAAAAGCGGCTGCTGTCGTATTATTAAATTGAAAACGAGTCGAGCGAAATGTCAGGGGACGTTTGGAAAGGTGGGAAAGAGGAATAGCAGGGCTGGAATGATCAAAAAAATCCCTTTCTCAGTCCCCCGTAACCATCGTCTATGGTTACTACCGGAGTGGACCAGAGTAATGGCGGTGTTGGAGGTTGTTAAGGGAGTAGAGGAGTGGTCGTCGAGGCGGCTTCGGTTATTTTTTTCGATTACAATTTTATTGCACCCATCGTTTAATATAATAATGTACATATATATATTGTATAAAAGCAGAGGTGCTACGGTGACGGCGATGGTGGTGGTAGTGGATGTATATAATGTACGATAAAAATTTGTTATTTTCCAAAAGCGAATAATATATTACATTATTATTATGGTTGTGTTGTGTGTTTTTCGATTCCAGTACTAGTGATAAATGAGAAACGCACATAAATTATTATTCCGATCTGACCGCGCATCGATCTCACACCCACCGCCGTCAATGTTTATGATACAGTTGCAGGTAGGTAATAGCTAATAGGTATTGGTTTTTACACCAACCGCGACACGGTCGACCGACTCACGACGTCCGTTTCGAAATAGAAATTGGTAGCATGACATAAATATGTGTAATTATATTATATTAAATTGTGTTATGTAAGGATAAACTCAACGTCCTGTTCTCTAACCAAATAACATGGCTATTAGGATGATTGAATTTACTTTTTCAACTAAAAAAAGAATTGAAGCTGATAGACCAATAAACTATCTTCAGAATTAAAGTTAATCTAAAGACCTACGTATGTGGTTTACACGTACCTACAGTAAGATCCATTGATTACAGACCACATAACATAGAAGTTTTTCTCTAAGTGATTGGTCATAGTTAAGTGTTAAGTCAATTACCGACATGATATTAAATTCACTCGGTATAAACAACAAATTAACAGTTTTTGTGATGTAGACCTAACACGTTAGTTATTCGTAAAATCCAGTCTTTTATGATCCATAATACTTTTGAATTATCGATTTTGGACTTGACATCTATTACAAAATATAATTATACGTCACCAACTACACTCCACAAACATCGACAGACTTTATAATACGTTATTGATAGAAAATTAAATCAAAAAACCGTTTATATTTTAGAAAATAACTTATAATCACGAATTTACAAACAAAGCAGTAAAAATTAACATTTTGTCGAAATAAAATGAATGATAAGTTTACACAAACTGCAATCCATTATATAGATATTATTGTGTAGTTCATATAACGCTACAAAAAAAACTTCTGGCACTCAGTTTCACCAGACAGAACATAATAATAATAAAAAAATAATATATTTCCAATACGCTTTTAGCATTTTGTTATTTTTTAATATTTACAAACATGACAATGCAGTCACTAAATTATTTATAAAAAATTATTTTTTCATCCTTCAGCGTGTTATGTATTATGCTATTTTTGTAATATTTATTTATTTTTTTGTTTCAGAAATCAAAGATGTTAAATGATCTACTATCAAAATTAAATAAAGCAAATACAAATAGGTACGTACGTTTTATAAAAATAACAAAGCCTTTTTTTTTTTTTAGTTTATTTGATAAATAGTAAATTTTTTTTACAATACATTTCACTTCATATGCAAATTACAATAAAATCGACTTTACAGTTTATTTTGATCCTGAAGAATAAAATAAGTGAATTACAATTTTTTTATATTAAGATCTATGCTGTATAACAGTGATTAAATATACCTACTAAGTACCAACTATATTAGGTATACTTATACATAATGTATAATTATAATATTATCTATATCATAAGTGTATCCGAATTAACTTTTTTTATAATAAATGAATGGTATGATTTTTCAAATCCAAAATTATTAACATTTTATTGCTTTAATTGTGATATACAATACGTTTTAATCTCCGTCGTTTATATTCGCTGTCACATTGGCAATTTAATACTTATAGGTTATTAACTTTATATTTAATACTCTTGGTGTAGTTTTATTCGTGATGATAAATAATTTAATGATTTGAACGTTCTTTTCCTATTTCTAATAACTATTTTATCTTATGTTCAATTTTATTGATGGATAGCTAAACTGACCAAATTCACTCAGTATTGTATATAATTATTTAATTATTTTTTATTTGAATATTAAAGCCTGTAATAACGATTTATATATTTGATATTAATAAATTATCTAACATCACGCACGTATATTAGTATTCAGTATTCATATAGTGTGATAAGTTTATATTTGGATAGAATATAATGTACCTACTTGGTATTTTGTTTTATTTAAAAATAAAAAACTTCAATAAGTCTGGATAAGTAGTATACACATGTGTACTATTTTGGGGCATGAAATTTAAATAAAAATTATCAACATTTTCATTAAATATTTTAGATTAAAATGGAAAAATTTAAAAAACGAAAAATGCTATAAAGACCATCAGTTACCAGATGTGCTGCAATGTTTTACTACCTCTTGAATAGATGTTCATTATTTTACATGATACATAATTTTGGATAATTTTATGTCTTGTTTTGATTTAATATTGAATAATTAACTTAGGTATCCTTACACTTGTGCACTGGATTATTAACCCAATAATAATATGGTTATGTGTTATTATAATTTATATTCTGTGTTGAAGGTGGGGGAGCTTTCTATAACATAAGGATAATAATATAACGTACCCATGTTTATGATGCTAGGTTGTATAAAAGGGGTTGAGTATAATTTCCTTAGTAAAAAGTTGTTGTTTGCGCAACGGGGGGTGGGAAGAGGGTTGGACAAACTCGATTTGAGTAACAATTGAATTAATTTTAAAACAAGAGTCTTGTTATAGTTTGAAAAAAATACCAAATACGTTAATAACTAATTCTCTATGTAAAAAAAAGTTAAAATTAACTTTACTTAAACTTTGTTTATTAATTCTTTGGAGTCTCAGGGAATAATTATAGTTGTATGTGTTTGTGGAAAGTTTTTTAACAGTAAAAAGTATATAAAAAAATTGTTATGCTATGATGTTGACGACTGGAAAACACTGAAAACGCGTAAGGTCGCAACAAAATCATATTATTATATACTATGGTATTATATTTTTATAATTCTAAAATATGAAATATATACTTCGTGATTTTATTTTTTGACGAATTTGGTATTCTTTAGAAATTATATTTTTTCACATTTATATTAGGTATTTAATTTAGTTTTTTTACTCTTATTTTACATATTTAATATTTATCTAATTTTTTTTTTTTTTTGTATAAAATAATTTATGTGTTTAATATTTAGACGGGTTAAAAATTTAGATATGATAAGATCGTGTAGCAAAAGCTCAACTTACGGAATTAAACTTCATAAACTTATGAATAAAACAAATGATTCTGGGAAAAGTAGTCAAAAATTATAACATATAACATTTGCCGTTAACAAGTATTGTGTACAAGAGGTAAAAAAAAATACTCAAACAAAAACAATAAAATAATAAAATGTATTTTTAGTTTTTAAATATTAAAATATATATGTTTTGAAATAGTGATATAATATTATAATTTAATATATTTTTTGTACACATACTTTGAAACCAAAACATGCAAAAAAAGTTTTTTGAGAAAACGCGCATCACGGAAAAACCACCTTGTGCACATTGTATAATGTATTTAACGTAGATAACTTAATATTACATATTGTATATAATTTTTTGTGGGGCCAAACAATAATACCTCCGCTGCTATATAGAATGCCAATGATTGGTGGGTTTCATTGCAGCCCAATTATTATAAAATGGTACGCATACTACTTGGTCCAAAATCATTGAAATAATAATTAATAAAAGTTTTACGAGTTGTATATGTTATAATTATATATATATAAAAAAAAAAGAAGGTAGTTTGAAAATAATATAATATATATGATAATACAATATTATAGTACAAGTATCATATATTATGTACCACTAGATACTTCACCTTTTTATCTTAGATTAAATAAGTATGGTGATTTTTGATAGCTTAGGGGATAATGAAATATTTGAGAATTTAAAAAATTGAATTTTTTCAGTGCATGAGTAACAATATTTAGGTTTTCCTGAATTCTATATATTAGTTTTATCATATGTTGGTAGGTTAGTTCTTTAAAAGTCATTTTTATCCATTTATTAACAAAGTAAAAGAGTAATGACCATCAGAAACCTATTTCTTAAGTATTAATTAATAATCAAGTATATGTATCTAATTACAAATTATATATTTTACGTATTTATAAACAAGTTTATTATTCTATAATTTAAATATATATATATTTATAAAATTTACAATTTAAAGTTATTATACTTTACCAATAAGATGATAATGCTATTAATTTTAAATAATTTGTTCATAGGAAAAAATAGTAAGGATAATTTATTATTGTCTATTATTTATTTTGTTTATTTATGTATTCATGAATTATAAAATATATTTTTAATTATTAATATATTATTATGTTAACAATTTAATAATAATTGAAATGTTATATTTATTGATATATTTTATAACTTTTAAGTTATACATAATATAATGAACTCTATGTATATTGTTTTTGAACTATTTTATCCGATCTATCCCATTTTGATTTAAATTTGAACGATTACATTTCTGAGATATTATTGATATATATTCAGTTATTCATTTTGACATTTAAAAAGATATATTTTAATTGAAGGTATTGTACTGGTTAATATTTAATCTAGGATGATGAAAATTTAGACGTAGACATCTAATGAAGTGCGTTTATAATGAATGGCCGAGTCTAAATTATATTTATTTATTTTAAATGGTATGTCCTATAAATAATTTTTACACAACGTTTATAAAATAACATATTACATTTTAATAAATAAGTGTAACAAATTAGCTTAAAACGTGAAACAAATTTAAATACAAATAGGAGAAAATCATAGAATCAAACTGAATATTAATATGTATTGTTTTGTTTTAGTTTGGTTAGCTAGGAATAATATTTAATAAATATAATAAATATATGACCTTGATGAGTCGTGTAGGTAAATTGCTATTGACTTCTAGCGTTAAAGGAAGGAACACAGAAGTTGATCAAGGCAAGGAGGTAAAATAAAGTTGGAACTAGCTTCTTGGCGTCAAGAGCAGATAGTATAAATTTTGAGTGAATTAAGGTTAAAGGAGTAGTCTTGAGAAGGATGCTGTATCTTGAGAACTATTATATATAAGCATACGGTTGGGTGGGCGTGAAATCGGAAATTTACTACTGGACTTTGTGCCTTTCCGGGTGGACGGAGGCATTTATACACGTACGCGCGAACAGCGATATAATAATATACAGCTACTGTTTTGGGTTCGACGGGTTTGCTTTCGTTGCGGCGATCAATCGATCTGTGCACATTGAACATGAAGATTTATTATTGTAACTACGCACCGCTAAGATATATTGTCCGTGCAAAATCTACGATCTCTGTACTATCCGTCTCCGTCTCTTCGGACCTGTTCTTCACGCGTACCTTACCTGCTAGTAATTGTATACATATATTATACACCCATGAAATGTTCGAACGTTAAAGCGTTTGAATAAGTTTTAATGGCAGTGACAGAAGTTATGGCGAAACAAACGCAAACGAAATGATGATAATGATAATCTAAGGAGGAAGCGCTAGTTAGTTGAAAAAATTGACTTAAGTCAATTGAACAATGTAAATGTTCAGAACGTTAATAAAAATAAAACATTGTTTTTTTTTTTTTTTTTTTATTGATCTTCTTAAAATACATTGGCTGTAAAGACCATAAGTTAAAGATTTTTTTTTACATTTTTTACTTTACATGTGAATATTTAGATAAATACGGATATACTTAAAAATCATATACTGCATATAGTTATTTCGTATGTGAGTTGAAATTATCATGTCTAAAATAATGTAAATATTGAATAAACTTCAATATTTATATAATTATTTAATTCTAAAAATATATAGTCTATCGAAAAAAATACTATCAAAACCTAGATATAAAGTTCATAATAAGTTTATTTATTTATACCTCTTTACGTTATAATCCAATTCATAAATAATATATATACAATAAAGTGATTGTGAATTTCAATATCTTATGAACTAATAACTAAACATTTGATTAGAATTAATCCTATACTATTACTTTCTATTAAACATTATTTTATTATGGTTATGTATGTAATTCTATAAACTAGAATCAAGATCAAATAATATCTTTTTCAGTCATTTCGAATGTTTTTACTATACTGCGTATACTAGAAAAATGTTTTATGAAATCTGGTCAATACCAAAGTTTTTTTGTTTTTTTAACACTGTAACCTCAACCACTTATGAAAGATTGTTATCGAATTCAAACCATTTACAAGTTATATAAGGATAATATGATAAAATACTTCATAAAGAGCTGGTTAAACCAAAAATGTATAATTAATAATTATTTTCTTTCTATCTATACACAAAAACACAAAAAAGAAATACACACCCTACAGGTACTTTCTGGGTGTCTGCATGTGTAATGTCGGTGTAGAACACGTTGACGAGTCGAGGCACTTAACTGTGACAGTATTTTATAATACGGTGGCTATATGCGGTTACATTTAATTTTGTTACTAAAGATTTTTATACATTACATAGTTATTTATAAGGACTATACCACTGTATGATGTTTGATAAGAGGGCCCTTAAGTACAATATAAAATACACAGAATTCGATCGAATGTACTCATACAAAAACAATACCTTCTAATGCAGCCATAATAATATGGTATTCATTAAAATTAAACGATAATCGATTTAACACAATATATACGTTACTACTTACCGGTTTGTTATTTTTGTTGTTGTTGTTGTACAATTCATCGATTTTGTTGTTACGCGTTCCTCGTTCATAATATATCATTGTGGCACAACACAACCAGAATTTATTTGTTAGGTGTTGGAGTACTCTAACTAAGATATTTGTTTCCATAAATTGTTTTATATATATATATATATTAATTTCAATTTAAATATTATAATATAAAAATTGTAAACGTTTTTATTTTTTAATTCTCAAATCAAATACACTACAAAATTAAAATTAAAATCAACATACCTACTAAAATATTTTGAACTCATTAGTTATTTTTTTTATATTTAAACAAATTTAAAAGAATTAAGTTTTATGAAAAATAAAAAATAATTTTTTTTTGTTTTAATTAAGTTAAAAAAAAGAAGAAAAACATTTAGTTTATTTAAGAAGATACTTAAAAAATTACAAAAGAAAAAAACATACAACTATATTTACAGTTTGTGAAAAATAAAAATAAATTTATGAAACGCATATTAATCATTGTTAATTGATGGACATTATTAAAATACCTTAATACGGTGTTAATCAGCAATAAATGGAAAAAACAAATTTCTCTAAAAAATCAAACAAACTAGCTACTAAAAAATTCAAGATTAATTTAATTAAAAAAATACAAATTAAAAAGTTTTAAAATTGAATCAAAGTTTGTGTTAAAAAAAATTATGTCTTACATAAACTAAAAACTACATTTTTGTACAAATTCACTAATATAATGACAATAAGTACATATTAATTACTATTTATTACCCAAGTTTGTGAAATTAAAAAAAAGTGGTTTAAAAAAACATTTTTTTATTAATAAAATAGAGATATAATAATATGCTGTACAAAAAACTTTGAAATCAGTGTGTCCTTAATACATTACTTACCTACTGATACAACAATCATGTACCTTACTTAAACTTAAAGTTCAGCTAAATATGTAGTCATTACTTGTTATTATATACTATAGTGAGATTATTAGCCGTTTAAAAAGTATAATTAATGTTTGTAAGTTTGTATAATCGTTTTTATTTTAGTATTTAACGTAAAAACTATGAATAGTTCATTAATTTAACTAAATTATCTTAAAAAGAGTTATTAAAATTACTCCATAAAGTTTAAATTGAATCAAACTTGTATGTATCCTTTCCACTTTTCTCTCTTTGCTGCAGCCCTACTGTCGTTATGCCCTCATCATTATTTTTCGGAAGCACACATTTTAACTTCAACCAGTTATAGAAAATCAAAAATTAAATCAATACTCCGTTACATATAATCATATTATCGTTTTTGTTTTTTTTTTTTTTATTTGTGTATAGTTAAATCAATAAAAATAAACAATTCCTTATTATTTGTATAATGTTTATCGCTGTTTGTATATATTATTTACTCGAAAATCACGTGACAATAATATCATAGAACGTATACATTATTACTCCAGTTACTTTGGATTACGACATAATTTATTGCCTTTTACGTTGAATAAACGTTAAATATAGCAGCATTTTTCATATACAACAATATAGTTGTAATAGATTATTTCCATATTTTTCTAATATTGTTCATACGAACATTGAATGCAGTTTTGTGATTTTAAAAACATTGCTCGTGTTATTACTAAGAGATTTAGAAAGATTTAGTTTATTGTCCGTGAACAGTATACAATATATTATGATATATTAAATTGTAATAGTTATGTTAAGAGATATTGTTTTAAAACCTAATTTCTGCCAGTTATGGTGTTCAAAAAACTATTGTATTATATTAAATAGTACCTTTAAAGAACATAGGTATTATTTGCTAATATATTAAGATTGCCTCTATTATTTTTTTAAGTTATATACTCATCATAATTCGTTGAGTGATTCAAGATTTTTATTTTTTTTTTTTATTTTTAGAAATTATTTTATTTCAGCAATAATTTTATAATGATAATCACTTTCAAAAAATTTAATGTAAAATCAAGACTATTATAATGTAAAAATATTAATATTTTATTACCTATATTTAAATAAAGTGATCTCAACTAGGTAGCAGAGTTATTTATTTATTTTTTTTTTTTTTTATAGTATAAAATAGTGGTTTACTTCACCTTTTCAACTATATTAAATAGTTTATAACGGAAATAAAATACTCGGCTCACTTCATCCCATACATTCAGGTAAAGTGGATAACTTAATAGAATAAAAAAATATAAAAACTTAAAAAAAAATCGTAAATGATTATATATATATATAGGTATAAATAAGATATTTATAATTTCATAAAAAAAAAAAATGTATGTATATTATTTGTTAGTAATTAATGAGTGTATTTAAATAGCATAGGGTAGTTTAAAAAATAGTTAGTTTGTTTTTTCGCTAAATAAACTTAAAATTTTGAGTCATTAATAAATAAAAACAATTATGAATAAATTGTTTTTAGAAAAATTAAATGTCACTACTATTATAAAAACGATATTTTTTATATACAATTGCCCGTGGAGGTAGCTAGTAAAATGGATCACTCCGTATAATATTACGAGCAACAGACAAGGTCTAATGGGAGACTAGGTGTAAGTCTATTTCGCAAATGATTTCCAAGCGTTCCGTCCAGAGCGGAAAAGCTCATCTAAAGCACGGTGACGTTCGATGCGGGTATTGCTATAGGTACTTATAAGTTTATATATTATTATTATTGCACATTATTACTGTATACGAATGACACAAACTTGATGTCGCACCCGGACACGATTGCCGTGTATAATGACTATCTGGATATCTTTATCGACTATAATATTACTCTCCGGATGGCATTGTCTCATTTCGCGTTGAATTGTCCGTAAAATCAGACCATACATTTTCCAGTACGATAATGATGTTATTATGTAACACTATTGTATCAGGTCGAGCACATGCACTTAACGTACGCATGCATAATATGAGCAATTTTGTCGATTTTCATCACGAACCTTTCACGACTTTTCATGTATCACAGTAACAACCATATCACCCGATCAAAAACGAGAAATTATTTGAAAAATGAAAAAAAAAAATGTTTAAATTATGCGTCTAAATATTTTTATCTATCTATCTAATCACAATTACGTGTATAGTACAGTGGTGAGTAGGGATGCAAGGATTTAGTACTTTCACATCATTCAGATACTGTTTTTATTTTTTTTTATTTATTAATTATTATTGATGGATGCTTTTTTCACACGAATATTACAATTTTGACAATTGTGTACGTTATAAATTTTAAACTTAATAATATTTTTAATTTTAATACTTTTCAGCTATAGATCTTAAATACATATGTTAATATTAACTATCTTAAATTGTCTTCATAATTTAGTTTCACTTTATAATTTTTAATTGAAAAAAATATTGATAATTGTTTTCCATCATGTATAAAAATATATATATATATACATTCTTTTATTTTATTTCATTTAAATTTTATTATTTATAATATGACGTTTTGTCATAACGTATAATAATAGTTTTATGAATCGAAGAGTATACCTACTATACTAGCAGTTCTGATTAAATAGTTAGCTATCAATGAATTTTTTATGAAATTACACCACCGGGGCTATCAAATAACCGTCCAAGTTTATGCGATATTTTCATTACCCATATGATGAAATTTCGAACTGGGATAGACCCTCTGAGAATCTCATCGTCTCTTGGGTCATATTTTTTTTTTTTAATCACTTAGATTTCAAGGATGTTAAACCTTTGGCTATATTTATGAATTTTCAATACACAGTCACATCAATAGCGGCTTAGCTCTCTTCAAAAACCTTACAAACCTTCTAAAATAATATACAATCCATAAACTAAATATTTAACTAAAATTTAATTTTAAACTAAAAATAATTTTTTTTTACTATTTCTTACAAAGTAATACTATATTTATATATATATAAAAAAAAAAAAAAAAAAAAACAAGAAAATTAAGCCTGAAAAATATTGTCTAAGTGTTTATAGAGTATTCTTCCTGAAAAAATTATCATAATTTTTCTTTTCATTTTTTTCAATATTCAATAAAAATGTCACTTTTAAGGATATACGTCTAACATATAATATATTACCTTTATAATTTATAATTGTTTTCATTATTATTATATTAATAAAATATAAAATACAAAGTATTAAAAGAAATAACAAAAATTAGTTGCTGAACTTGTTATGGCGTAAGGAGTTATAGTTAACATTTATAATTAAATTAAATTACCTACATGATATAATTAATAATAATAAACAATAAATATAATTAAATTATTAATAAAGACTTATCTCATTTAACAAACAATTTTTGATGATAATGTATTATCATTAAAAATATTTTTTTACACTAATCGGCAAAGAGTTACAATAATTAACAAAATCCAGATATTTGATTTACCTTTGATCAAAACTTATAATAGTGATTAACACTTTAAAAATAAATAATTTTTCTTTGCTTATAAGCTTATTATTTTGTTTAATAAAAAAAAAAACTATACTTTTTATATACAAATATATTTTTATTATTATTATTTTTTTTTTTTTTTGTAGGAATTAAAGCAAAAATACGAAAGTTTGATGCGCTTAAACATTTATGTAAAGTTATTTTTTTCAAACGGTGATAAAATATAATTTATTGAAAAAATCATAAACATTGATTAGTTGAAATTTAAATATGGTTTTTATGATTTAATCATAGTTTATAATATTTTATTAAATAATTAGGGATTCATTTTGTACATCAATTTTTTCATCGTTATGGTTTAAACATTTTATTTTATATCTATTAGTATTAGGTTAAGAAGTTATTTTTTTTTATTAATTTCCAAGTGTTTTTAGGATCTTGGTAACACATTGAAATTTTTGTTGTTTAGATGTCTTTTTGTTTTTAATGATAGTTATTATTTTTTGCAAACCGAGCATAGTAAACCTAATGCCCTCATATTATTTAGGTGATTAGATTTAGAATTATGTATTTTAAGACTCTTATAACTATTTATAGCATCAAGAGTACGTGTGTAGATAATATCTAGTGCCTCATTCGTGTTACAGATATTATAAAAATCAATTAATTTCTCATAATTTAATATATCATTCATCTTTTTAAATTCAATTCTCTCAAATGTAACTCATTTTTGTTTCTCTTTGATTAATATCGGAATAGATATAATGGTAGAATAATGATCAGAAACATCTGTTTACAATACATCAGCTTCAATATGATCTAGAATTTTTAAATTTGTGTTAAATTTTATGAATATGTGATCAATATACGAGTTTTTACTAATATCTGTAGTATATTTAAAGTTTATGCACATAAAAAAATGCCTAAGCATATGATATATTTTATTTAACACCCCAGTGATAATATAATAGCGATGATATAGTGATAAAAATAAAAACAATAATAATAATAATAATATAGGTGAAAACAGACAGTCACTAGGCCTCTATATTTATCTCACTGCAATACTAGATGATTCTTTAATCGCATTTGAATACGGAATATGAGAAGTTTCAAAATTAAATTCTTATCAAATATCGGGGACCCTATATTTTTTTAAGTTTTTCGGCAATTAACAGTGCAAGTTCTTAAAATATAAAAATAAAAAATAATTTAAAACTACTTATGCTCTGTTTAAAAAGAAAGGATTACTTTGTGTAAAGAGTATCAAAAGATATAAATTATGTATCTATATAAACCATTAAAAATTTAAAAACTCTAAAATTAAAAAAAAAAAAGTAAAGTAGTTGTTTACAGCAGTAGAATGTTGATGTTTCATAAGTTCCACGAAACTCTCTAAACTGTATATCATAATATCTACGGAAATAGTCGGATCTTTTCCGAAAGAGGATACTGAAGTCATCACAAGGTTATCCACTATTTCCGCAGAAATAATGTTTTTATTTTTAAATTTTTATTATGGAAATTATAAAAAAACATTTGTCATATCTTACCAAAAATGAATAGTGAATTGAAGACTGAAGACAAACAAAAATTTGTTGAAAAATTGTTTAATTACACTTTTTGTAATTTTAATATATAATATTATGTATAAGTATTTATTTATTTTTTTAGTTCTACTATGATAAAAATACTTCATTTTTTGGATGTTTAACTAATTTTTTTTAAGTCCCAATAACATCCATAGCTATTAACATCAAGTATTTTTTTCGTCTAAAATATATAATGGTTATTGTTATTAGTATATACTAATAATATTTAAACCTATAATATCTACATAATTTATTTGTTTTACGATAATATAATTCAAAAATAGTAATTATAATAACTATAACTATATTATCATTATTTCATAAGTTTAAGAACTACATATTCAACATTGACAATAGCATAATATAAATGTGCAAAAAAAAAAAATGTGATTTATACTACTTTTTGATTTTTAGATATAAAATTTCGTAAATTATATGTATAAATACATTTTTTACATACATACGATACATTGTGACTTTTTCATATTCGTTGAACAACGATTATAAAGTACGAAACACAAGATCTCAAAAGCCTTCCCAGATGATGTCAGGTCAATTTATAAATGTGTACATATGTACGTTTGTGTATATATGTGAAAATGAGAGTATGTGTGTGAACATGTGTGCGTGTGTGTGTATGTGTATTGTGTAATGGGTACACACTACACGTAACGTTTTGGTGTCAGACTCATATCGAATAATATAAATGCAATATACCATATGTAGTGTGGTCGAGAAAAAAAAATTTAAAACAAAACGCTAGACAGAAATCAATACAATAATAGGGGTGAAATCGAGTCGTTATTACCGCGAGAAGAAAAGAAAATCCATTACCGATTCGTTGTAGCAGCTGCAGGTACCAATATGATATCTACTAGGGATGTATTTATAGTGGATGAGAGGGGTACAGACATTTCTGAAACATTTTTAAAAAATGTATATGCATTGGTATTGATTTTTTCTTATTAATATAGTTAAAATAATATAAATTATGCAAAATGTAGATAAGAATAACTAAGTACTGCAAATAAAGACGGTTTTTTTTTTTTTTTTTTTTTTTTTTAATTAGGGATTAGTTCTAGATGACTGTCCAAAGTTTCAAAATAAAAACTGTATACTTAATATTTTCAATTGAATATTAGTTCACGAAATAGAGAAATTAAGAAAGATTACTTACCATTAACAGAAATTTTTTGCGAAAAATTCATAAATGCATTCGAAATCAAAGTGAGAAGTACGAGAAACGTAAAAACAATACGATAAACCAATTATCAGATTGTTCCTAAAAACCAAAGCATTGAATTAAGCTAGATCCGTGTTTGGGAGCTGAGGAATGATTTATATGACGTTTATGATGTCAAGAAAGATGCATTCTGTATTATCGATAGTGCAGAGAGTGATATTCGTGTTATGGACAAAACAAAACTTTTACTATAAACTAATGGATAAATCAATAAAAAAAGAAAGTAGTTTGACTATCTCACAGTAACTGTGCGTTCAATATCATATTATAGATATTATAATGTTGTTCTGATACCGTATTAAAAAACACAATAAGTTTTAAACTTACTTAAAACCATTGTATTTATTATTTAATTATGAATATCATCAACACAATATTGAGTAATTTTTCCTGCGTTTTAAAACGTATTTTTTTTTAATCATAATATATCGTCTTCCTACGTGTTGATTAGTCATTTTAATTTTATATCTCGCCATCGGTGTAGGTTGACAAGTTTTTTTGTTATCCAAGGACATTGTTGAGAAAAATCTTACTTATAACAAAAGAGTGAACTCGAATTATTAATGAGCTAATTGGAAAATGTAGTTTTTATCAACTTTTTTACTATTATAATTACCCCAATTTTACATTTTTTTCTCTCTTTTACTTTAACATCCGAGTTGGAATTATTCATTAATAATTGTCCCAAGGCGACCGCTCGTGGTATGCATGTATAATTATTATGACGGTATTCGGGAAAATAATAATTGTAATTGTAATAATATGAAAAACGTAAGATTTATAAGAACGTGCTGAATGCGGCGACAGACAAATTAAAAATCATCAAAAGCGGACTGAAAATGGTAGGGTGACTTGCGTACCTATTCATATTCTCCATAAATATAAAATACTATAAATATTTTCAACTAGGGTCACAGATAGATTAAGTGATCAGAGATGATGTAACAATACCGCGGTTGTTGATCGGTTAATGCGGAAAACGTTGTTGCACAAAATAACAAATTCTATACAATTTATAATAATAACCATATTATATGTGTTAAACAATTTTTCTATCATATACATTTTGCGGAGAATAAAGTTATGCACTGCTGAACACTTATCATCGGTTGAATTGGTTTTTATTTTAAGATAATATATTATATTTAATTAATCTGAAAATTATTAAACGCTTTTCTGTTTACAAACTTATGTGATAATTAGGACAAATGTCTGCGGGTGCTGAATAAAAAATTGTTTTGCACCTATGCCAAAGTTGTTCACTAGTCACTACGCTAGCCAATCGACAATTACATACTTGATTTCCAAAACTGAGCTTTGTGTTGCACTTAATATATTTTATATTATACACGCAATACAAAATTTGAATATTTATTTTATTTTTTTGATAATTTACAGCGTAGGAGGATCTGTGTGAACAATAATACCTTCTCAAATATTTGAATATAAGTTCTTATAGTTACGTAATGACTGAAATTTTCATGCTAAAACCATTTTATCATTAATTTTTTTTAATCTTTTATTAACTTATTTTTTTTATATACAATTTAATTTCACTAAAATTTACTGTAATTTAATTTTAAGACGCTATAAAAAATATTAACAATCCAATTAAAAAATTTAATTTAAGATTTTTGAAAGATGCCTAGAAATAAATTTTTATAACAGACTTTACTAGACATGTATTATGTTATTACTTGTTTAATCTACATAACTAAAAATATGAAGTTAAAAGAATTAAAAATAATAATTATATATTTATTGAAACTAAGCCTATTATTAGATTATAATTTCAACAATGGGTACTTATGTCATAATATAATACCTATTCAGATTTTTATTCTGAAAACGATATGAAAATTGTATGTAATGTTTATGATCAAAAGACCTATAAGTATTTTTTAAAACTATTTTAAGTTTATTAAATATTTTAGCTAGGCATTTGTGAAATTTTTTAACCAAATGTATTACAATTCAAAGGAAAAAATAAAAATACATGGTTTGGTAATTTTATTGTAAATGTTACTTAGAGCTTGGATATATTTTAATAATAAAAATTAAAAGCTTAAATTTACTTACTTTTGTAAATTATTAAAATCTATGCATATAAAATCCAAATACCTCACTCACTGATCTATGTATCTCGAAAACTACTCAACCTATGAATTTGAAATTTGGAATAGTGATTCATCTAATACTTTTAACATGCAATAAGAAAGGATTTAAAAGCAATGTTGCGTTTAAGTGGACTAATTAATAATTTCAATTATTCGTTAATTAATACGTATTGTGCGGTACGGCGACCGGCCACGAGGGTTCCAGCTACCTGCAACCTATACACATACTGGCCGTGCGGCATGTAGATATAAATTGTTCCGAGAAATTTATAGACAAAAATACACCGGTGATATTAAATTGAGTTCATACCACTTTTTTATGTTTGAATTGAGTCTTTATAGCTTATTATCTTAATATCTATGAATTGAGTCCGTATAAATAAAATGTAATAAAACCTATATAGCCAGTAATACACAATTAGTTAATACTTACTTAATTATTCAATTTTTACGAGTGAAAAATGGAATGTATTTAAACATTTTCAATAACATATAAAATATTTACCCGTAAAATAATTATTTCTCCTTCAACAATTTTAATATTTTTTTACTTTTTCCAAAAATAATAAGATAAGTATGTACTTGCAATTTCCAAATTATTATTTACAATATCTATATTATGATAGCATTTTCAACAAATTTTAACTTTTTTTGAAATATTTATAGTCATAAAAGATTTTCCATTTCTTTTAATATTTTTCTACAACTGTCGATAAAGAATAATTCTCTAGGTAAAAAGTGCCTTTATTTATTATTATTTTTTAATTAATTGACTCTTTATACTTATTATTACAATTAAAAAAGGGACTCGACTTGAATAACCTAGTAATATTGGTAGGACTCAACTCCAATAGGCGATAACC
This sequence comes from Melanaphis sacchari, assembly GCF_002803265.2. NCBI lineage: Eukaryota > Metazoa > Arthropoda > Insecta > Hemiptera > Aphididae > Melanaphis > Melanaphis sacchari. The sequence goes on along the minus strand of NW_020271135.1, from coordinate 1,143,803 downwards.
CAAAAGTATTTGGAGGACTCAATTCAATATTTGGGATTCGATTCAATGTTATCTAAATACACTCGGGTGAAGCCGGGTAATTCAACTATAACTAATAAAATTCAAGTGTAGTACCACAACGCACGGTTTGATATCGAGAGGAGGCGCTGTAATAGATGTGTTAAACTTGATTTCAAAATTCAAATTGCTTTTTTTTTAATCCTTATATATATATATATATATATATATAAAAGAACAGGAATTTTTTTATGTTCCCATTTTGTGACGACACTATTTAACATTTTTCAATTTTTTTTTTTACAAGGTTGTACCAAATACTCTTACGAGTGATCTATTATTCACAATTTAATTTTATTCGTCATTTCAGTTATTTTGAGAAAACACAAACTTCCCACGGACGAAGCTGGGTAATTCAGCTAGTTAGTAATAGTTTCTGATTAGTGATTAGACATTATTGAAAAAATATTTTTAACATTTTGGGAATGTCAACACGTCTAAATTGTTATGTTAAATAAAATGGAGTGCAAAATTTCAAGTTTAATATTTGTTGAACTACATTATAAAATATAAACGAAATTGTTTGAAAAAAGATGATATATTATTATCGTTGAAATGTTTATGATTAACTCATTTTTTAGGTTTTTAGCTGTTCGAAAATGTACTTCCAACTGCCAAAAATAAAAAAAAATAAAATATTTGTATAATGAGTAGTATTTTAGATATATATTTTGTATCTTTTATGTTCTTATATTATTTAATTTTTATAGTTTATATTATATTTTGATACGTTTTACTTTTGTGTATTTATACATCTTTTTATTTTTTTTCCGTTAAGCTCTTGGTGTAACATTTTAACGATAATAAATTATTTTCAAATTATCATTTAAAAAACAAATTATTTAAAACAATTTTTAATTTTTCTCTATAGCTGATTAACGGAATCACACAATTAATCGTCATTTTTTAACAACATTATTTGCTTGAATAAGTATTTATAAAATATGAGTATTGTAACTTGGATAAAGTACCTAGAGTATCGTATATCTAAATACTATATTTAAATACCTTTTTTTTCAAATATTCTGCACGCCACTGAACACTTTTGTAAGTAATGATATTATCCAAATGAAATATCCTATGGTTTGAAAATGTGAAAATGTTATTATATAAGGTATTAATAATTAATAACCATTTGGTTTGTTTTAGTTAGTACGGTTAATAAAATACTCCCATACCATCTCGTTTGATCGAATCCAAACAGAAACGTTAACAGATAATCCCCGTGCTCGGTGACATAATAATAATATGGTCTTCGGAGGTGTCACGTGATTTAATAATTACTCACTATATTATGCGTAGACCCGAGATGCAGTTGCTGTGATTAATATATTTTTTGTTCTGAGGAATCTAAATCCTTGTCGCGCGAGGGGATCACGCGCCGTGGCGATAACACGCGCAACGATTAACGTCGTCGACGTCGTAACATCGTTGTACAATACCGATAAGGCTAAACACGGCTGCAGCTGGCACACATTAAATTAATCGTCAATCCGATCAAGTTATACGCGTTTACAGTGTCATTATTGTATATAATCGTAAACTAATGATTTTGCGTATTGATAAAGCAGCGAAGTTTTCATTGCGCGTTGGCAGTTGCAAGTACAAAATTATATTATATCATAACCTTCAAACAACGTCTGTTACATGCCTGCAGCTTTACGGAAACTAATCGAATGTTATGGTATAGAAAATAAATTTCTTGTACTGCAGCTGAAAGTGTCATTTTTTTTTTTTTTTGATATTTTGACCCACTATTAGATCTTTATTTTGACAAACGATCTAAGAAAAAAAAAAAAAAAAAAAAATGCTAGTTGGCTATTTTTGTACTATATTCTACTCTATAGGTTCTCGAATAGTGTTTTATAATTTTATCTTATGATATCCAATTGTGACCTATCAAACAAAAAAAAAATTCATAACACATAGTTTGGTATATTGTTCTTATGTTATTCAAATTTTTTGAAAATGGTACCTAATACAATAATATTATAGGTATTTGTTATTGTTCTGTTTTTCCTCTAAACTATTAAAACGTGAATTTCCACGTATAATTATAAAAAGTATATAAATAAAATGTAAAATATTTATAATTATCTAAGTATTGTGTTAATATTTTTATAGTTTTATTTCGTTAGGAATCTCAGATGATTAATCGATAAGATAAATTGTATTGTTATTAGGATAATATAACTATATTTGTCTGCCAAGTTTAGAATTCATTAAATGTAGCCTTAACCCTCAGAATGTGAACAACAAATTATGTAATTTAAACATTTATACTAAAGTTACCTACCGTTTGTTGTGTTCAGTTTTTCAAGAATCATAGAATTATTCATAATCCTTGAATATTTTTTATTATTTATTAATTTTATTACTTATTACATATTCAGTTAATAGCTAGCGAAATAGGATTATTTTGTCTTTATTTGTTATGCTATTCTATAATTTAATATCTATATTATTATAATTATTTACAATACTGTGTATGTATTTATTTTATTGACAAACTATAATATTTTATTAATATTAAATACATCACTAAAAATAGTATAGCATAAATATTTCCAAAAGAATATCGAATCGCAGTCAATAAGTATTTATAATGTTATAAGCAATGTGTATGCCTACATAATATAATCATACACACATTTCAAAACCATGTAATTTTTAATCGATAAAAGTTGAAAAACAAACTTTTTCGTAGAGATAGAAAGCAAAATATACTAAATAATTTATAAAATATTTCAATTTTATAATTACCTTGAGAGAAATTTCAGAACGTTAAAGCTAAATACAGAACATTAAAATATAATGGGTTTTTTAAATTTAAACTGTCTGCAAAACACTTTCCCCACCATAAATCGCATCGCCTAACTGTTCATAATTTAATGTTTAAATATCAACTGTTAGGTATATCTCTTACGTACTTAAACTAAATACGTATAGTTTAAGTATTTAGATTTAATAGGAAGTAATTTTTTAACGTTACATAAATAAATAAAACATACATTCTTTTATTATTTAATGTAAATTAAATATATGATAATTGATATACCAATAATTTAGATATTTAGCATTTCTGTTAAATATATGAGGTATTACTGTTTTATAAAATAATTAATTTTTATCCATTAATTCTCATAATATTATTATTTAAAAAATATATTGAATGGTAAATAACTTAGATTTAAAAAGTTAATAAATTAATATTGTGTTTGTACTATTATCAACACAGTCCAATCAACGGAATTGAAATAAATTATATACATTAACTATTTACTCTGAAAGTTCAAAAGTTTCAAAAACGATTCAATGAAAATTAATTTAAATATATGTATTATATATAATAATTTCTTAAATTAAATTGTAAACACTAATAGGTTATGGGAACATATAATACTTAGCAGTTTGTTTTATGTCATAACAGCATTGTTCTATTTTTCTACACTTATAATGAGTACGTGATAAAAGTTGACCATAGTACTTGACTTCGCAAAGTTTCCACGAGCGAAAATTCAAACTTAGCTATGGAAAGTATTTTTATTTTTACAGACTTATTATATTATTATACTATATCGGACGGTTAAGTTACAACCACAGGCACTTTTCTAAACTAAGTTTTCGGTTAGAGCAATTAATATAGTCTAAGTAAAGTTTCCATGAGTTACGAATGTGACTTAAGTGAGTTGGCCATACTTTATAAATCAGATAATGTATAAGTTTCTTCTTTCATCATAACGGATACGTTTATTTTTGTAATAATAATAACCGTTTGGTGGCTGTTAAAATGGATGAAATTGTTTACAGTCGTCACACACATATTGTTATCAAGGCTGTGAATTTAATGCACCATAAAACCATGAAATGCGCACTCTTTCATGCACTCAAAATATGAAAGTATAAACTTAAAGTCTCGAAATATGTGACATTATAGAAAATCAATAAAATAAATAATTCATATTGGTGTATATTTTCGGTCTAATGAAATCGGTATAAAATAGTAAACATAAACTATAAATATCGTATTGAAAATAAAATGCTGATTTAACAAAAATAAATATATAAATGAGTTAAAAAATTTTTTTTTCATTTATTGTTTATAAATTAAACTTTTTAATATTAAAGTATTATATTAGTATAAAATGTAAACGTTTACATTATGCATTTACGTCAATAATATCCAAAATACAATTTTATTTTTAGAGCAGTAATAGTTTGAATACAATTTATACCTAATATAACTTAAATTATGTATGGAATTTATTGATATATACAATTATATTAAATTCATTAGTTCTAATTATTATTATACGTATACAATATTGTGCACGAGATGTCTGTGTGTGGTTACCTATAGTGTACTCGTACGTATACCAGTTAGCTATACCTACCGCATAAAATCCTAATTCAATTTATAATCAAATGATGCAGCCACACGAACATGTACCGATTGCACCAAAAACAAAATTTTTGTTTAGAGTCTGTGTACCAATTGCGCTTGTATTTAAATTTTCCTATTTCTAGATATGAAAATATTATTGTTCAATCTAATTCCATCAACATCAACATAAACAATCTATACACAAAAATGCTTAAAAATTAAAACTTATTAACGGATTAATTGATTACTGATTTAAGTGACTGGTTAAAATATATTTTATAACAATATCGGGAATTTTACAAAAAATTATTATTATTACGCACATTTGATCGTACAAGTATGAATTTGAGCAATAGATGAAAATCAGTTTTCATTATCGTTGGATGTTTATCAGCCCAACTGTTTCATTGCACAATATATACTATACTATAGGTATTATAGTAATATGGAATAACACATTGATGATATAACCGTTAACTATTACTTATATATTTTTGTTTAGTATTATTTTGAGTTGTTTTTCATTACAATATGGATTGTTTTAAGCAAGCTCTTAGTGAAAAAAGGTACACCATTGTTACTTCTCGATGATTTTAAGTTTTTAAAATATATTAAATCAAAAAAATAGAATTAAGTGGAGATTTACAGTTAAATCATATCCTTAAAATATATTGTCTGATAAAATTGAAACAGTAATTTTAAAATCTAACTATAATTGATGTGTGTATTAATTGATTATATAACTATAAATAACTAATAAGTTTTAATAAGTATTTTAAAATGCTTTGAGCGCAATCGGTATATAAAATAGTAATTTTAAGCGCAATTGGTAAACTACCAGCCCCACTTCTCACAATCTAAAGCGGGAGAGGGGTTATTGAGTTTTTTTTCACATAAAGTATACTTGCAGCTTTCTAACGTACAACACTCGTAAGAATGTATGTTTGACTGGCACCTACACAACTGGGCAATCAAAGGGATTATATTTGAACACAGATAATAAATTATTTTTCATAAATGACCATCGTCTGGAAAGTTCTTCAGTCGGACTGTGTATATTATTATTATTTGTTTTACAACTACAGCAAAAGTCTAGTTAATTATTCAACGTTTGTTTTGAATAATATCCTCAAGTTTCGGTAAATGAATAGAATTCCGTATAATAAATCTATATATATATTATATAGGTATATATGCATAATAAAAATCATATTAACTTAACAGGTGACTACGTATTTTCACCTTATATAATTATTTATCATATTATATACTTAAACACGACTGGTTCGTGTGTTAGATTTGATTGCACCAATCGGTTAATAAACATGAGTTTGTATGATATCATGTGAGTTCGATGATTAACATTTCTGTACTATACATATTATATACATATAACCAAGATATTTTAGATTTTGCATAATAACAATCTGCCTATACCAAAATGTTTATACCGTGTATCATTGTATATTTATAAATATAAAAATACAAAACTAATAGAATTATATATTTTTTTTATTTTTATCCTTATTATTAACCTAGCCTAGCGTATAGGAAATATAAGCAATTAAAAACAATGCAATTACGCATTTGTGGATATTATATTTATCCAAAAATCTATTAAATTCAAAATAATGTAGATACTAATGTATTGTAAATATATTTTAGATCGTTGTAAAGATTATTGTTTATTTTATTTTTATTTTTACATGAAAATAACAGAAGAAATATATGTTTTCAAGTATATCTTCAAAATAAAATACGGTATAAAAATATTGACATTAAAATTTCAGTAAAATTAATCATACGATTGTTTATTATTTATCAAACTAATTTTTTTAACGGTTTCTTACTTTTATTTTATTTTATCAAACAAATTTTGTTATGGGTTGAGCATTATGAATAATTGTGTATAAAATTGATATTTCACACAGTTTGATATTTATTTCATATTTATTGGAATACCTGCAAACATTTATCAGACGGTGTTTTGTATAAGCAATTATGGTACATGTCACAGATGTCTTGTATTAGCATTTGAATAGTTGTAGAAAACCATGTTTTTTCATTGCAAGCGACACCATTATAATTTGATATTCATTCAAGTGCAAATTGTTTTATCTTAATCTAATTATTTAAACGTAATTTCGTTATTTCTATATTCATTGTCTATTCAATTTCTATATCTTCTGATCTCGTCACCGTTCTTGTATTCGTCGTTGTCGTTTCTTGAACAAGTGGTAATAAAACCTGGGAATCTTACGTTTTTACGAATAATTATTTTCGATACTTAATATATTTTTAAAACTTAATACCTACGTTATTATTTACTACATGATTTATATTTTATCTTATCTAGATAATTCTCAATTTATTTATATTTATCTTTATCTGGATAAAATTCTAGTTATCTATGAGTACCTACCTATCTAAATAATTTATTTTTATGGGCTAAAAAGAAAAATTAAAATTAAAAATATTATTTTTTCAAATTTAAGCTTTTTGTATTGTTAAATCCGAGAATAACTTTTTATATGTTCTAGTGAATAAACTATTTTATGTTTTATCTTAAAATGTTTTAAATTATATATATATATAAATGTTTTCCTAATATCTATACCTATATTACTAAATATTTGCAAAATCAATGAAATTATTTGATATTTATATAGATAAAATGTAGTGTAGGTAATTATATTTTTATCTTTATCTAGATTACTCATTAATTATCTATTCCCAACACTATTCAAAGGCTATATTAATACAATTTTTTGTTATTATACTGTTATAATTATTATTTTTATGATGGTTTTTATATTGGCAAACATTTAATCTATAAAAAAAATATTATGAAGATTTGTATTAGTTTACAGTAGATTTTGACGCAGGTATTCCTATCTCATTTCCACGCGATTGCCTGCCGTTGCTTATTATAATCTATGTATATATTTAGGTTTCGCCGATAAATTATTAATGATGCAAAATTAAATCGGTAAGCAGTCAAGAAATGTAAGGCCGTTTGAACGCCAAACTTATGGTTTATGTATATTATTATTATTTAATAACGATCTACGAAATTACTAAAACACCGTAAATTGTACACATTATATATATATATATATATATATATATATAAACAGAAGTTGTATCAAAATTTATGAAATTAAAAAAATAAAATATGTTTTCAATTTTATAAATTTTATAAATCATCAGTTTATATTATCTTTTTTAGTATTATTATTTTTAGATTCTATATAGTGTTACATTTTCAAGTAATCAAGTAGTAGATTGAATTAAATTTGTTCACGAATCAAAGTTTTGGGTTCGTTGGAAACAAATATTAATCCACAAAACTTAGATTATTGTAAGGGAATTAGATTTGGTATACCAATTAATTCTAAAACGATATCGGTATATATAGGTAATATTATTGGCTACGAATATGATAGTTAGTATAGGTATGTCAATATTAATTACAATTAATGTAGGTATTGTGATATTATTTCAGTGATTTTTCGAAAAACTAAAATATGTTATAGTAAAATAAGTTTTTATAAAAATGAATAATGTTTTATGTAATTCTAAATCTTTACTATTGGAGCTTACAACACAAGAATGTAGGTTTTGTTGAATGAAAATATATAATGTTGTACGTGGATCAAAGAAAAAAACAGTACGTGATTTACTCATTCAAGGTATTTGAAAATATTATTTTTCATATTTTAAGTATTTTTGAAGATAAATTATAAATATTTTAGTTATTTGAATAACGATATTCATTTTTCATTTTATATTTTATTTTTAACTGATATTATTGACAAATTCCAATTTTAATCAAGTAAGTATACATTAAAAGTATGATTAATATTATAAACTTTTAACATTCAAATAATCAAAATAAAGATTAAAAATAAAAAATAATTAATAATTTTAATTATTTAAGCCATGATAATTTACTTCTTCTCCGTATTTAATAAGACTGAAAAATATGAAAAAATCATTAACGAATACTCTTTATAGTTATTACTTATTATGTTAGGATTTTTGGGCCAAAACTCTTAAGGTATTTTATAAATTAAGATTTATATTTTCTAGTTACAAAAAATATATTTACAGAAGTTCTAAGTAAAATATTAAAATATCTTAGTCAGATTAATACACACAGACTCACCAACACATTAGTAGCATATTTTTATACTGCTTACAGTAGGACTTTAAAATACTTAAAAATATAATGCTATCAGAATTTAAACACAACAGGAGTATTTATATTTTATAAGAGGTTGGATAGGTGTTGAAATATTATTTACGAATATGTCTTACTCATAAAACAGTGTAGTAGAAAATTGCAACCGTATTTTTTCGAATTACAAGATTACTAGAAGATAAGACTTTTAATATGTGTACAATACGCACAAATATTAACTGACTTAAAATATTTTAACTATGCATTTAAATTATTTAAATTATAATTTTTTGGAATTTTTAATTATATTTAAAAAAAACTTAGATTATCTGTTTTATCTTAAGATCTATAAAACTATTTATTATTTATTAGATTTAGATTAAGATTTATACATTAAAATTTTCAAAATAGTCAATGTACCTACAGTATAACAAGAATGATTCATTTTTTGAAAAAAAATTATAAATTAATTCTACAATAGAATACTCTTCAAATAGTATCGCAATGTTTTAAATCAATATTTTAAAATATGATAATATGGTCGAAAATTTGAAAAATCAAAATTCAAATAAATCAATAAACGTCCGATAAAATAGGAGTAAGCAAGTTTGGTAAATCGGCTCGAGTGTATGTATATACGGCTTAAATTGATGTGTACATTGTAATGTGGGACGCGTGGCATTTGACGGAAGAGTAAACAAAATATTAATAATATTTGTGCGCATATAAGACCGATGGTGGATAAAGGTCACGTCACTTCTCGAAATAATGGCGCTTGTAACGTCGTACACTCGTATGCTATTATTATTGTACATCAGTCGATCAGTCGCCGGAAGCGTTGTTATAATAATATATGATATGACAATATTTTTTCGGCTTGTTTTTCTCTGTCTGTATGTATACTTATACTTATTTGTATATATACTTTTTGTTTTCGAAATTATTTTTTTGGCAACCACAGTTTTTGTTGTTTCTTCTATAATTACATATACATTAGTTCTTATTTCTGCCGGAGAACACTGCCATTAATCGATCGAATGAGCTTCTAGCGATATCTCAAATAGGATATTGATGTTAATAGAAAACTTAAATTATCAATTTTCAAAATGGAAGAAGAAAAATATTTCTAAAATATTCGAATCTGTTCTATTACTGGTATATCAGTACAGTAAGTACACATTATATTTACTGACTATACAGTGTTATCTATTGTTTTAGACTTTTACTACATGAGATTTATTTTTATATGTTCTGTACTAAAAACCAACACATAATTATGTTTAAAGCTTTAAACAAAGAAATGAATATATTGATTTTACAATGATATATGTGTGGTTTTTTTTTAGTGTAGTAGTCGATAAAATGCTTCAGTTTTAACTTTGAAGGTTTTTTTGGATAGTAATTTAATATGGTTTGTACTTTAAACAGGTACAAATAAAAAATTCCTAATACTTATTTTTATAATCGAGAAAAATATTTAAAAAAATTAAGTAAAGTAAAACGAGAATTTTTTTATTATTAAAATAATATTGTTTTGTAACCATATTTACCATTATTTAGATAGTATTCGTTGTTCAGAATCGTTTTTCATTGTATACAATGAAAAATGGGTTATCATTTAATTTAAATTTTACAAAATCCATTATAATGATTTACTTAATAAAGAATTCCACTCGACCTCTAATATACAGCAAAGCGATACCTACCTTTTTTAAATTATTATTTTGAAGCTATTACCTAAAATTCTAAAATTTTATAAATAATACACCACTATAGAACTACAGCTGCATATATAGCTCATATCAGCTGCAGAAAGTCTCATGTATCTGTGACAAAAAATGGAAAATATTGATAACTTTGAGCTTCGATATCCTACTAGTTATTTAATTCATGCACAACAAAATAAATAACTAAAGCTTAAAAATGGTAGACACATTTTACGTATGGATGTAATATAATCATACGACTGTAGTTAAATCGAATTTTTACAGTCAATTTGTCAATGATTTATGTTGCTATTATATTGGAATGTATTTTATAGTATTTAATTGGTAAATAAAATCGTGATGTATATTGTCTTCATATTGTAGAGCTAGACTATAATAAACGCATTAAAAAATCGTTTGTCAATAGAATATATTTTTTTTTTTTATACAAAAGTAATTATTAGAGTCTATATTTATTAAAGAATCAATAAGCGGATCAAAGTAGCTGCATTTGCGTATAAATATCCTAAGAAATAAATTGCGTTGCACTATTTTGTGCTGTTCTAAAATATAATAATGTGTACAATATAAATAAAAATAAAAAATAAAAATACGAATAAGCGCTATAAATAGTGACGCTAAAACGACAGCCGACTTCTTTAAAATACCATTGCGAGAGTGAAAAATGAGTGCACCACTTGTTAATACAAATGTTCAACCAAAAAATGTCAATTTTAACAGTATATAATATTCTATTTTTCTTGTTCAATAAACTTTACTTACACAAAGTACCTGCTCGATTGATTAAGGTCAATGTGCATTATATATTATTACATTACAGTTATATAGGTACTATTATTATAATTTGAAGTCATTTCTTATCATATTTTTTTATTGTTATTGTTGTTTGGTATTTTATTTTTATGAATTTCAGAATACGTTTATAATTTCGTATTTTGAAACAGAATATTTTACTAAAAAATGAATAAGAAATATAATTTATTTTTTCAAAATGTAGTTTTACAGTGACTTCAAATTACCTAAAAAATATATTTATACAGCATTTTATACTTTCCGAGAAAATAAAATATTAATAATTGAATTATATAAGTAATACATTTATATGAAAACAATATAGTTCTTAACTAAAATAATCACCTAGTGTGTACATTTATTATAACAATCAAACATTGTTGGTTCGATTTTGATAGTAATATTTATTTTTGTTAATCTATTGTGATAATTGTATTTTATTAATTTTTGTAAGCAAACATTTCTTCTGCTATTAACGTGAGATGTTCATAATAATTATTATGCATTTATCGTATTAAAAAAATAGCATATAAAGCATATATCACTATGTGGTTGTTTTTAATATTAAAAAGTGTTAGACATTAATACAATTTGTATGTTTTTTAATAGAGTATATATACCTATATGACTCCTTTGAAGGTTCATTTATGACTTCCTAGGCACGTCGAACATACAAACGATATTGCCATGTTAGCTGAAGGAGATGGGTGTTCTCTTATTTTTTATATAATCGCAGCAGTCCATGAATAGAAGCGAACGATATTAATAACAATGTAGAGTATTGCGTATGATCAATACACGTCACAAAGTAAAAGAAAATTCTATATTTTATACGATTATTGTTCCTTATACAAAATACGTTTATACATCCTTTGTAATTTATTGTAAAATTATTATCATATAGTTCACTAGCAAAAATGGTGTTTCTAAAAACTGTTTTCTTCGATGCTGTAATGATGGACTATTATTGCTTATATGGAGATTGACTGAGTATAATGCTGAGTAGGTAATGAAGACGATACTTAGAATAATAACCCTAAAGTTAATTGCTAAAAAAGTATAAAATTCCAAATAAAATAATTGATAATAAAATATAAATAAATTCAAAGAAAACTATGTTCTCTTTTTAACTCCAGGCTTGCAGTTTATGTTTTTATAAAATATAATTTTTTTTTCAATTGCAACCCATATAGCATGTAGATTTAAAAAATATTAATTTATATATTGCTAAAATAATTTAAGATTATAATAAAATTATAAATTTCCTAATTTTTTTTTTTTATTGACCAATCATTATTATGGAATATAATATAATCAAACTAGAATCAAAATCTGGATGAAAACGGATAAGACACAAATTATCATCAATATAATAATTATTAACATTTTTGATTTTAAAAACTTATATAATATTACTGAATAATAAAAAACTGTATAATTTCTGACATTATTAGTGACTTAAATGGATCATCCATATATGTTAAAATATTTGTACGTTTAATTTTTTAACGTAGTACCTATACAGTTTATAAAAGTATAATAATATATTCCTGCTATAGTGTTATACTGTCACACGCGTATGCACCTTTTCAGTTTCGTGTTTCGGGTCAATGTTGTTCGAAGTTTTCACATGGATTTTGATTTAAAAAAATAAGTATACTTAAAATATGATATTGTGTCGTTGGTGTTTGGATTTTTTTGAATGTCATAATAATACTATACAAGCAAACACCACCATGGTGTACATTGAGCGAGTTTTGTTAGGTAAACGTGCACAGCAAAAAGTTTACCTCACTTAGTTAAAAAAACGTTAAAACGTTATCTGTAAAAAAATTTTCGTGGTTGAGACAGCAGTGATAAACATGAAAAATATATACACATGAATGGTTGCAGGTGGATCATATTACTCGTATTTGTTATAATACAAACTTTTGTGTGTTGGTTACCTACTTTATTGTTATTATTTTTATTGTCATCGCCGTGTACGTTATTATAAAAAACTAACCGTATAAATTGACATGCCCCATCGTCAAAAAATGTTATTTCTATTTGCAATTCATTAAACTTGTAAGAAATTATAAGAAGTTTTCCTGTTTGTTCTAGACGATAGTTGGTGTAAACTGCGATCGTATTATTATATATATATATATATATTACCTGTTTTGTTAACTTTAAACTATTTTGAATCACTTTTATTCAATATTACAATAATTCAACTTAAAAGCTGTTTCTTAAGTAAATACCATATCACACAAATGATTCATTTTAAATTAAAATATCAAAAACAAATTGAGATACGAACCTATATAAATCACAGACATAATTGTAAACAGAAAACATGATATTTTTTAAATATACTTTAATATCAAAATTAACAGAACTAGACGTCTGTAAAACTGAGCTCAAATTTGCTACGTGCACACGACCGCAAGATAGAGACAACATTTTTTCAACAAAACAATAAATTAAAGTATAATATTGTAAATGACCTAAAAATATCTAAAAACTGTACTAAAATGTCTTTGTGCGAATTGTTCAACGAAAACATAAAGCGACTTATTTAATAGGGTTAGCTTAACGTTATACCGTATCCTCGTTGCCATTGTTCGAACTAATATGTTATACGCTAATATTTTAAATGATTCAATCCTTTTTTATATGTCATATATGAAGTGATAAAATTTTTGAGATATTTTTAGCACTTTTCTAAATTTATTAACTAGGTATTTTTTTATCGATAATCAACGGCTTTGATTGATTATAATACTGTTATAATAATATTATATTATATTAAAATATTAAACATACAACTGCAGAACTGCATCGGAAATCAAATATAGATCGATCTTGTGTAAATTGCAAGAGAGTGTGTTTATGTTTTTATTACTACTATTATTATTTAAAATGCTTTTCTGCTATTAATCATCTAGTTTTTAACCATATTTTCTTTGACGATTTTTAAAAAAAAAATATTAATAAGAATTTAATTTAAAAATTAAATTTTTAAACTTAACTAACATTGTGCGGCTTCCACTCGATATAAGTTTTGAGCACATCAATGTTTAGTGATAATGTCTAAGAGAAAAATTAACAAGTAATTTTCTTAAATAAAAGCGATAGAAATATATGTGTACCTATATTTTGTTTTTGTCGTAAGAATTAAATGTGTAACTTTTCCGTAATTTATCACGATTATTATAATTGGTAATAAATATATACATATATACACTTAAAATATTTATATAATACAAAGTTATAGGCTAAAGATAATTAAAATATAACTTCAAAATTTAAAATACATAGGCCCTGGTTCTTACATTGATTCTTTCGTTTCGCTTGCGACTTTAGTACGACGATACTATCATACACCCGATTTGGTATTATTATTATTATTATTTATAACGTTAGACGAACATGAAAACATGGGTGAATACAACGTGGATGAATAATGCATACGACTTTAATGCAGTATCGCACCCGCGATCGCGAGAGCGGTTGCTCACGCAGATGTTGTGTTTGTGTATACGTATAAAATAATAATATGATGGAACGACGACGATGATGATGCAGCGGTGTGTAGATTAGGAAAAGGATGAGGTGGCGGTAGATAAACTTTGTGGGGTCCTGAGAGCCACGAAAGAAACTATGAGATAGGTTTTGAGAGATGAGAAGAAAAAAAATCAGCGATTCCTCTCAAGCTAGGTGCGACCCGTTGGCAATCTACTACAGAGTATTGCGTCTCATTATAATAAATATTATATAGGTTCTGATGAGATGGTGTATTACGGGATTTTGCGAAATGTTTCGTGCAAAAACAAGACGCCGAAACACCCGGTGAAAATCGCATTTATATGTGCAAGCTACAGTATAACAACATGGAAATCGATCATATCCATGAGGATAGAGAAGAAGAACCACCTCCGCGTTTGTAACTTAATAATGTTATAATTGAATGTATCGTCCAATATCCTCAGGAGAAAAATATAAAAAACCTTGCTGAAAGTTTATTTAAAGTATGAAATAGTTCAGCAAAAATTTAAACTAATAAGTTCACAAACTTGTTAGTCAATTTCCCCACCATGCATTTGTTCAGTTCAAGTTTATCAGGGGCAAATTGACTTAAAGTTATTTTGTATTTTAAAAATTCGATAAGCTTTTTATTGCCTTAACGGTTGTGTCAAAATTTAATAATTAATATTAATTAATAAATTAATAACAAATTAATTTTTTTTTCAAATTGGTAAAAATAAGCATTATTAATCTATTTAAAAAAATACAGTACTTTTGAATAAATACAAGATTATTATAGCTTAGCGTCTAATGACTTTTATGATGTAATTTAGATCACAAATAAAATATTTTGTGAAAATTACTTAAATAAGTTTTTTTTTTCGGTACTTAATAATTATTATCGATTATTTTAAGAAATTAATTTGTAACAATTATATTACCATCACATGACCAGATAATGAGGTCATAATATAATATTAAAAATAATTATCGTGTTTAAAACGTGTAATATTATTTTGTTTATTACATCTGGGCAAAGTGGCCGCCGGGGAAACAATATTTTCGACCATCCCACTACATAATTCATCACATTATAGAATGTATAAAGTCCGGAAAATGCCAAACATTGTCGGGGGCACTCAATCCTTGTTTTCTCTCAAAAATAATATATTATTATACGAGCCGAAACAGCAAGAATGGTACTTTTATTAATATATATATATATATATACGCATGTCTGGGTGGCGTAGAGAGAGGTGTATGGGTCAATGCATTATCGAAGAGGTTGTTTGAAATATAAATGATTGCGGAAAGCTTCGACCCTCGTCTAACGGATAAAAAGTCAAAATGACCGTAAAATTTAAATTCAGATATTGGTGTATTACGACGGTTTTCCTTGAGGGGCGAAAGTACGCCGTCGCAGCCGCCAAATTCCGAATTCCTTATACGTTTAAAATCCATCCCTGGGGAAGTATATACGTATATATGTTTCTAAAAATTGTATCCAAGAGACTAAAAGGTTTCTACATTCATTTGTTATAAAAGAAAAATGAAAATATTATCTCGCGGAACCCACGCGAATTGTATTATTTCACTCTGTTTTGGAAGTGATATCATACGAGAGGTATAATGTTACAATATTATAATATGTAAAGTCCACCGACACGAATCTGTGTAGAATATTCTACGACGTAGAATACCGCGTGCAACGAGTAGATGATGAAAGCATCTCATCGTGGCTGTCCATTTATAGACACGTGTTGTTTATCCGACAAAATCAAATAATTATATTAGTGCGTACGAGTTAGGTCACAGACACTACAGTACATAAAGCTATACAGTTCTACACGAGTTGGACCGCGAAACGTTTCTCAATAAATACTGTACGGCAAACACCATGATATTGTATCGACTGTCAACTGACGTCGTTGGTTTACCATAAGACTATTAGGTACTTACATGATTTTGACGCACTTTTTTTAATCAGATGTTTGCCAATAATATAAAAGTAAAATATTTGATATTTTAAATGCATTAAAGATCATCATTGGGGCCAGGATTTATATGCAATAAGAAATTGTAAAATATGCATTTGATTTATTAAAAATATGCAAAATATACAATTAATATTATATATACATATGCCAAAAATGTGAAATATACACTAAAAAAAAAATTCTGCGTTTTAAAATTAGTTAAATAATATTCTTAACTATTCACGCTATTCAAATGTATTACACAAAACTATTACACGGTGTTTTAAATTTTCAAAATTGAACGGTCTTTTGTTTGACCTTAATATAGGTATACCTTCAATAAGTATTTTTGAACAGCGTCAATACATATTGTGGTAAATATACCATAAAATATGCATTAATATGCATTTTGTCTAAAGTTTTTAAAAATATGTAAAATACAATCATCATCATGAGGTGATTCGTGAACAATACATACAAAAGCAATAATCAGAAGTTTCAAAAAAAAAAAAAAAAATATACTGTTGCATATAAATCCTAGCCCTATTCATCATTATTGTTATTCCTACCGTTAAAATATGTCTATCTCGGAACTTTATAAAGAGTATTTGACGCAGTCGTGTACGTTTAACATACGTACCACTCATAGCACCAGCAACTGTGGTGTGTAAGTGTTTATCGATCGGTTGAATTTAATATTAATATTTATTATTTTTTTTTTTTATATGCAAAAATGAAAATGCATTATTACAACGCTTTGTAAATATTATTACACATAGGGCACATCGTAAAGAATTTGATTTTATCATATAACCTATAACCCCTACCCGTCATTAAATAAATGTGTCACTGACAAATATTTTAGTACGGAACGTTTTCATGAAATTATAAACATTCAACATGTTTTAGCATATATTTGTCAAATATTCAGGTTAATCTGTCATAAAATATTATTAAAAAAAAAAAAAAAATATATATATATATTAATAAAAAAAAAAAAAAATAACTTAATTAAAATTAAATGTACTCTAATAGAAAAATAATATAGCTGATAAATGCTGCATTCCTTTTTAAAATAGTTTTCCAGTAATTTTAAAATAAAATATGACTTGTCAATAATAATATTTTTCTAAACATAAAACAATAATAACATTATGCAATTTTATAATCCAGGGGTCTCCAAACTTTTTTTATCTGAGGGCCACATAAAATAAAAAAAGCTCTTAGCGGGCTAAAATGTATGAATACATTTAATTTTCGTATATAATTTATACATTACATCTAATACAGCTGATAATTGCTCGTGCGCGCGATAACGACTATGAAAACTAGGTATATATATTTTTAGAATATTTTCCGTTATTTGGCGGCCCAGTGAAAACTTATTCGGGGGCTGAATTCGGCCCGCGGGCCGTAGTTTGGAGACCCCTGTTATAATCAATTATATATCTATAAAAGTTTTAAAATAATATATCTAAAATACCAATTGATAGACAAATAATAGTAATAAAAATAGTTGTAGGTATAAAATAGTAATTCTTTTGTTGAAAATTCCCCAAAGTTTAACTCCAAATTGGAGTGATGGTAGAAATTTTCTCTTTTATATGCTTCAATACACCGAGTGTACGATTGGTTGATTATTATTTTTAATATTGAACTCGAAATAGGAACAATATCGCTTTTTTTCTTAGGACGTGGTTAACGGATATTATTTTTTTTTTATTTTTATTTTTTTTTTTTTTTTTGTCACGGAACCACCTATTATATTTTCAAAACAAACATACGGTTTGGCTGTTTTGAAAGTAATTGGCACTGTAAATAAACTTCCGTTTGCATTTCTGTTCACACCAGTAAACACACACACAGAATACCTCGAAAAAGTAAACACCGTAGAAATTGGTTTTCATAAATAAACGTTAGGCGAGCGCGGTGGTATTAATTCGATAGTAAGGTGTTTTTTTTAAAGTAAGGATCACATAATCACCAAATAAAGCAACTACTATATAATAATTATATGTATTCTTATTATACAGGGAACGTGTTTATTAAAATATAATAATATGATATAGCATAGCTTTTATGAAAAGTAAATAATATAACATTGTAATATAAACATTTCGAAGATTTATTTCTTCCCAACTTCAAGATTATCGGTCTGCTGAGACTCAGCGGTGGCTGACGTTCCGACAGAAACTTGCTGGGCAACTTTTTCAAAGTCAGACGATTCGTATTGAGGTGAGGATGATGGTGCTGTGTATCCAGCTGTTGAAGACGGGACAGGAGTTGAGAAACTGTAGAATGATTTCTGTCCTAAACCATACGATCCATTCTCTTGAGCAAGATCTGATCCAGCATATTCAGATCTGATATAGTTAGATCCAGCATAATCAGATTCAGTTTTTCCAGAACTAGCTGCCGAATACGGGACGGGAGTTGAAGAACCATAGAACGATTGTTGCCCGAAACCATATGATCCATTTTCCTGAGTTAGACCTGATCCGGCATATTCAGATTTGATATAGTTAGATCCAGCATAATCAGATTCAATCTTTCCAGATCCAGACCCAAAAGAAGATTGGTAGAGAAAATTGTCGGTGGCTGGAGCAGCGGTTGATCCGGAAGCATATGACTTATATGATTCTTGCTGCACGACGATCGGTGACTGTTGATAATAATGGACAGTGGCAAAACGTTGAGCTGGCGTTTGGACGGGTACCGGGACCTTGACTTCGTACGGCACAGCTACAGGATACGGAACCTTCTTTTCAACTGGATACGGCACTGGCCTGTCGACGTTCACGGGTACCTTGACTTGAACAGGGACTGGGACATTGACTGGCACTTCGTACTTCACCGGATACGGAATCCGCTTTTCGACGGGATATGGAACTGGTTTTTCGACTGGATACGGTACTGGCTTCTCGACAGCATATGGAACTGGGCGTTCGACGGCAACAGGGTATGGCACAGGTTTTTCAACTGGATACGGACGGTCGACGTTAACGCGAACTGGATAAGGTACCGGTTTCTCGACCGCATATGGCACTGGTTTTTCATACGGCACACTTACTGGATATGGTCGGTCAATGGGCACGCGGACCTCGTACGGTATTGGTTTATCAACTGGATATGGGACACGTTTCTCTACTTCAACTGGATACGGACTCGGAACGGGCACAGCTCGATCAACTTGTACGCGAACTGCGTACGGGACGTGCTTCTCGACAGTTACTTGGTACGGATGAGGAACCCGCACAAATACTGGATACGGGATACGCTTCTCAATTTGGACGTAGTAGGGTACTGGTACTTCTCGGTTGATGGTTATCTCGTGATTCGGAGATGGTGCAGAATATCCTTTGTACTGAGCGAAAGAACTTCCCTGCGAGAACGTGAATTGAGATGGGGAGGGCTGGAATCCAATCGTGGCAATAGATTTAGCTGAAACTATTGGATCAGAAGGCAAACCACTATACGCCAATGGTACAGAAGTGGACTGAGAGTATGATGCGGCGATTGATTTGAACGAGTTTTCCGGTGTGGATGATGAAGCGCTGTATTCTAGTGGAGCAGGAGTGGTTTGGAATCCAAACGTGGCGAAGGGTTTGACTGAAGCTACTTGGGAAGAAGATGAATCACTAAGTGCGAATGATGCAGGGGTGGACTGGGATTCAACCGAGAATGTAGATGGAGTGGATTGGGAGTAGAACGTGGCAATGGATTTGAACGAGTCCTCCGGTGCTGATGATGGACTACTGTATGTTAAGGGGGTTGATGTAGATTGCACTGAACTGAATTCAAACGGTGCAGGAGTAGGGTGAATACTGTCCGAGAATAAAGATGATGCAGACGACG
The DNA here is from genome assembly GCF_002803265.2 of Melanaphis sacchari. Taxonomy (NCBI): domain Eukaryota; kingdom Metazoa; phylum Arthropoda; class Insecta; order Hemiptera; family Aphididae; genus Melanaphis; species Melanaphis sacchari. The sequence goes on along the minus strand of NW_020271135.1, from coordinate 1,123,319 downwards.
AACCGCTGTACGCAAATGGTACGGGGGTAGATTGCAGCGATTTGAACACAAACGGAGCAGGCGTTGGTTGAGTTCCGTATTTAAATGGAGCCAAAGTAGATGAAGTGCTAAAGGACTTGTCACCTAACGGAAATGCGGATGGGTAGGAGTAAGCCACATTTGCATAACCATCGGTCGCTGACGCAACATCGCCAAAGTCTTTCGTTTTTTGAGATTCTGTTTTATGGCATGGCTTGGCGTTTTTCAGATGAACAACGTCTGCGAATGCGCTGGATACAACAATAAATGTTAGGACGGCTACTTGAAACTGAAAAAAAAATGTAAGATTAGCTTAGACCTAGACATTTGCATTTGTTTGTAAAATATAGTCTCAATAAAATTACGTCAATTGATGAGTACACAGAGTATTTTATAAATATAATTACTTTATATTTTAAAGAAATCTCAATTTGTACTAAACACCTCATAATTATTATTAGGTTTTTTCTATATTTTTTTTTAAATTGCCCAATTATTATATATTATAATATTATGACCATTTTAGATAATTGAACTACTTATGCTACTATCAATTTTTAAACCATAATAACATTATGTTTATAAAACGATTTATAATTAGGTATTTTTATTATTTTTTATTTCTTCAATCAACTAATAAAAATAAAAATAATTGTATCTACTATAGTACTTTTTTTTTCTGTCTATTATTATTTTAATATAATGGAATATAATTTAATTATTTTAAGAATACATATTAAGATTTAAAATTACAAATTGATTGTACCAAATAACATAATTAACTATGTCATATATTTTTTTAATTAAATGAATGTATAGAAAAAACAAAAACATTTCCAACTTAAATAAGTTGAATTAAATAATAATATAGTGTAATACTTAAATAATTATAAGAATACTATCAACAGTTATATTTTTGAAATAAGTTTGTAAATAAATTTTAAGCAATTTATAAAATAAACTATCTTAAACGTTACATTATATTAATACTAAGACCTGAAATGTAATGTCCTAAACAATTTCAAAAAATACTTGTATGCTCTTAAGATTAAAAATATCGTATGTATATAACGTACATATTTTTTTAATTATAAGAATGTTTAAAAAAAATATGTTTTATTAAATTAAAAAAAAATCGCAAGAATGCATAATTTCAATAACTTTTAATCTGAAAAATGTTATTTTCTGTACTACACGCGCGTGATCTCGATTTTTACGTCGAATAGATGATTCATTAAAAAAATTAAAATGAATGAATAATAATAATTTATTAGCACTTTATAAATTTACTTTACAAAGAAAACATTTAAAAAAAAAACTTGATGTCAGTATTAGAATATACTAAAACCCTTAAAATGTTTCAAAATATTAATAAAACAACAATGTTTTGAAATTGAAAAATAAAAAAAAAGTCTAAGCTTAATTCAAGGATACATAAAACATACGTACGAGCATTATCTTATAAATTGAGTATTGTCTTACTTCGGGCGTTTCGGCAAACAATATAAAGTGTATCGAAATCTCAATCTTATATATTATGTATCATCACATTGTATTTAAAAGTAATCTATTTTCATAGTGATATAATCACAATACAAACGGCAAAGATAAAAAATATATTACACACGTATAATTTGATGTTAATTTTTTAAATTTTTCTTTTTAGATAAAAGGGAAACAAAATAGTTTTCTGTTGTTGTCGTCCATTTGATCGGCGTATCATCTCTTAAGAATATTCGGGAACAAAACACGGCATCGAGCGAAGCGTCCAATAGTTGAGTAAGTAATTATTTCAATTAAAATAACATTTATAGATAGTATAGTTATATTATAGTACTCACCACAATTGTGGTAGCCATCGTGAACTTAGTTTTCGATCAGTTTGTTCATCGATCGAGTCACTGCAGTTACCAGCTACAACTGCTGCAGGACGACGATAATAGTGCACTGTACTCTTACGATTATTGCGTTTTACTGTATATATAATAACTTCAGAGGTTTCAGCGCATCTTTTCATATATTGTCTCCCAAAAACCAGTAATTCAAGATAAATGAATGTTATTTTTTTTAAATTCTCTACTAATCTTGTTATAGGTTACAATAGTAATAATAATAATAATAATAATAATAATAATATGTAGACATATACATTATAAATTCTTATCACTTGTCGTTTTCTTATTTATTTTTAATTTTTTTTTTTTATTGTTTATACCAGGGTTTGCAAACGTTACATTTAATAAAAAAACGATCAAAATTTGTAAACTTTATTATGACGGAAAACAATAAACATAAATAATTAAATAACACAAAAAAAAAAACGTTATATACAGCATATACATTAAATAAAATATTTAATTTCCAATTATTTAATAGTTATAAATTATAATTTATAAGATATATTTAAAATTTTATTTCTAAATAACGATAAACGCTAAAGTTGAATAACGTTTAAATTCTGAATAATGATAACATTAAAATTTGCATAACGTTTTAATTGTAAATAACATAATATATTAATTTTTTTTCAAAGGTAAGTCCTGGTTTAAGCTCATTACTATACAAACGCTTGAAAAAAAGAAATACATTTTTCAATTTTTAATTTCTTAAAATTTCTGGTAAGGTTTTTGACATATAAAATCGAACATTGTATTTATAGTTAATAATTAGTTATATTAATATAATACACAGTACATTTTTATGTGGAGTTGAGCAGAGTAAGGTGTCTCAAAATATCTTAGACTTTGATTTATTATTTATAACAACCAAAGCTAACTATTAATTTGAGGCTAGAAATCTAATTTTAATGTAGCTGTGTATCAAAAATCTAAGAAAAATATTTGTATAGTATATTATGAGATTTAAAATTTTGTAAAGTATTGTAAAATATTAATAATTAAGTATATTTTTCAAAAAATGTCTATTCTAATAATTTTAAATTATGTAAAATAATAAATGTTTTTAACAAATACGATTGATCCATTTTTTTGTTAAATATATATCTGTGGTTTTTTCTTCTTATTTATGTAATATTTTATGTTTTTTACTATGAAAATTTCTCAGTTGGTGAGATGCGTTTCCAAAAACCGGTTATTTGCACTGTATTAATTCGGTTACGTCTCTTAAGTTGTTGCATAATCTCTCACGTCGCCGTACTGTAATGTTTCGGCTTTCAATCTCGTCGACTTTCCTTTGATATTCGAACGTTTTACGATTATATTATTATATCATATTACACCAATCCAATATTATTTTTATAAATTACAGTGAAAAATTTAATTTTTAAAATTCATACCTATAGTCTGGACTAGACTGTTAATTAGTGCCTCAATTGCTATATTTTTTTTTGTTAATTTAACACATGTTTTAAATATTTTTAGTTAATTATTTAACTAAATTATATGTGCTATTGTTGTTGTTCTTTGTTGATTGGGGTTGCTCTATGCATTGCCTGATGACTTATTTGTACTGTTAATAGTTATCGTCCTAATTATTATAGATTTCATATCGAATTTTCGTAAAATGAATAAACTACAAACCAATAATAAAAAGTTATATTTAATTTAATTAAATAAAGAAATTAAAAAAAAAAATAAAAAATACTTTTTCAATATGTTCCTTACTTAATATTAATGACTCATGTCAATATTTTGAATCATATTTTACGTAGATTATACATCGTTTTTTGAATTTCTGTGTGATAAATAATAATATAATATTTCATATTGCTTTAAAATGATACATGTCTCAAGCTGTATTTTACATCACACACATAATAATTACACCTACCATTGATCGTGCTTGTGAGTTGTGGTATTCACTTATTAATTTGTTGTTGCGCTACAATTCGATTATGAACGCAATTTTATGAAGGATTTTATCTTTGACTTTTAAAAGTCGGCTTTTGTGTACATACCCTATTTCACACATCATGTCATGATTGTGACATATAAATGTATTATGAACATCTCAAGATTTTTTTTAAATTCACAGTTCGCTGAGTTTTTATAATATTCATTATTTTGAAAACGCTGCAATCGTATTAAAAAATAAATAAAAATATGAATAATTTTCATCTTCTTTTTGACGTGAAAAGAGTAACAGTACCGAACACTGCACTTTTTGTATACGTACGTATACATCGAATACAATTAAAAGTTGTTAAAGGTCCCTTCTTGCAGTTTTGGTCAATAACTACTCATTCTAATTCCAACTGTATGAAGTAACACCCTACTGATTTTTATTCTAAAAAAAAAATAAAAATAAAATAAAAAAAATTAAACTCTTCAAAACGTGTACGAGTGAGTGGCCAAGTTTTTTTTTATTTTCTTCTTTGAACATGCGTCATGCGTATGTAAAATATAATAAAGTTTAAAAATTAAAGCGTTTAAAAAATGTTGAGGTAAAACATTTGTTTATTTAAAAGTAATTATGAAAAAAAAAAATCTTCAATCATTCCCTTATAAATATTACAAAGAACTTAAATAGTTCTTACAGAATCGTAATTGAAGTAAAGTACTATTAGTGTAATTAATTAGAATCATCCAATTAAGCGAAAATAAAACATTTTTTCACGATCACAAAATATATTATCTACATACATAATAGTCTCCTATAATTAATTTACCAGGGATACAACCAATATTGTATAGGTAGGTACTTATTATTATTATTATTTTTGTAAGAATGGTATAATCAAAAAAACTTATTAGTTATTTCTATCAGATTACAGTGAAACCTTTAAATACAGGACACTCTTGATTGCCGTAATTTTGTCCGTTATTTAGAGGTGTCCGATATTCAGAGGGAAAGAGGTAAATTCTTAAATATAACTCGGAGAAATTAATAATTACACATATACATAATTTATTATTTACATCATGTATTAATTTAATATTTATAATAATGATATTTGAATGCATTATACATTTGTATTATTTTAATGCAAATATTAATTGTATATATTAATATCTAAAATTATGATATGTAGGTACCTATTATGTATTGTATTTGAAAAAATAAGTAAAAATATAAACAAAAATAATTTTAAAATAAAAATATTATTATTTATAATTATTGAAATAATCAGTTACTTTTGCTTGGTTAAGATCTTGATGCATAGTAACCCAACCTAACACGTCTGAATATGATGGAATCACAAACACAATTAAATACGAGTGGCATAACTTCATAAAATATAATCTAGAAAAATGATTTCATCGACGCGATATAATTGACGGATAAGATAAACTATAACAGTATAATGATTTATAATACCTAGTTGAAAGTTTAGGTTAAATTGGCATTTCACAATTTATCTATTCTAACAATAATAATTGCCAAAGTCAAAATTAAATTGCAATAAAAGTGTCCGGTATTTAGGGGCTTTTCTGTATGAAAGTAGTGAACATTTCCCCATATCCACAAAAATATCTGTTATTTGAAGGTGTCTGTTTTTAGAAGTGTCCTTTAAAGGTTTCACTGAATTTATCATTTCTTTTCTTTTTTTATTGAAAATTTAAAAAAAAAAATAAATTTTACATTCTTTGATTAACATAGTTCTTTCTTGCGTGGTGATGAAGTCTGCCCTTCTCGGTGTGCCACTGACATTTACTATATCTACACTAATGATAATTTATCAGTAACATACAACGACATAAGTAGACCATAAAGCATAATTTGGAATCTGTATTAAATACGACTCACAAAGTTTTTTAAAATCAATCGTTTAGTATTATGTGTAAAAATAAAATAAAAACGTGGTAGATATTCAATTGGTGCGCGTAAACGCTACACTCACGATCCGTTTTTTATACCATTGTCATTGCCAGAACTCGATATTTAAATGTATTGCACTTCGTTTTTGATTTATTCAGACGCTTAATGTATTGTTATTATTATTATTATTATATAGCGGTATAGTCAAAGTCAGCAAACAATTCACGTGGATGAAATATTTTCTCTCGTTATTATGTGCTACATTGCTGGATTTTTTCAAGATTACCTTACACATTTTTAAAACATACATTGTTATCGTAAAAAAATGCAACTCATGTTTTTTTTTTTTTTTTAATACTATTACGACTAGTGAGTGTTGCCCTATCTTTAAAAATTAAATGTTTATATTTATTTCCTATATAATATTATGCATAGTCTTGCGTTATTATTATTATTATTATTATAGCAGTAAAGAACGACAAAATGTATTCAAAATAGATCACAAACATTTTCTAAGCAGCAGACATTCATTAGTAAAATAATTATTTTTTATTTACTGTTTGCGCTTTTTCGTTTTTTTTTTTTTTTACGAATATTATGCTTTACAAAAAACTAGAATTCTGTAAATAACAATAATATCCAATCATAAATTTCATAAGTAGTAATTTTTATGTCTCGTTGACATTTGATCATTTGGAATATTATTCAAAATATTATAATTTAATGATCTAAATATTGTTGTGCACCACATAATTATACCATTAAATTTTAATAGAAGTCAGACATGTAAAATAAAATATCGACTTTAGTCGTGTATTTTCTTTATTTCTTAGTTATTTTTGTATTACAACGCTTTGAATTTGTTCACTGCTTTACATTAATAAACGGGTTTTGAGTATTGATCAACTTTCGAAATATTCGTTTTCTAAATAACTAAAGTGATTTTATTAATATAACAATATAATGTATTAAAATATATAATTTTTCGTTTTATTCAATTGCCTAACTATGTTTTCCTTCTATGTATTTATGTATTTTCATCAGGATTTATTATGTGGATCAATAAGCTGAATTTCATTGCAAAAGATTCAATAATATAATCTCGATTATCATCATATTTTTATTAGAATTTAATGCATATTAGTGAATTATTTAAGTCATCAATTGATATCGGTCTTATTAAAAAAAAAAAAAAAATAAATATATTATTTATAACAAGAACGCATAACCATATATATCTCACCATGTAGGTACTTGAAAATAACCAAATATTATTGTTTTCACTTATAGTTTTTATAATTTTTAAAATTATTATTTCTAATAATATAGCTTATTTTCAATGATTTATTTATGTACATATTTAGTAGGCTTATCACTTTATTGTTTTTCTTTTAGCTAGTAGACTCGTAATGATTTTATGTTTTGGAATATAAAGGTATTTTTTTTTTTTTTTTTTTTTTTTAACTCGTTTATTGAATTTGATTTAACAAAAGCAAGAATACATCATCTTCAAATTTAATTTTTCTCTGTTGCATTTAAATTTTTTTTTTTAGTAGTTGATAAGAGAAAGTAAAATATTTTTAAAAGAAATTTTTTCCGAGTATTTGTATAACTATCTGAATTCTTAGCTAAACCACCTAATATTATATTGGCTATAACTTAATACTTATAATAAAAGAACAAATTTTTATTTTTAAACTTTTTGCTTACTCACTTTCCAGTTGTTTTGTGGCAATTATGACGCATGCGTGTTCTTTGTAAGAAATATTTTTGTAAGAATACATATGATTTAAAATAATATTATCATAACAATTTACAATATTATAAGTCATACCATTTGACTAGTTATACCATATATATATATATATATATATATATATATATATATATATAATTATGCGATGATATGATAGTTTCATAATTTTGTGAATATTTTAAGTAGGTAAATTAATATTTAGAGTTTGCACGTTGCTTTTCACTTTATATTCGAGTCGGCTATAATACAATTACAACATAATACCTATATAGAATCTTGTTTCTCGATATTTTTATACACGTCTTAAAACACTAATATGTATATATAAATAGTACCTTCTCCATTATACACTGCATCAATGATGATGATGTAATAACTGAATTTAAATAATATTATTATTTTTCGAAAATTCAGTATACGAGTATATAGATGATATGCACGTTATTATGACATCGGATCAATTATGATATCTTATGAATTGAAATTCACATAATATAATATTTAGTTTTACATTCAGTTCAATATAATATATGTTAAAAATATTATATGCGTAAAAATAACACGCCAATCATGATAATATATCATGGATTATTTAGTTATATAGTTCTATTACGGTCTACGGTGTCTTGACATTTTCACGTGTTCTTGTGACGTTGCCAAATAAGATTCTTGACTAATAAAATGCATATGATTCATTTATTCATTTAACCGATTAAACAATAAAGGGAATTTTAAAAATATAATTTAACTTAGATAAAAATAAAAATAGTCAAATTAATAAACAAAAAGTGATTAATAATTTACTGACATCCAATTGAATCTTAAAAATATAATCATCGTTAGTATTCTAATTTTTTGAATTGCTTATTGTGTCTATTTCACCCGTTTTGGAAATGACCTAATTTAATTTAATACCTGTATCCCAAAAATATCGATAAATGGCCCCCGTAAAAAATATGTGATTCAATTAGCAATTCTTTGTTGATTTTTCTCATTAAAAATGCTGTAAATCCATTAAATATCGTAGTCCTAAAAAATGCATTGGTAACAAATCGATTTCTGACGCAGTTCTTGTAAACGTAACCATAATAATTTATGTGGGTAGGCCGAAATGACAAAACACAATTAAGGCTCTTAAAAAAAAATGTTAATACGTGTTTTGTGCTGACTTTATGTAACGGTTGAAATGGATTATGTATATAGACGAAATTGAAACAGGATGAAAACAGGAAAGCTAGCCTAATGAGTGACGACAGAATTATTAGTGATGTTGAAATAGTAAAATAATATAATATAACCTGTCACGATCATTATTACTTGTCCATATCCCAAGGTCGTTAATAAGACATCATCGTATTTGTCGTGACCGCTTTTAATGGAATGTATTTGGGAAAATGATGAATACGCTCAGACGAGGTTTTCCGAGTGCATCCCATAATAACCTTTATAATGCCCTGAGTGCGTCTTGAATAAGGTAGATACCGGATAGATCCTGAGAAAAAATAAATTAAACATTGTTTTAATGCGTTCAAGTTCATATAGAACTACCAAATGTACACCATAAAAATATTTTAATTTACACATAGCAATTTTAATTTTAGGAGTGTGCAAAATTGGTGTAATGTTTTTTTTTTTTTTTTTTAAATCACTTATTTTTCAATAGGCTGTTATTATATTATGTTATTATTTAAAAGAATCCAATTTCAATAATTCATTAGTCTTAAATATGTTAATATTTTCTTGGATGAGTGCAATCAACTCTCTAAAATTATCTGCAGAGTTGTAATAGGTATAAATAGATATTGAAATGGAGCTGAGACGAAACCAAAAATTCTAAAAACTTCAATTTTATTCCGTTATCCTTAATATATTTATGTAAAAAGTGAAAATAATAATTATATACAATGTATCGTTGTATGTACACAAAAATACAAACGTTAATAAATTACGGAGTGTGAGTTGAGTATGTGGTTACTACTGCAGCTATGGTTACGGGTAAAAATATCGAGTAAAATAAAGCGTAAGTATCAAGAATTAGGAAAATGGCCGAGAAGAAAATTTAACATTATTTAAATACTATATAATATAGTATTATTGTATAATATTATGTGCGTGACCGAAAACGGTACTAAAAAATGTATTAATTTGATTTCGATTTTTACGAACGCATATTGAAATAAACATAATATGTATATAAAATGCCAGAGGTATCGAAAAAATGTTATTACTATTTGTTTTAGAAGGTTGCAACAATTAATTGGTTTTAAAATAGTTTATTACTTTATAAGGGTTTTTTTTTTATTTTATCACACAAACATTAACTCGTATTTGTTTATTTGTTTTTGATGAGTTGTTCTGGCACAGCTTGACTCGTATATTAATCGGAAATGATGAAGACAGATGCATTGTTGAAGTTAATATTATGGCAGTATAGTCATCATGTAATTTTTTTATGCATGTGTGTGAATCATAAATATTGTCGTTATTAAGTCACATTGTTATTATGCAGACTTGGCGCCCGGAAAGTCAATATCACAAAATAAAAATAGAATTTCCGGCTGGCTTAAGAAACGGAAGTATAGTCCGTAGTTCAAACGACATTGTCGTTTTTCAATATTACTGTTATTTTATTATTGTTTGAATGAAAAAAAAAATATTATAAATACTTCATTTTTACACGATAGTAAAAAATCAATGAAAATAACAATCGGTATAATAATAATGTCAGGACGGTGAGTCGTGAGATTTGTTTTGTATAATATCGTTTGTTGTGGAACAATTGAAAATTGTATTGTTCACTGCAGCCGTGATTATAGAGAATAATTTCAGAATTGAGATGAAATAAAACTTTTTATATGACAAATTGCTTAAATGACATATTATGTATATGAAAATAGACTAAACAATTGTTTTTCTATAATACTCTTCTTACACCCAACCACTATAACAATTCAAGTGGCACTATCTAATATATTATATATTACATTTTATTATTATTATTATCATAAGTATTTCATATTATTATATAATTTAACAATATAAATAGAATTTATTCACTTAACTCGTGCGTATAAAAAACATCAGCAACATGATACTGGAATGGTAATAAAAACGACAAAAAAAAAAAACAAAAAACTATTCCTTATCTGACCTGCAAAGGACGAGAATATGTATTTGTGTGCGTCGTTTCAGTTCTGTGCATTTCTGAAATCTTCCTGAAAAATAATTTCTGCACGTACTTACGAATACCAGAATACGTTCTCAAACTTGCATTATTTTAGAGCAGCGCCGCGGGGAAGGAGTTAACGCAAACTGAGAAAACCCGATTTCCTCTCTTTCTCTACGATTTTAGTAGGTATTAATAATAAGACAACTTACAGCAATATAATTTAATATAATACCATGACGCATGCCTTTTTTTTTATTTAGCTCTGTAGTTTTGAAAGAATTCAAGTGCTCTATAGCAATATGTAATATATACCTATATATATATATATATTTATTTTTATATTACAGAGCGATTCACCAAACATATAATATATCATATTACCTTTTTCCATAAATAGTACAGTAATTCACAATCTACTTGTCATGTTTTGAATTTTTAAAATGTTAATAACCGAAAAACTATTCATTTGAATTTTGAATGAGGCACATGAAAATTTTCAAATTAATTATCTCATTATAATTTATAAAAGGAAAAAAAGGTGGTTTTCATTTAAAAACGAAATTTTTTTCGCCAAAGTACACTTCTTAATTTTTAAGAACATTTTAAGAATTTAAAAATATCGAATTTAAGTATATTTAAAAATTTCAAAGATAATAATTTGAATAGATTTATTATTGGATAAAAACTTTGGGGCGAGTGTACTAGCTGAATCACTCTGTGTAGGAAAACCAATGAAAAACGGTCTTTCCATCCCGAAAACGGAGCCGTCTCGTCGTCGGCTTGCGGCGCCGGGTCAGCTAGCAGGGTACTCGCTTTCAATCGTGGACGGACCGACCGGCGCCATCAACCCTATACACCACCCCCATCCCTAACAGACTAATAATCGGCCTTTCGTCTGTGGTGGTGAAATGGACCCAAACCTGATGATATGATACATCGTATTAATAATACGTGTAACCAAGAATAACATAATATGTCGTACCAATTTTTAGGCATTACATTTCGAAAACAATATTTTTATTATACCTATATTATATGTATATTATATTATTTATTGAAAAAATTAGCTACGTATAAAACATATTCACACACAGGTATAAAAATAAATAAAATATTCATTATTAGAAATTATTTATTACTTCGATTATAAATACGTAATTGTACTTATAATTTTATAGAATGACGTACAGTATAAGTTAATATTTAAAAATGTATGAATAGATTATTTTTATTAGTTATATACCATTGTATAGAATGTATTAAAATGCTCTGAAGCATTTTAAACTTATAGTTATTATATCTTACAATAAACTTAGATGTTTAAATACAACGAATTTATATTTGAAAATGTATAATTATTTATTTAATAAATAGATACTGTAAATACTATTAATTCAGTAATTAATTGTCAATCTAAGACTTATAAATATCTGCAGGTCTTATGTTTTATTTTAAAAATACAGTCTCCTTGACATTGATTACTGAATTTCTTTAAATTTAAAAAATATGACTTTTTAAAAACACATTCAGTTTGTTATTTTTTTATAATATCTTCAAAATATTTTTCAATTAGTAAATTTATTCATAAAATAAATACATATTTGCAATATTCATTTCTTATTAAAGAAATCTTGAGTGTAACTGTGTTTCTTAGTATATGACTACATACAATATTCAATTCTAATCATATTTGCAGGATATATAATTATATTATATCCTTATTTGATTATTTTCCAGCCAAGGATGTAATATTGTTTCGATAAAAGTAGTATTTCGTAGACTTGATGTCATATCCACAAGTTGCAATGCGTTAAGGTTAACACGTTGTACAAACGGTATCGCCTCCATAGCGGTCGTTTTTTCTTCGAAAGCAATGGCTACTTAGACATTTCGTTACGTATTGTTATAAATTATAACGTTATTATAATATATATTTTGTTATTTTATCAAATAAGACATGTGAAAATGTTTCGAGAACGATCGGTCCGCCAGACCGAAACCCTGTTTTTTGCCCGTCCTACAGGATTTGGCGACACACGAGTGCGTGTACACAAGTCTAAATTAAAATGATATTGTCGATCACAGCTGTGCAACGATGTAACATCGTTAAGTGTATATATACGCCTATATTATATTATATTGCACATATATATATATTATTTAATATATGTCGTGCTTAATGACATTAAGAGGTATTGACGATATCGTATATTATACAATACAGTAATCCGTCACCCGTTGGCACATAATTAATATGTATATAGTCCCTAGTCTCTTCCAAATGTCGTTTCCTATTTTCAGAACATAATAATAACAATTTATATATGTGTGGCTATTATTACATTATTGTTTTATTGGGTTTTGAGGCGGAGAATTCGTAGTTTTCACCGTGTCTTTTTATATTTTGACGACATTTTCTTTCTCCGGCAAGACATGGCTTATATTGTTTAGGTATTGGATTTAATAACAATTTTATTTAAGATAAGGTGTACAATAATCTCTGTTCCTATTCACGTTGGTGTTTACTGGCATTAAAACATCACAGGCTGGTTTCGTTATCATCAATATATTATAAACTAAGTATTTTTAACAATATTAAGTATATTGCTTATAAGTTTTTAGTGCATTTTTTTTTTGAAATTATTTTTGGGTAATTTATTTTAGCGTTTCAGAAAACCAACATAAAGGTTCTATACTAATATAATAATATTATAATTTGAAATATTATGAGATATTATAATTAATATTACTGTTGACCGGCTTAAATTATATATTTAAATCATTATCATGTCTAATATGCTTACTACGGTTTTATGAGTATGTAATATGCATGTTAGTAAGTATAGTATTTTTACATAATTAATTATACACTAATCGTGTACTGGGTTGATAATTAATTTATTACTTATATTCTACAAAGCTATTTTGTCGAATAATGTTACTTGATACCCCGAATGTAATGTATACACATGCTATTTTGTTATAGTAACCATAGTTGGCAACTTATTTTCGCAGACTCTTTAACGTTACACCTAAGAGTATAATATATTATACACCATCTTATATAACCTTATGTCCAAATGATTCGACTCGCTTGGCCATTATTATTGTAAAAACTGATGTTTAATTATTTCGATGGTCTTAGATTACTTTTATAGCTTTATCACTGTATTTTCCTCTTTTTCTCTCTATATCACCTTGCTAAGTACTCGACTACAAACAATATGGTATTTCGGGCGCATGTAAACTCCGCCACAAGTATCTTTTTATACTGTAAACTTTGCCAGAAAAAAAAAAAAAAAACAAGTAAAATTAGGTTCATGTTAATTCCGCCAATGAAGATAATCAAGTAATAATATAAAATTAATATAATATATTATTAAAAAAAATTATAATATAATATCATATCATATCGCTCACATTTAATATTTAAATAATAGTAAAAAAATCATAATTAATAACAGTTATACCTAATAATGCAAACATATATAGTTATGTCATGTATGTAAACTAAAATAATGTGATACAATTTGTAAATATTCTAAGTCTTGTATTACTCCATAAGTATATATTATCGCAATAGATATCAACGTATTTAATGTGAGAAAACCGGTGCATCCGAATTGCATGCGGAAAAAATAAACACAAATTGTAGTGTCCGAATTGCATGCCACCTCTTAGAGGGGTTTGTCCGAATTACATGCCATCTCTCAGAGAAGTATGTCCAAATTGCATTCCGTGTACCTACAAGTTTAACTTTATTTTTCATGCACTTAGGTACAACTTGAACTTTATTTTTGATTTTTCTATTATTTAAAAAAAAAAAAAACGCATGAATAGAAACAGATTAGTTTCTAGATTGAAATATTTTTATATCTGACTAAAAATTTTACCAAATTGAAGAATATGACATACCCCTCTAAGAGGTGACATGCAATTCGGACATTTTTTTTTTTTTTGGCATGCAATTCGGATGCAGCCGGGAAGGCACAAGGCAATGTTAGCACTGAGCAGCTAAACAGAAAAAACTAACGGAGTTTACATATATCCATATAGGTAAGAAAAAAGTGGAGAAGTTTACATTAGACCTTTTATTACTTTTTTATCTTAACCTGTATTCTGGCGGAGTTTACAATCACCCGGTATTTCTTATTATTTCCCCAATGATAATGTGTTGTTTTGGTTGAAATTTGGACAATCGTTGAGTTAATTAATGATAAGTATTAGACTGTGTATATTTTCTGCGATTCCCCGAAATATGTCCAAGATTATAATACCAAAGGTCAATCATACTTGCTCGTCTCGACCTCGTGTGAGACACAAAAATAAATAATTCTACATATAATATAATCGTGGTATAAAACACGATATAGGCATAAATGGAAACGTATATTTACGATATTTTATTGTAGGAGAGGGGAGGGTAATGACTAAAAAAATATAAAATTATTTTTACTCTGTCTCTCGAACCGACTTGAAAATGCTTCCTTCTAGAATTTCATCTGCCAAATAAAGCCATTCTTAGTAAATCTCAAGTAAATATTTTAATAAAAATCTTTTGCTTCATAGATTCAAAAAATTTTTTTTAGGCATTAGTACAATAGTATAATTTAAGTTACAAAACAGCAAAAAACAAAATTCAGGTGGAATGATGTCCAATCTCCAATAAATACACCTAACAGGAACTAATGCACTACGTATGCTCACCTTCTAGCTTATACTGTCACTTAAGGAATCATAACATTAATATTAACATAAAAATAATTATTAAATATTATTATATTTTTATTTTCGTCAAAGTTAAATTATATGTTTTTACAGTTTGTTAGGTTTTGGCTACAACAATCCTTACAGCCTCATCATCATAATTAGACCTATATCGATGATTAGGTTTGCACCATAGGAATGAAATAATATGTTGCAGCTTTGTGAAGTAATAGAATATATATCTATGCGTTATTAACAAGATATTGATAATTTTTTTGAAAATAAATCGAGTCTAAAATTTTTCCACATTATTTGTAGACGTAAACAATCCGCAGATTAAATAATCTTATAATGTTTTAATACATAATGTAAATGATTTACGGAAGTTTTCAATGGACGAAACACCGTGAAAACGAGTTTTCGTATCTTGCTGTGATTTCGCAACAATTAAATGTGGTAAACTGACATAGTTTCTTTTATAATATGTTGTTGTGGATTGAATATTTTAATTTTGATCGTTTCAAATCATTATTTCACTTGCAACATTGACTATTATAAACAATATAATGTATATGGATAAATATTTACAATTTATGAACACTTAAAAAATCCTCATACTGTTGTATTTTGTTCTAAGCAGGCACTATGACCTGAATTACTGCAATATTATACTGATTTAAGTGTAATTTTAAGATATAAGTATGTTGAATGTATATGTTTATAATGTGAAATTATTTAAAATTCCGTTATTTCAAAACGCATATTAAGATACAAAATCGGGACTAGACAGGTTCGTTTTTATTTTTAAATTCTTACCTTAATTATTTTATTTATTTATTTTTTTTTTTTTTTTTGTAGAATTTAATTAAATTTTGTTGTGAAATTCGTGTTAGACAATAATTTATATGTGATTGAAACATTAAATAGTTAAAAATAAAATGCAGGCATGTGTGTTATACTACTAAAAGTTTTATGAACGAGTTAAATATGTAATATGTTTATATTCTATTTTTTACAAATCTGTAAATGGCACTTTTTTCAATCAGAAAAAATGTAGGTATTCAATTACTATAATGCGTTTAAAGTTTTATTAAATTTAAATAATATTTAAAATACTTTAAAACATTTTTTATCTAAGATTGACTATTTTACGTGGTAAATTTTATTTCTAATTCATCGTACAAGTTGTATATTATACTTCTACTACTACTTGGGCTTTTTTTGTATTTAATTTTTATTATATTTAAATATAGAATCATTACAAAAAACTATTTCAAATACTGTTTTCCAAACACGATAAGCTATAAAGTGACTGCAAGATACGTATTACAATCATAATGTTGTGTTCGGTAACGTATCATAGTCACGAGACTATGCATGAGACTGCCGAAGTCATGGTTATATTACAATGTAGTTATAGTCAGTATACAGTATAGCACGCGATTTTTAAGTCGTTATATTATATTAATTATAATATGCTCACCGTGCAAACAATACAGTTTTTTATGGTAAAGTTTTCAGAAATGGTTGTTTAGATAATATATATTATTATTATTGTAATATATTGTACATAATATGTGTATGTACGTGGTGCGACGATGATATTATTATAAATGGTCCGTTTGGCCGACGAGTGATAAATGGTCATGTCGCAACGCTAATTGAGGTTGTAACACGCGTGTGCAGTATTATAGTTATATATCATTTGCGAGGATGATCCTTCCGTCCGTTCTACGTATTTATATTATCAAGGTAGAAGTATATATAGGTACGGTACGATTATAATACGTGTATATGTTGGCGTGATACGCGCACGTCAACTTTGTGTGATGGATTTAAAAATGAAACGCGCGAACTTAATATATAATAAAACTATTATAATAATAATAAAATCGTCGTTGGAGCGTAAATTCGGTCACGGATTATGTCACATTATAACGCGTTACACGAATTTTAAAGCGTTTACAGACTTTTGTTTTACTCCATAATAGATATATTACGATTCTAATCAACTGAAAATGGTAACAGCAGTGTAATATCGTTTTCCAATCACTTGTGATATTTTGCGCATATTTTGTTCGGACTATTAACACCGATATAGATATAACATAAAAATATCTGATAAAATATTGTATTATGGTTACGAATATAATCTTAACAAATAATAGAATATCGTGTCGTTGGTTATGATTTTATGAATATAGAGATAGGTACACATACATGTGTGTGTGTGACTGACGGTTAGTAGTTATTTATTTTCTATAAATAAGAATTGACGGGATTTTCGTGATTCACTATCACTGATATAGTAATACCAATTGACGGGGAACGGATTTACTAGCATTTAATTATATTTAAATTTAAATTCTTTTAAAAAATATTATATTGAAAGAAAAATACTAATGAATACAATTTTTAACGTATGTAGTTAATAATTTTTTTAAGCGCCAATACATAACCTAACTTAACCAATTTTTTGACCATTATTTATTCATCTTTT
Source organism: Melanaphis sacchari (assembly GCF_002803265.2). Taxonomy (NCBI): domain Eukaryota; kingdom Metazoa; phylum Arthropoda; class Insecta; order Hemiptera; family Aphididae; genus Melanaphis; species Melanaphis sacchari. The sequence goes on along the minus strand of NW_020271135.1, from coordinate 1,105,451 downwards.
TTTTTATTATAAGAATATCGTATTTATCTTTTACATATTACAGTTTTACAACCATGATTAAATCGGTAACTCTGTTGTCTTTAAGCGTATCGTTTATAAATGTCTTAACTGTTTTTAAAGTTGAGCTTATTTATTACGTTGTTTAGTCATTTTATTAAAATCACTTAACTATAAAATGAAATTGAAAAGTAGCTTACATCTAAAGTGTTGATTATTTTATATTCTTAACTTGAGATTCTAAAGTTTCGTCATTGTATATGCAGTTTTTCGACAAACAGGTTAAAATTAACACGTATTTTCACATTAAAATAATAATCTCATGGTAGGTTACTGAGCATTATATTTACGGCGTACAAATACGTGTGTTGCATTAACATCGTACATACTATACGTAATAATAAAATGTGTGCACTGATTTGCGTGTACGCGTTTCAACTGCATCAGCAGCGGAATTGGCCGAAGTTTTTTGACCGTAACACATACGTTTCGAATTTTATTTAAAACCATAGCAACGTATATTGTACACTCACTATTATATACTAACCAGGTAATGCTATGGTAATCAGGATTATATTTCATGAAATCTGTCTCTGAAAACCTATCATCGACCTACTTGCAGGCCACCCTAGGTACTGTTACAATGTTACCATGTTATTCGGTGGCGAGTGGTTAATGCTCGATCGATATTATTATATATATTACGACAGTTGTCGGAGAGTATGGTGTATATGGATTCACTGCGATCGTGGAACATCAATAATAGTGGGATAGATACGAATTTAGAGGGGGGGCATGAAACTAGAAAATATAAAAGAAATCCAGAGTGAGAAGTTTTTTTTTTTAATTTAGGTATATTAATCAAAAGTCATAGCCAAACATATTTTTGATCTATCAGACAAAAATAATACTTGATTAACCATAATAGACTGTTTTAATGTCGGTCTTAATAAGCAAACACATGATGTAAAATAGAAAAACAAATATTTTAGGATCTTCATTGTCGATTACACATACAGTTATAATCAGTGACTTATTAATAATATTATATATATTATTAAATGTATAACACGTGATAATATTAAAAATGAAAGTGAAGGTATAAATGGAAATTAAATTGGGAAAAAAAAACTTTTTTGAATATAAATTAAAATATTATTGGAATGATTTGGAGAAACTATTAATATAAAATAGGTGATTGTTGCTAATACTGTGATTAATAACTATAAGATTTATTAAACTATGTTTTAGTTTTTAGCGTATTTCGAAATCCTTCTAGATAGTTACACTGAATAATATTACTGTAACGAAAAGATTATGTAGCTTCATCTCAGCCAAAAGACGATTATTATTATCCGTCGCTGTATCATAAAACGACTGTTGTGTCATATTAAATTAAGGTAAACGAGTCTATATAAAATAACCACCGCAAGTATGTGCATATGATTATTTATAACCATCCAGAAGAGTTGTATGCATTTTGTATACAGTTTACAGTGTTATGATGTGGTTTATGTAGCGTGGTTCACACTGCGATGTGAAATCATATTGTTATTTTTAAATGCATAATTATAACAATAATGTATATATATTAATAACAAATACACTAACTTAAACGTTCAGCTACTAGTTCATGAAAAATGTTTACAATCAATCTTGACCTGAGTCTTCAAATATTATAGAGAAATGTCAAAATCTCTAATCTAAAATAAATACTATTTAGAAATCTCAAAATATTTAGCTAAAAAAAAAAAAAAATCCTTATAATTTGAAATAGGTTCTTTTAAATTTAAATTGTTTAATCAAATGGATATTTTAATCGATCATTGATTTTTAAAAGTATTAATTTAAAGTAATTAGAAAACCATAAATGATGAACGGTATTTTAACGCCCAAAATGTACTTGTGTTCAAACTCAAAAAAGAGCAATTTGTTTATCACCTATAGAAATATAATACAATATGAATGATACAAACAATTTAATAATCACTTAACGTAAGTATTTTATTTAATCGATTAGACACTATTCAGTTTAAATGTATAAAATTCGGGGATATTTCATTTTTTGAAACAATATAATTTTATTATAACAAAATAATATGAAGTAGTCACTATTTGCAAAATTTAAATTAATAGGAATACAAAGCATAATATAATCAATATTAAAAGATAAATACTTGTTTTTTCCCTAAAACTAATGATGTTTTTGGAAATAATTTATTACATTGTTAACATGTCTTTGAGTTGCCTCATTATAATTTTGAATACTTATAATAAACCAGGTTAAATTACCCTTAAATAAGGAAGAAAATCCTTAATTAAGAAACTTCAGCTTACTATGTATTTAAAATATTAACTGTATAGTTCTCTAAATTTCCATTATTTGGTAAAATGTATACTAAATCATTATTAAAACAGACAACAGCCTTCTGATTCATAGAGATTCGTAAATTATGACTATAAAGATATTTTTGAGCTATAAACAATATCTGAATTTGGTTTTTATTCATTACTCAAACATAGTAATCAGATTAAATTAATAATAATTTGTATCATTTTATTAAAAAACTACAGCAGCATGACGTCTCCTATCGACCTTTTAAATTTTGAGATGAAAGTAGTTTAAATACCGTAATACATATATGATATTTTAACGGTAATATAATAACGACTGTTTACAAACAATATTTTTTATTTTTTTTAAACTAAATTTTTTTCAAATATCACTCTGCAATGTTATACCAATATTTATTATTATATATATAATTATGGTATATATAGCCAATATATTATTTATGTACAATATGGTATATCATGTGCATAAATTATTATATTATTATTTCATCGTATATATTGATATATGTTTCTGTGTTTGTGCGTGTGTGTATATATTATGACAAGAATAAACAAAATATTATAATAGGATTAGAAACGTCTTAAATTTTAATTTTTACCACGGGGTCTTAACCGGACTGACCTCGACTCTTCGTAAAGGGCACGCGTTTATTTACATTTCGTTGTAGAGTAGCAAGAGAAACGCAATAATATTACGACTCCCGAGGCCATGGTGATGAAGCTATCAGACGAGTTAGTAAATGAAGAAGAAGGCGAGGGAGTAAATAACAATAAAATATTTAAAGTCATGCATTTGGAGGGAATCACGAGCCAGTTTCCGGCCCTAGGCAGTTTCGCACCGGAAATAACCGGAGGTTAGGCTCACTCGTCGCCACCGCCATCACCGTCTCTGCGCATTTTAATAATATTACTATTGATATATATTGTATATTATATACATATTATTATTATTCTGAAGGGCGGCCTATTCAACTTGGTTATCCAAGCGATATTTGTGATTTCGACAGAAACTTTTTTCCATGTATAAATTTGTTCATATTTTATTTTTTTTCAAAAATCAGAAACCAATAATTGTAATTACATGTTCTGAAGTGGGATACATATTAGGTATCTAATATTTAAGAATTTTTGTCATGGTAATGTAGTGCACGAGGCGATGCATATCTGCTATTTATTGAAACTTTAAATATTTTCGAATATAAAATCGACATAATTTGTTCATTGCAATTATTAAAATATATTTTTTATAATAGTCAAAATATACGTAGTGACTGTATACGAGTACATTCAGTAGTCTTGTAAAAAAATACAACTATTTGATGGTAATTTATATTTTTTTTTAAATTGAACAAAATGAAATAATTTTTTTTTTTAATATTGGTTGAGGCTTTGACTTGCTATTTCAAATTTTAGGGACGGTGGTATCTGATTATTATCATACTAAATATAATTTTATATACCAGTGATACCACATAGTTATGGTTTATTATAGGTACATTTATTATCTCTAAAAAGAAAAATATGTTTTTGTTTGACTTATAATTTTGGCAAAAGTTTTATAAATACAATATTATATACCTACAGTTTTATAATACACCATAATTATATTATAATCATTCTACTTTTGAAAAAAACAAATAGTTTTAAAACTTTTTATCATACAGCTTTTTTAATTGTTCTTTAATGACATTCATACATTTAATTAAAAACCGAATATTTTTCTAAAATATAAAAACAATTTTTTTTTTTGTGTTTATGTTTCTATAAAAAATGTAAGTATACTTTCAAAGTGAACTACTAAGACCCTTGTCACATACCCCTTTTTTATAAGCTTAAATAATTATAAAAACAAAATAATTGTTTCAACATTTTGATATGTGTACAAATGTACATAATAACAGTATTGTATATAAAAAAGATGACTGCATTTTTTTTACGCCATAATAATATAGTTAGAATAGTTAAATTTACGCAGAATCCTGTGGATCTTTGTGTACAGACCACTTAAACTGAAGAATTGTTAATTTTCCGTTATCCAATACTGTATCATAGTTAATTTTTCACCAAATTATATATTTTCTACTTTTGATTGTTTAACGTTATCAGTTCATATTGAATAACATAAACATCTATTTCATTTTAAATTTAGTTTTATGAGCTTAGATATTATCATCACATATCTAGATATAACAACATGTAAAACCAATTATCAATTTATAAATGTACAATTTAAAAATATTACTATCTATGTATATATTGACCCATATTTTTAATTTTATCTTCTATTTATATTTTATAAATTTAGCTGAGATTGTTATTTTATAAATTATTATTGACTGCATTAAACCAGTGTCAGTTTTTGTGGTAATAAATAAAATATATGTATAATACATATTTAATGGGCATGTGACATGTCATGTTATATTATGTAGGTATTAATAATCTTAAAAATGATATTAGTTATAAATTATGTATTATTATATTATCGTGCAGTGGTGGTTCTAGCAAAACTGTTATATGTGATTTTTCGTTATTTTTATTATAAGAACTTAAATACAACTTGAATGTTAATTTTTTTAAGTATCATAGTACATTTTACATGGTAATTTGTAGTATTCTCGTTTGCAAAAAATTATCGATGTTATAATGGTGATAACTGCTGACTAGTATAATATATATTATATAGTAATGGCCAACAAAAAAAATGTCAAATGCCTATTAATATAATTCAAATTTTTCAGATATCAAAGTAATATATTGATTTAATAAATCATAAATCTGATACAAATGTTCAAAATTATTAATGATTTATAATATTTAATATAACGGATATTTACCTTTGCTGTAATTCATTGTAAATCGATCATCAGTACCAACATATTTATATAGATAATAGATAAAATCCCTTAAGTTCACTCAAAGTAGCTCAAATAAAAATATATTATAATTCAATAAAAATAATTGTTAATGAAATCTAGTAACAAATGCCTTGCTTAATTTGATAAAACTCGATCAAGTATATCGAATCATACTAAATCAATATTGGTATTAAATAATATTAGCTATGATAATAGTTTTAATGGTTATCATTACTAGCAATTTTAGACACAAAAATTCTTTTAAAAATGTCTTTGTATTCAATTTCGCTTACAATCTGTAAAGTTCACATTTTTAAAATTTCTAAAGTACCATAAGATTGCTTGTTTTCAAACTAGAAATGAATGTGTACGCAAAATTTAATAAAACATGACACTGGCATGTTATTGGTACCTTAAAAATCCGTTTTACGAATACTTTCAACATCCACGAGTTGTGTTAAAATGTATTTGAACACGTTTATTAATCTATACTGATAACTGCGCTAACATTTTTTCAATATAATATTAAAATTTAAACTGTAAATGCAAACGGGAGATTTATCGTTTGAATTTAATATGTTTAAGTGCACTATTCATATGTTTAATGCAATGGAACTTGAATAAAATGCTAATCAAACTGAACAATATACAGGGTTATTTACTAGGGTGATCATCTTTGTTTTATCTTTTGCTTGTAAATGTATTCAAATTATGATTTTTTAAATTTTAAAGAACACTTAAGGAACTTTGTTTAGAAACTTGGATATTTTATACTGTTTAAAAAGTTTCACGGGGTGATGAATTTTGTTTCACTTCTGTATAGTGACTTTTTAAAGATCTAATATTATTTTGAAAATATATTACCAAAACTAGACTAAATATAAATTACAAATATTCTATTTAAAACCATCAATAAGTTTATTTTTTCAAATTTCTATTAAGATGCATAAACGTTATGAAAAAAATCCCATATATTTAACAATTTATAAAAAAAAAAATAGTATTATCTTAAGAAAAAATAAGATTTTATCTTCGTTCAACACATACTAATTATTTATAGAATAATAAACATTACTGTTTTATAATATAGTTAAGTGTTCTTACTTAAAATTTAAAAAGTTAAGATTTTGGTAAATACATCTGTAAAATAACATTAGGATGTAATCATAATATTAATGAATCAACCCGAATTATCCCATGTATGCACTGTCAACAGAACGTTATGTGATAGTAAAACATTCAAATGGTGTTTATTTATTTTTATTTTATTTTGCAACTGCTGCAGACATTGGTTATTAGAAATATAGTGAGTAACTAAAGAGTAAAAAGATAGACTGACTTTTAATAGACCTTTTTCATTCGCTCCCCACGAATGTTAAATAACTTAAAAATTCAGTTTTCAATTAGAACAAAAACGCTGTCATTTATTTCCTTGTCGTATATATTTTGTGCATTGTTGTAGCACACTACCATATAATATGTATATATAAAACAAAAGTTAAACAATAGTACTTATAATACAGACACTTTCCATATATGCATTACCATATCTGTATGTAAAAAAAAAACGTAGGTATGTGGTTTTAACGAATAAACGAATTTTCGTTATTATAAAATTGTTATATTGTATGGGAAAACGGCTGGTTTTGGTCAGTTAGCTGTTACCACTTAGTAACAGCATAAATTTACATGCTACAACATTTATAAGTACTGTAAATTTTACAATAAATGCATTTAGTAAATATTATGCATGCATTTGCTATTTGACTTTAAAGTTTTACTAAAAAATATTTCTACACTAGAGTAAAAAAAAAAAAAGAAAACGAAATTAACTGTGGTGACTTCTATTATTTGGATGATAGTATATACTTGTTAGTTGCTAAACTGTGATATATGTGAGATTTTAAAAGCGTGTTCTAAAGGTAAAATATGCATAAAATGTATTTTGTTATTAACATATGTTAGTTATAATAAAATAATTACAATAAATTATAATGTAAGCGGTGATCAATATAATTATTATATTTATATTGAGTAATAACATCATTCGTCGTTTAAGATTATAAAAAATAATAATAATAGTTGGTAATTATAAATAGCTGTGTTACAGACAATTTGGTTCGTAAAAGGATCTGAACATATTTAACTATTTAACACTAGTTATTATAAACATTTTTGTTTGGCTAGAATCAAAAAAAAAAAAAAAATTCTGAATTTGATAAAGACAGAAAAAATAAAATGAAATGATCGTTATTTCGAATATTTGTTCATGTTTTTTGTAATAATTTTATTCCCATAATATCTTTGAAATTTTTTTGATTTTTTTTTTAAGTTTGACTCGACTCTTGTTTGGTATATTATATTATAAACATTTCTGTTTGGTTTTGGAAACGTTCTTCTATTTTTAGTATTTTAAAATATTTGGTTTACGGATTTTTTTTTCTCAAAAATTTTTTATTTTGATCTTTTCCCCTTCAATACCTTATAGTATTATTTCGCTCAATTGCACACAATGGTTATCGATGAGTTAAATTTACTATTATCACTAACACGTATAACAGCGGCACTTGCCAATAAAATAATGGAATCGTTTTTCATTACTAACACTATCACCACCACCGCAACCTGCACGCGTCTGCCTGCCTTTTGTATAGCTCTTGGTGACTATTTGGCGTCGACCACGCAACAGATTCGTTGCCAACGTGGTTATGGCTGCGACCGCAGTTCCGAACTTCGGCAATGGTCTAGATATTTTTAATAGTACGATTTTTAGGTGTTGTGTTACACCAAACATGAAACGAAATGCACTCTTAAAAAACAGGTGGAACCAAAATATGCATATTATAAGAGGAACAACCTTATATGTATTTCCTTTTTGAGATATTTTTTTCGGGAAAACCAATGAAAACGATCAGGTTGATTAAATTTATTAAAAAGGTAACAAACCTATAGATTTTTCGATGTAACTTTATTTTCATGAATAAAAACTGGCAGTATATATATTATAATTTTTTGACATCGGTATTTCTTGAGAAATTATTTTTAATCAAGCAAGTCCTGTCTTGTTTATATTTATAAGCTATAATAATATACTCAAAATCGAAATCTGAAAATCTAAAAATATTTGGTTTTTAAATACAAATTGCTATTAAATTGTATAATATTACGAAACCAATAAGTATGTTATACATATAACTATCGTACCTACAGAAAATAATATTGGTGATTTTTAGTTTGAATATCATCGACTTACGTTTTGAGATGTGCGACAAAAATGTTCTTTGACAAATCAAAATAAATCAGCATAACCTGCAAATGTTTAAAAATATTGGAATAATTATCTATAGAATATCAGTTATTTATGGTTTGATCTTTTTAATGAGAAAATCTCTCCGTTTTCTCTGTCAGAATCCATCGTGGGCGGCAGAAAATAGTCGAATAAAATGTTTAAAATTGTTTTCACAAAGTTACAATTTATCATCAGTCATTAAAATGTTATTTAACATAAATTGATTCTTGTCAATATCTTTATTGACTACGACATAAATCAATCATTATAGTAATCGCGTGAAATATAATTTTCATACCTATCGCACGTTACTGCAACACGTAAATTTGTATTAGGTAGACGACTGTGTATTTAAATTGTCTTTACAATATTGTATGTATGCAATTTTTACGTTTTTAATGTTACATTTATCCTTAAATTTTTCATTTTTATCTACTATTCACGTTCCGTGCAAATCTACACAATAAAATTTTTTATTTTCAAATAACCACACTATCGATTTTTTAACAGAAACAGAATACGCATAATGCGAACCGACAGTTTTCATAATGCACAAGAGATTAAAATATTATTTTAGGAAAGAGGAGTGAATAGGAAAATATATAGCTATGTTGGAAAATCCGTGGTGCTTTAAACTATTTATTCTATGTTTTATATTTGCCTGTCAAAGTTTCCACGCATGCATCGGAGTTATTTCAAAATATAGAATTTCGGATTACTTTGGTTCGCTCATCGGGATTCAGCCAGGGGTAGATGTTTCCTATAATTTTCTGGGTGAACATCACGAAGACAACGAATTCCAGGTTAATTTTACCCCGTTTGCGTTCCCTCGGGTGATTTACCGGGTCGGCAGACGGCGAAGCCCTGAGATCGACGGGGGGTCTGCGTTGTGGGCCGGGTAAATATGATACCACGTTTGGAGGGTAAGTATAATGTACAGCTGACATCGCCTGTTACGCTGCGGGCGAAGCGTGTGCAATTCCCATGTCGGGTTCTATGTCCCCGCAGAGCAGAAAAATGACATCGACGACGTGACGCGACTCAACGACGACGACGACAGAAATAATAATAATATAATATATTATTATTATTATTATGATTGTATGCGCGCGTTTCGGTGATATCGAGAGTGCGCCGGTTATTCCGGACTAATCAATATATGAATATTACATGTTGTCGTGTCGTACGCATCGAAATTATTCGTAAGCGCACTCACTCGATGGAATTGATGTATTGTCCACGGTCGTATATGACGTTATATCTCCGGGGGACGCTAAATATTATTACACTTGCAAATAATAATATACGTATGCCATGTAATACAATATTATGTAATCGAATTGCGTCCAGAAAATTATATTTTTTTCCTTTTTTTTTTTTTTTTTTGGTTTTACGCGATAAATCGCCACTCGTGAGGTCGTTCTTGTGTGATATATTTTACATATTATTTTTAATTTTGAAAGTAGTTTTTAGAATTATTTTAGCGAATCATTGACCTTATTTCCACAAGAAAACGATATTCGACCTGTGCTCCACGAATTTAGGCTACAGATGCATAACAATTATTTTGATCGCTTACGACCTACTATATTATAGTATACATATCGTGTACTAATGTTTTTTCGTAATTTTAAAATTAAAATTCTAAAAACTATTGACATTGGTTTTTTTATGAGTTAATCATGTAAGAAACATGTATTCTTTTCATTTTTTATTATATTAATTGTTTTCATTTAAATATTTATTTGGTTTGCTATTAAAACAAAACAAAATATTGAAACAAAGGAACTGTACTTTCGAAAACGTAAGTAAATATTAGTTGAAAAATTTTAAAAAATTAGGAAAACAACCTACTTAAGTTAAACACCATAATATATACATGATTTTAAAATTTATACTATTACACCAAAAACTATTTTAACAATTGAATCTTAAACGATTCTTTGAACAATAAATGTGAATAATTAAGTATTTATAATGTTTAAATTTTAAAAGGGGTAAAAATAATCACTTTTTTTTTTTAAAGACACAATTATGGTTTAAAAAATTAAAATTATAATATTGCATCTAATATTTTATTAGGCATACTAACTTAAAATTAAAATAACTAATTTAATAAAAATAAATAATTAATTTAAGACAAGTTTTTATAACTTATTGTTATATTATTAAAGTCTGAGCTAGTTCTTTTGTAAATTGTTGTACCTTTTTGAAATTCCTCCGACTAAATAAATTCGTCTTACGTATTGTAGTGTACAAATCCATGCACTATAATACGAGTAGTACAATGATTTTGTCGGTACATAATATATTCTATTTTTAGTCTTGTACTGAACGTATAATAATATCTAGAAGTTCTCAAAGATATGATATTTCGAGTAGTAAAGCGAATGAATTTCGATTTGATTGTTGCTCTTTACGATATTTTGAAAATATTGCATTTCAATATACGAATTACGAAGTACTATGTATTGTATATTTTGAATATCATATTTTATAGTGCTGGACTCAAACGTGATTGTGTAGGTATACATTTTTTTCATTATTATTATTTTCATATATAGCTGCACTGAGTATAATAATATTTTTATATCGCTCTAGAAAAATAGCATTGTATGGATCTATCTGCTATGCTGCAGGCATATTTGAGGTGCAATACGCAATTTCATATTATGAGATTGATTTTAAGGCGATTTTCTCTGTGGCATACGTGTATGACATATACTATATCAAAACAAATTTATCTATACCCTATTTCAAAAAACAGTATCTATTCTGCTGACCATCTATTGTTTGGTAGCTTAACCTAATCTAACCGAGTGAAATTTAACGAGTTCATCGGTAATTCATTAGAAGTAACATAAGTAGGGGGAGTCGAATCTCAGTATTTCTATAGTTTTCAATTGGAATGCGTGAAAATTCAACTTTTTATTTTAATCACAACGAAATTAATTTAATATTTTGTAACGCACTCAGACAAGTGGCCTTATTTTATGATAGGCACTGCAATGTCGCTACTCCCACTTTTCAACTCTGTGTTTTCAGGTATCTCGCAGAACATCCTATGTATTCCACATATTTTGTTAAGTTGTAAAATATAATTACCTATATTAAATAACTTCAGTCTAATACTACATTATTCTTAATACTTATAATATATGCTAAAATAAAAATCTTTTATAGTCTGATTTTTACTACCTAGGCAATGACTGACTTTTTACAAAACGCAATTGCATCAAAATTGTTTTATTAGCCATTAATATATTTATTTTTTTTAATGATTAAAATACTACTTTTAGTGTATTATTTATTTTTTGTTTCGTTTTTAGCTAATCCAAATACATGAACAAGGTAGATACTTAATAGTATATCCTATTGTGGTACAGAAATTATTAGCCAATTTAATATATTATTATAATTTGAAATGTAAAAAAGTGGTTAGATCGAAAGTCAGATGATTCAATAAAGAAAATAATATTAGAAATAACAGAAAGAGAACAGTAATATAGAAAAAGTTAAATATCATATGTGATGGATAGGCAAAACTAAACGGTACTGAGAAGAATGTAGTTTTACAAGATAAATAATTTTTGTAGAAAAAATTAAGAAAATCCATAAAGATAAAAGTATAATTTTGACTATAAATTTGTAAACATAACATACATAACATTTGAAGAAGAAAACAATTTAATGGTTTATGAAACGTTTTTGAAAAAAATAAAATTTTTTGTTGTTTATTGTGACACACGCCCACATATGACGAGTAATGACGATACGTTATAAAATATAATAGCATGTGTTGCATATCAACTTTAAGTTTCCGGTGCTTCATTTTCGTAGTCAACTCATGAAAATTATATCCGTACTCTTGGGTCGGGCCAGATTTTTCTGATCACGAGGATTAACCACACGTATTATATTTCTAGATATTAAATATGTATGTGTGGTATGTGTTTCGGACCACGAAATTACCAAACGTCTCGGTCGTCTCTCGTCATTTCCTGGCTGTCAAAATACGACAAAACCGCTGCACGATCGTCACCGGTAATTATGTGTTGTGACACACGGCGACGCGTATGACGTTATTATTATTACAGTAAGTTGTCGTGTCCGTCGTTGCTACACACATCTCGCGAAGCTACACAACGTTTCAGAAAAGATGAAAAATTGAACGAAAATTAAATCATGTAATAAAAAACACGAGTTTTAGTTTATAACGAAGAGTTTTTTTTTGTTACGTACGCCTATCGTTTTCGAGAAATAGCGTGTCGATTTACGTATAACAAAAATATAATTTCCAATAAAGAATCAAAGCTTTTTTGATACGTTATATATATCTGCATATCAGTTTTATCGTTACGTGTTATTTTTAAAAGGTTTATTTAATTATCAACAGTATTTAAGTATACAGTTTTAAGTCGAACGAGTTTATTAATATAAGCTGTTTAATCGTCGATTGTAAGGATATAGGTAAAATCGTTTGATTGTAAAACTTGATTTAAACTTAAAACAATAAGTTTAATTTATAAGTAAAAGTTAACCAATATTTTACATATCTATATGTATCATGTGTGACATTTCTATTTTCGCCATAAACTGGTATTAATTATATATTTATACACTTAAAATTATTCTATAGGATGCGAACGAACTTACGATGTCAAATATAAGGTTACTAAAATCGATCACTTTGCTCGCAAAATGTTAGACTTTTTTTTATATGATATCCGTATCTGTTAAATATGTAAAATAATTAATCGAATATTATGTTTTAAGAGTAAAATTAAAAATGAAATATCTGAAAGGTTTCTGTACAAAATATTAAAACCAATGAATAATGAGGGAGGTACAGAAACCGATGGCTTAAATCCTGCAGCTGCAGGCTGGTTCACCGTCGTGTGATAAAAATTATATTACAAACAAAAACTTCAACAGTCATTGATACGCGTTAGATTCTATTACGTTTTCCACTATCAGCAAAATGCGGATAGACTCGGTACACGCATATTATTATACCTATACCTACATTGTTTTTCTCGCATCGAATAGAACTCACGCACCGCAACGATATTATGTGTGTACGCATTTATATATCTTTTATCAGCGTAAAACACACTCTTCTTATTCGCGCTTGTTGTGGACCCTACTCATAAACGCTACCTAGTGGGCTGGATAGTAAATACATATTTCGTATTATGGGTAAAGTCTGTTCCGTTCGATTTAGTTAAATGTAAAATAAATATTCGAACACTTGGTGATTTGGCGTTAAATCTTATAGAGGCTTGTTGTGTAGTATGATATAGCAATAATGATACAATACACCCAAAAAATTGTTTGATTCAACCTATTCTTGAGCGATTGGTAGGATTGGTAGGTATTTGATAGACAGTTGATTTACCAGTTTAAAATAAATGCATTTTAAAAAGGAATACAAAATTCTGTCAAAATATATCTACGTCATTGGTAGGTGAAAAATATTTTTTAGACACGTTTTTTATGATTTTTGTCAAAACCAGTTAAAAACGCCAAAATACATTTATTCTAACAATTTTATATTAACTCCAAAGGTATGAATAAACAAACATAACAACACTTTTAATATTTAAAATATATATTTTAAGTATATTAAATTAAATAATAATATATATATATATATGGTATGTTATTATTAATTTATTATGTATCTATATTCAAATTATTTTTATTTGTTTTTTTTAACGTTTTACTAAATACTTGTTATATATTAATAATAATTATTAATACTAAGTTATTAAATAATTAAAAAATATTTTCTTTTTTATTAATTTTAAATTCATAAATAACTTGTTGACCTTAGACGCTTTAAAAAAAAAAAATAAATAAATAACAGCACTAAAGTAAAATCGGAAATTAATATTATGAATTATTAGGTTTTGGCACTTTTTTACAGTATGTTTTTTTCATTTTCTTCTTATCTCGATTTTTAAATTAGATAATTCACCTGTAAGTATACAATATCTACATCGATCAGTATTTAAAATATACAAGCTTACATAAACTAATTTGATACTTGTAATAAATAGATAGCTATGCCAAATAAAATAAAACATGGTTGCAAATATAAGATTAGGAATTAACAAATTTAATAAATTTAGTACACTTATCATTTAAATACTTATCGTATTGTTTTTTTCCCCGAATATTTAGAAAACTAGTATAATTAATAGTTTTATTTATAGCTTGCTAACTGCAAATTATCTTATCTCTTCTCTCAATTCAAAATTCTAGCTTCACTACTGTATGCAGTGTAATACATAATATTATATGCTATACGAGTTTGTGCAATGTAGTAATAAATGAACCTTGTATATTGTATTCGCACGGCGTAACATGCACGTCGTAATTTAAAAGGGGGTGGGTATAACTCCCCTTGAATTTTTACAACTGACGAGCAACCGCGTATAACGCACAGAAATTAAAAAAAACAAATTAAAAGGGTGTTGTTTGAATTCAGAAAACCGTATAAAGGCTATACATGTAAACCATATATTATATATAGTAAAAAACAGCTTTTATTCATCGACGTCCAAATTGTAAAAAAAATATGCATTGCATGTATAATATTGCGACAAAAAAAGGTCATCTGAAAATTGTCAATGCTATTTTCATAATACCTACATGAAAAATAGTTTTACAATGCTTTCATACATTTATTATAACGTGACTGTTTTATGTTAATTTTGAGTCATTATTACTTTATAAACAAATTTTATAAAATACGCATTTTATATTTTTTGTTAGTTCAAACTTGAAATAGTTACACTTAATGTGAGATATATGAGAAAGTCGAAGAACTTGCTTCAAAACATGACATAATATGTTTGGACTATTTTTTCTACCTCTACATAATATGATACTTATCAAATGATAAAATAGTGTACAAATATTAAACAAATAACTAATAACTATAAAATACAGAAAACAATTTAAAAAAAAATAACTATATTAAACATACTGGTTTAGTTCAATACATGTCATTTTTATCTCCAAAAAATGTATACTAATTATTTGGTTCACTTAGCGTATCTCGTCCTATATCTAAATATACTTAATATATATTTTCGATCTATAAATACAATCTGTAAAATTTTTATCATTATCGAAGTCTAATCGGAAAGTTTTTTTTCCAGGAACTCGTGAATGTGCTCTTGCCCAAATAGGCTCCTGATCGCTTTCAAGTCCATGCTGTCCTCCGTATTTGCTGCGATTGTCAACGACATTTGTGGTTCTCGAGAGCAACTTGACGACACTAACCGTCATCAACATCGTTGTGGTTGCCATTCTTCCTTCACTGCCACAGCAGCCAACATCGTTCACCACTGCCGTCGTTTAACGACGATCCGACCGGACCAGGTAGCCGGGCACAGATGAAACCATCATCACCGTCTCAATCGTCGTCTCCACCGTCGCTATCGACAGCCGTTTTCGGCTTGATTGTCGACCGCGACCGGCTCGGGCAACACATTGTTCAAAAGCACAGGAAGTCATCGCCATTATAGTTCGAGTCGACCTCTCGACGGGGGGGTGGAGGGCTCTTCGATGTACGCGCGATCCACTACTACCACAGCAGCAGTCGCCACTACCACCGCCACTGACCGCACTGACGACCGGCGTCGATTATGAAGAAACACAAACGCGAACACTTGGATTGCGGCTGACGACGATAACTGAACTGCGGTCCCGGGGGACACACACACGATCACTTGCCAGACACACACACTACACAAGTCATACACACACATACCCATACCCGTACACACACATACACATACACACACTTACCAAACCCACCCATATACTCAAACACATACCCGCATGACATACGCCCACAAAGCATACCGCAAACGACATCACGACATAGCTGGCATCTGTACGATACATACATAATATTTTTGTATGATAACAATCACTCGTCATAGCGCCCTCTCACCCCTCGTCCAATCTAACTTGTTTTCCGAACTGCTCACGCCGTCGTGTTTTCGAAACACAATTTTGTAGATATTATATATTATAATATACGATCGATGTGATAATATGTTTTCACTCGAGACCGCGACGCGAAAATTGTAAAAATCTAATACAAAGCGATACCGTGGTCACCGTCATTGTCTTAATCGTCCGCGTCGTCGTGCGCGCGTTTAATTTTGTCTGCCAATATGGCCGAAACGATACACTCGAGCAAACATAGCTAACAGCCTACTCCTGGGTAACAAAGGTGCACCCATTATGCCAGGGGGCCGACGAGGTCTGGTCGCCCCTCAAAACACGTTCTTGGAAAACATCATCCGAAGATCGAGCTCCCAACGTAAGTACACAAACCATTTCATTACTAATATTAAAAATAATTATCATAATA
Source organism: Melanaphis sacchari (assembly GCF_002803265.2). NCBI lineage: Eukaryota > Metazoa > Arthropoda > Insecta > Hemiptera > Aphididae > Melanaphis > Melanaphis sacchari. The sequence goes on along the minus strand of NW_020271135.1, from coordinate 1,088,557 downwards.
CGTTATACACGTATTATATAACATTGAATAAGGATACATTATGGTAATAATAAATGACATTGTAGTTGTCAAAGGTTGATAGGTTCATAAAAACAATTATTTAGAATTGTTAAATTAAATTGACGTAAAGTTAAAAGTTCTAACAAACAATATACCTATTTGTGTCTAAAACTGTAAAGTCCATATAATATATAACTCTAATCAGTTAAAAGTTAATTTTTTTTTTTTTATCCCCTTTGATCGTCATACTTACACATATTATAGTGATTAGGTGGCATTTAGGTATTTTATGTAAAAATTAAATATTTCATTAAAAATTTATTCTATTACCTACTTAATTTTATTTGGATAACAAATAATATGTAATAATATTGGGTTTAGTCAGTTATACGTTTGTGTCAACTAATAAACAAAGAAATATTAATATTAGTTTATTTGTATCATAAAATCATTTGAAATAGAATAAATTTAAAAAAACCTGATTATTTTTCATATAAATTTAAAAAAGAAACGAAGTTGTAACAATATACATTGTAACTAGAGAGTAAAGTTAAGAAAAAAAATATTTCTTTTACTGTTCAATGACTATATTTGATAATAAAATGTAGATAACCCTGGTATCAACCCGCATTAATTTGATGTTATCGTCGAAAACGATCGATTTGTCCATTCACAGTAGTTTTATTCCACGCTTTATACATCAGATTTAAGAATATCGTGCGTATTAAAATATTGAAAGATTGACATTGTGAAGCGTTTCGGGAAGGAAAATATTTTCTTACATCACCAGAGACGTCTTTGCTCTTTTAAACAAATTTTTGATTGACTGTGGTACAAGTGCAACAACATGTAGACGTTTTCGTTATGTTTTTTATCCGGAAAACGTTTCTATTACCCACCCGATATCATAATGGCTGAATACAAAAATCAAATGTCATCATTGTTAGTTTATTCCTCTATTTTTATAAGAATGGTTATCCTTATTTAAATGTATTTAATTTTGCATATAAGGTATGGACTTGGAAAAATACATTAAATATTTTTATATAAATACAGATATAGATAAACGAGTTAAATGTAAACCCAAATAGGAAACATGCTTTAAAAATATTTTTTATATAAATTTAATTATTTATGTTTTATTTAATCAAATATTTAAAATAAAATATTTTTCACATTAAACTTTGGTCGTATTATATAAGTCTTATTAAAAAATTGTATTTTATAATATTGGGCACTTTATGTTGTGGTACTATTTTTCATAATAATTAATCTAATAAAACTAATAACTTGGTTAATTTTACGTTACCTATCATTAAGCAAAATGTTTAATTTTATTAAGAAAGGGATATATTTTTATCTAAAATAACCATTATCATGAATAAGAAGTACAATAGTTATTTTAATAAAATATAAATAGTGCTACCTTAAAACAGTAATAGGCAATAGCAATTTATAATAATAATAATGAAAATTAACTAGTAAAATATAACAATAACAAAGAAATAAACAGTTATATGTAAAAATAATTTTTTTTATTAACGTTCATACCGTTTATTAAATTAATGAAATGATAATTATATAAGAATGTATAATTATTTCAATACCTACTGTTAAAATATATTTAGATGTAAAAGACCGTTTATGCAATTAAAAAAACATCATACAATACTTTTTAAATATTTAAAAAAAAAAAACGAGATACGATAGAATATTCTCTTTAATGTATAAATCATGATAAAGTGAATACCAAAAATCCGATATATTGTTTAACTAAGTAATAATCACCTTAAAAACTCAAGAAATATTTTTATTATTTATATAATTCATAACAATATATTTTAAAACTAAATTAAATTTAAATTATACAAACATATATTTGTTAGGTTTTTATTTCTTTTATTCAAATTAAAAATTCTTTATAAGATCATAATTTAATCATACCATTTTAATGTATTAATTTGAATTTGAAAAGTACGTAAATATAGTATGTGTTATAAAAAATGTATTGCTTTTAAGTCATTTTAAAGACCAAAAACAGTGTGAATTTTAATACAATTACAATATTATACGATAATATTATTTCGAGAATTAGATGGAAATCTGATTACATGCGTTATTGATTTTTTTTTAATTTTTCAGCAAATATAATTTGGGTATAAAACCTGTTAAAATGTTTTTGACATTAAATCAATTATTTTATTCTATTATCAATAACAGCAAAATAAGTCATCTTGAGTATCTGCAATGATCTTAAATTTGTCATCAAATTAAAAAAATGTCAAAAAAAAAATCATTTAAAAAGATTATGGAAATAAGTACTTAGATTACCAAACATAACTGTAAAGTATAAATGTAGTTTTTAATAAAGCTGTTGTTTTTAAAAATATTTTACTATCATACCTCATCCATGAGAAAAAATAATTTTCCACTGAAAATAACAAATTGGATGTTTTCGCTGTTTAAACATCAACTTGACAACACGTTAAGATTTCCAAGACAACGTCATAAATATTAATTGGACTTGACTTAAGATGAAATTTCACGATCAAACTCCAAACAAATTAAAGTAATTGAACATAATAATAAAATTACAACTAAGGTGACTTTATAAGCTGAAATTTCATAAATCCAAAAATTATATTAACTAAAAAGTTGAATACAATAATATTATATTTATTACTATGATAATAATTAAATATTAATAATATTATAAATGCAATGTTTTCAAAAAATTTAAATGAACCTACTGTAATATTAATAATAAAATAAATTACTTTATTAGCAGTATTAAAAAACAAATCATTAAAAAAAATTTGGTAATTAATCTACATTTTATTTAACTATTTTTTTTTTTAAATATTTGTTTATATCCCATTTCCCTTAGATCAGGTAATATAATAATATAACACAAGTTTAAACATAATATTTGTATATAATATTTATTAATTTTAGTACTTATATGGCTGTATTATTTATACCTTTTTTTAAATATATATATATATATATATATATATATATATATTTCATAGGGCTTTCCATAAAATGTATTTGATTATAGATGCTGAAAAATTATTTAAAGTAAGCAATGCAATAATATATAATATCATGAATTGTTATTTTATTAAAGTTTATAAAAAAATATTAACCTAGTTCATAATGTCCCACTAAAAATGCAAAATATTACAAATACGCTAACGAAAAGTGTTATTTTAACATATGAATGATTTATAAACAACATAAATTAAGAACAATATGATTTCAATACTTGAGATATTTTATTGAACCCAATTCCACTCCTTAAAAACGAAAAAAATTGCTCCTATATGCGCATATTCTACAGAGTTGACCACCATGTTTTCTTAATTTTATATAAGCTTAAAGGTCTGGGTAAAATAGACATGTATACAATAAATAAATATTATTTATATCTCTAATTTTATTCCTATTTACCTTCAAAATAATTTCATTATTAACAAGTTAAACATCAAAAATTACACAGTTATACTTCAAGATCATAATATGATATTTTTAAATTAGTAGATACCTACATAAAAGTATTACCTATTATTGTTATCACGTACATGGCGTACAACACTAGTTAGACGTATGCATAATGATATATTATTAAATATCACAATTAGACATGTAAACATAATAGATTTTAATTAGTTTAATTATAAGTATAAAATTTACAATAATAAACCTGATGGCATTTAAAGCTCTGAAAAAATATATACACATTTGTATAGGTATATTTTTAATTTACATACTGAATTTAAATGACAAGATTATTTATATTTATTTAATTTTTGTCATTTTAAAAACTGTTTTTGATTTAAAAAAAAAAACATAATAATAATAATACTTCATGAGAAAAAACAATAGAAATTTAAAAACCAGAAAGACAGAACTCATCTGCATTTATGTATATATTTTTCTGCATTACAATCCTGTCTACCGCAGCAATAATTTATATTATAGTATTTTGAGATAATATGACAAATAAATGGTATGATAATAATATTATTATAATATTATATTACTATTAAGTAATGCGATTACTTTTTATTACCGTAACTTTGTTTATCGTAAATTATAATTGCATTATGTATCACTCACATCATCTACTCGATTAATGCTAACCACATTGACGGACACGATATTATGTGATCAATATTATAATAGAATTATCGAAATTATAATATATATATTGGGTGAAAACAGTTTACTTATGAAATTTATTGTAATAATTATGTTTTGTTTATTCAGTAAATTATTTATATCTACTTTATGATTTTGAATAGGTTGATAAAAAAATATTGACATAATAGGTAATATCAGCTAGTAGTGAAAATTAAATTATTAATGTGTAAAACACTTAAGAAATATCATGTAAAATTTTCAGAAATGATGTATTTTTCAAAAAGAAAATTAAAATAGGTTTAAATTTGCTCACAAAATTTATCGTAAAAATAGTTTATGTTATTTTTTATCACAAATACCTACGATAGTTGTGATATGCAAAAGAAACTGATCTTGGTTAATTAACTGAAAAATGCATGGGACATAGATTTGGATACTATATATTAAGAGCTTCTAGAGTTTTGATAAAATTGAAACGGTTGTATTATGACGATCAAACCATGTCGATATACACTAGTTTAATTGTTGGTGAGGGTACGATATATTTTTCATTCAAAGTTGAAAAACTTAGAAAATTTATAATTTATCAAAACTTAAGAATTTTCCATGGGTGTAAAAACAGCATTGTTCGTTCCAATGTTAATCTAGTCTCCAATGTAGCATATTTATAGAAGATTGTAAGAAGTTTAGTAGTAGAAGTAGTAGTAGTATTAGTAGTAATTTATCTTATTATATAATATTTTGTTGTGTACGTTTGTTGAAGGGGATATAAATAAATTGAAGGATTTCAAAAGGGTTCAATATCTGACACAGTTGAGCCTCGAGCTATGCGTGCTGATATTCTACTGGAAATTTTCATCTCTGTCGAATGCTATTCATTTCCTCGTTTTTCCTATTCCAATTTTCTTATTTTAGCTCCGTATCTTTGTCACCTTGTGGGCACAAGACTAACTGTTTACTTTTCTTCCATGGATGGGATAAAAAAAAAAGCTCCGGGCTCTTATTTTATTTTTATCTTCAACGTCCAGTTGGACTGAAAAAATAGCGTCATATTAAAAAATCCATGAATATCAATATGTAAATATATTAATATAATCGATATGTTATGAACACTACCTACTTTCTACAGCCATTACATTTCAAAAATTAATATAATACATATTTTATTAAGATGTCTACTAATAATCATAATGCATTTACAACAATTTCATAGACTTTTTTCGTTTTCCAAGTTTTTATAGATTTTAGAATCTTACTATTATATAATCAGATTTAGCAATTTGTATGCTTTATATATAGATAAAAATAACATTATAAATTTTACTTAACACACAAGTATAGAGAGAAGCGTAAAATATATTTTATTATATTTTTGTAACGAATTTATTTACATTTATATGAGACAGATATTATATTATATAATCACAATTCATAAGCGTTATAACGAAAAAAAATGTAAAATTATTTAATTAGGAAATATTGTCCAACTGTTATGTCACCGAATTCGTGAACTACCTGCACATGCTGACATGCTGACAGTGGTGGTGGCGGTAGCGGTGATGGTGGAAAGATTTTGCGGTCTATTTGTGGGGAATTGCTTATTGTAGTATTATAATATAATATTATTTATCACTTTTTAATCATGGTATATTTTTTAAATCCAAAATGGACACGTGATTATAACGACATTTAAATAATTTTCTCGATAAACGCTTTCATACCGTATATGAGCTCGGATGTCAATTTATGTACTATTAAAGTTTACCAAAAACATGAATGTCACTACTATTAAAAGTACCATCATATAAATATTTTTAACTAGGGTAAGAATTTTTTTCCTTGAAAACAATTTTAATGAGCATATGTATAAACTCCCTAAAATAATTGAACAATGAATTCCCTTAAAAAAATTTAGTATTATCCATAGGACACCACTTGGGAAAGAAGCGGTACTACTTATCTTTAAAAAATGTCTGTATTTATATTTCATTATTCATATTTTTTATTCAAAAAAAATTCATATTCACTATCATTTTTACTTTGATTAAAATTATATTCATAATTGTAATGATGGGAAACTGTTTTTATGTAATGAAATGCTGTGTTTTTTTTTTTTTTTTTTGTGCTACTATATGGTTATTATTATTTATTGGTAACAATTGTATGAACCTTACAAAATATACAATATAAATGCAATTTAAATTACCTCTTTTAAAATTTTAGTAGAATTAACATACATTTAATACTTACTGTATGTTTTTAAGAAAGTTAACATATGAGTAAGTGTAATTTGGTAGCAAAATATCTTTAAAAAAATTAATAATATATTAGGGAAGTTTAAATTTGCCCAAAACAGTGTATACATAAATATGTCCTAACTATAGTAAAATAATAGAAATATAGAAATTCTAAAATAGTAAAATATATTCAACGGAGTTTTAATAAAAAGTGATATTATTATATTTACAAAAAAACAAAAGATAACTACAAGATATCTTTAAATTAAAAAAATATTCAACATATAAATATAAAAATAATATATTGTACAAAAAAAAAGATAAAAAAATATTTTTTGCACAGGAATACATTTTACATTTTTATTTTTAAGTGTAAAAATATTTATATTTTAAATTTTATTTGTACATTTTTCATTTAAAAAAAAAATCGATGAAATGTTAATAATTTTTTAAAAATATACAAAATAAAAATACATTTTCGATACACTGTATAGTTAATTTTTTGATAAACCAATACAAAATAGCAGCATACATATTATAGATTATTATAATTTAACATACTCACTCAAACTTAGTATAAAAATTCTGTCCATTGCAACACTAAATTTGTCATAAACGAGAGTGACTGGTTTAATCTTTGATTACAGTGGACGATTTTAATTAAACCACAAGCGTTTTAGTACACGTAGATATTATATCTACGTCGATGATGTTAATAGTTACGTTTTAAACAATCCAGAAGAGTGTATTGATAATTACCTCGCAACTTCAAGGCATTTATGATAGTAATAATAATAAAAACAAAATAAAACAATTACGACAGTTATGGCAGTAGATGGAATGACCTACACAAAATATTTTCACGAAATAATAGTGCATCGAATATGTTTAATTCGTACATAGAATGTAAGACTGGATTTGAAGCCTTTTTTGTTCTATTTAAATATTTTATTTTATAAACTAGTAAATTTAGTAAATTTGAAGATTTATTTATGGTCATTTTTAGATTTAAATTATATTTAAGTTTGTAGTTATTTTAATACACTACATTAAATTGCAAATATTTTAAAAGCACTTTTTGAAAATTTTTAATGTTTAAAAAAATATTTTTGGTTTACATCAATTAAGAATTAAAACACACAATTTTCAAAAATAGTATTTTATTTTTCTATTTTAAATCATTATATTTTTTTTGTAAGTCATTATATATTAGTTATTTTATATTCTGGGATAGTATTATTCATACAATTTCAATTAATAAAAATGGAATTTTAAATTAGTACGGTAGTTAATAAATATGTGTTAACATTTTAGACAAGTGGGCAAACATTTTATGGGTTAACTTATTACTCTCACTCCATATCAATCATATGCAATTTAAATACCTATTACTTGGGAGGTTAATTTTTCTTTTTGAAAAAATTGAAGCTTTTTATTAATAGCATGTTAACTTGAATTAATAAATTTTACCTTGGTTATACATGTTCACTTAATACTATAATATCGGCATGCACTTTTGCTGATCATACGGTACAGATGTACTTAATTTGCCTACCCAAAGCGCCGGACCACTAATTTAAAATAAATTATTATAAATATGTATTAAAATAGTAATTATTGTTATTTTTATGAGACATTGGTTTTGTTTGGTATTCTTAATGTAACACTATAATGTACACAGTGCATGTCAAGTGCGTCTTATCATAAAATAGACATTATGTAATATTATTTTGCAGTACGATTGACACGAAAAAAGAGATATAGCTTTTTTAGAACGCAAACGTTTGATATTAGCAGTACATTATCATATTGCTATGTATTATTAAAATACATATACATCCGTGACAAGAGTATACATGAAAAAAAAGCAAACCTAGTCGACATGATGTCATAATATAAAACAGTGCTCATATATAATACAGCATTTAAGTAAATTTTTAATACCATTTTATTAACCGACGTAATATTAGAAAAGTATAATATCGCATTATGATTGTAAGCACGTAGGTTATTGACGACAGCAACTAAAATAAGTCATTTAAAAAATTAAAATTAAATATTCTGACTTAAAAAAAGTAATTTATTTAGATTAAACAGTTGGCTGGCCGAACTAGTGATACAATCCAAGTTTTTTCTATTATGTAAATTTGTAATTTGCAACGTTACAACTGTTTTTAGAATAGTCTTTTAGTCGAAGTTGTGTTGGTTAATTATATAATCTTAGACATTCGACAAGTGCCTATTTAAAAAAAAATATTATTATATGAATTAGTTGGATAAATTAGGATTGATATTATTATTTTACCAATATTAAATTATAGTATTTAATCAACATTTACTATTTTATTGTCATGTCTTGTGTTTATAAATAATAAATACATTTAGACAACAACTCTATACGTATAAAATAAGAATGAATCCATCACAAATCTGAGTATGATATTTGTTTAACTAACTATTAATCAATGTAATTCATGCATTATTTTAAAACTGTATTCATATTTATTAAAGTACTATTACCATCATAAATGACGGCATGTTATCTTGCAATGTGAAATACTTATATCGGAAAATTGTACCTTGTTTTATAAGCCGTATTGTAATTTTGTGTTTATATATATATATAATACGTATATCGTAGGTCGTAGAATATACAATAGATTAAACTACTGTCTGAACTTTGTAAAATCGGATAAGTGGAGGCATATTTTTTCAACAAGATCTTTAGAATCGCAGCTGTGGTTTTAAACAATCAAATAATGCGATTTTTAAAATATAAACATTACCTAATTTATTTAATTAAATAAAAGTTTTAGAATTTCTTTTAGCTTTTCAAACGTTATAATATATTTTTTAATTTTATGTTCCTAAAAAGATTACTATTTTCCAGAAAATGTTATTACATAAAAAACTAACTACAAATATAATTTTATGAGTATTTTAAGTTTTAATAAGTGGAGTAAAACGATACAAAGAATCCAATGTTCGTTCATTTCATCGTTCATCAGTATTTTAAATACTTATGACTAATTCCTCCAAAGTCGTTTAAAATTCAATTTTCTCATATTTAATTTCTCAATAAAAATATTCTGCATCAGAATATTAAATTAAACTTTTTTTTTTTTTTTATTTTAAAAGGTAAAAACTTCATGAATCAAAATTATAAAAAAAAAAAAAATTAACAATATAATTTTGTTTTTGAAAATGTTTTTTTATAATGATTTCAAATAATTATGTAAAAAATGTCTTTCTAGATAAATTAATACTTAGAGATAAAATGTATATTTAATCTTTAAGACTTTAAAAAAATTACAATGTATTTGCAATATTATCGTGATCTTAGTGGTATATATTTACGTATATGCGTATACTATATTTTTGTAGGATGATGCATTTTAAAACGTATTTATGAGTATTAAAATACACTAGGGTAACTATTTGTCCGGTTTAAAACGGAATTTCACCTTTTTTGATCATCATGTCCCGTTGTCCCAATAAATTACAAACGGGAGGTTTTTATCCCAGTTTTAAAAAATGCTATCGATTTATCCCGTTATTTCCATATTATTAAATAATGTTTGTAAAAAAATAAAAACAACGTATTATAATTATTATTAAGGCTGAGTTTTTGATGAAAAAGCATCTTTTTTTCTGGTGTTTCAAAACGTTGGTTCGTAAATATAAAATGTGTTTTGGGTGATACTGATTATTTTTTAAAGTACATTTTTTAACATATTTTTGCATTTTTGACTAAATCAATCTTTAATGCATTATGCATTTTTAAAGCATTTTTTGACAATTTTTTTTAGTTTTTAGAGCATTTTACACAATTTGTTCATAAAATGAACGACAATTATTGCAATTAACGAGAGACTTTCGAAAAACTGCTGACGGTACGAATAATAAATTATATAGAATAAGTTATTTTCGATAGTAAATATTTTATCATAGCTAGCTGTTTCTTGCTAATGATTTAGAAAAAAAAAAAAAAAAAACAGAAGAAAATTTAACTAAACAAGTAACAATATACTATAAAAAAAAAAAATCACAACTCTAGTTTCTTTTTCAATTGGTTTTCTAATTTTTAATCTAGGTGCCTATAATGAATAAATTTAAATTAATTTTAATAGTGCATTTTTTTTAAGTTTTTTAAATCATTTTTGAATTTTTTATAGGGTATTTTCTGAAATGTTTAGGGTACTTAAATCCCAGCCCTATTATAATTTATTAATTATTATTTTATTTTTTTTAGTTCATTTTTATTTAAGTGTAAATGAAATAAATAAAAATTATTGTATAAATAAAAAAAATGTTTGTCCGTTTTTTATTTTTATAAAAATGGTCTCCCTAAAATACAACAACAAGTGAACTTGTTGAAATTTTTACTACGAAATTATCATATTTTTTTTTGCAAATTTTTCTGCACTACTTATACAAATACGAGTAAAATGTTTTAAACTCTTAAGCTGAAAATTTATATTTATTTTATATCTTATCCTGTTCACGTATCGATAGTTTTTTTTTTTTTTTTTTAAACATTTTTCGATATTTTCTTTTCTTTTCTTTTATTTTATTTGAACACTGTAACCTTCATCGATGCCTTTACAATACATTTTGACATAAAACAAATGGAAAACTTTCTTATATTTATCTACGCTCGTTCTTATGAGTGTCGATAGTAAAGATTCGTGATAAGTATAAATAACATTTACCTACCTATTTTACAATACATAATAATATATTATTTCGTTTAAAAATTACTTTTTTTATTTATATTCACACGCATACTATAATATATTGTACTATTCGACTAATAATAATAACTATATATATATTTATTGATTTTACAAGAAAAAAAACGTATAATTTACATCGGAGTCAGCCACAAGATAAATGTTTTTTCTAAATTAAATATTGGCCATCGTTTTCTTTAATCATTCAAAACAATAAATTATTACTAACATTTTTATATTCTTATTTATATTTTTCTTTAAAATAAAAGAATAATATTATAATATCTATTAACTTTGATTATTGTTTTAGTTGTTTGACATCCATTTTGTTCTTTCTTAAGTATTCATGATTTTCTGATATTGCTTATTGGCCAAGTGCTTTTATAAGCATCATAATTTAAAACCTCTACAAAGGATAAGTGTATACCATCAATTGAGATTCAAACGAGCTATTATTATATACCATTGAACACATTATTATACGTATATAATATGATAATTTAGTAGATTAATAAAACAGCATTGTTTATCATAGGTACAAGTTTATCATTTGTATAGAGTATATTAAATGTATTTAAACGTCTATTTGGATTGATTACATACATATTATTCTGTTTAGGCGGGTTACGCGTGTTTTTTAATTATAATATATTTCATAAAATAAAATGCTCTTTTCATAAAACTATATACGACCGTGTTTCTTTATTAAATCATATCTACATTTTATTTTTTTAATACAACCGTAATTATTTATAATTCAATTCACACACTTTTATATTAGATGAAAAAAGGTGACATTAGAAACGTGAAACTACATTTATACATTTTATATTATTATATTAGTTGATAAAAATAAATTTAAAAGCATTATTAATTATTTTACTATCATTTATTTATCAATGTTTTCATTATTGTTCAGCTTTGTAGTATATATACATATTATAATTCTTATCTTACGAATATTATTGGTAATAAGATATTTATTTTTATGTATAATTTACTAATAATAGGTACACGAATTGAAGTTGTCAAAATTAAAAATGTTCCCATATTGTGTTATTTGGTCTACTTACAACTATAAGAACCGACTGAAACCTAATTTAAGGTAATCTATTTGTTGAAATATTTGATGTTGTTAATATGAAAATAGACATATATTGTATAGTTTATAAACATACCTATTTATTATAACGATGTCGTATGACTTGGCATAACACTGCAATATTATTAATTATCATTATAACTACAGCGCGTGCGTGTATGATATGTATTATATTTGTGTTTCGTTAGCGCAATGGTATCAAAATATAATTATTTCAGTACAGTTAGCATACACGTGTACGCACACAAACACACACACACTTAAGTATATTATATATATGTGTGTGTGTGTGTGTGTGTGTGTGTGCTGGTGATATTTTGCGCGCGTTTCTTATCTATGTGGCGGAGAATTTAATTACGATTTGACGTGAAAGCATTTTCACCCGATTATAATTTAGCCATTTAATATGAAAATACGCTCATATACTGCTCTCAATCCCTGAGACTACATCAATATATTCAAACGCATACACGAATTATATACATAACACGACATTGCATATGATTAAGTTTCGAAGCAAAGGTATCAAACGACGTGTCTTACGAGTAAATTTTTCGAAACAGAGACTAAAAATGAATTTATTTTTTCACCTTTAAGAGTATAATCAGCGCTTAGTGACCAATGGCGGTCGAGATTAAGTTCAACTACCCCGTACACTCTACCCCAACGTTGTCAGCCACTGAGATCATGTATAGGTATGTAATAACATTATATGTAGGTCAAGACTAAATTATTACGGGTTTACCGCGCATACGCACTTATGCGCGCGCGCACATCATCGGTGAGCTCGTTTCCACGTAAAAGTCACCTACAGAGCCAGTCTTCCACCCAGCTTTGATCTAATCATATCATTATATGCATGCAGCCTACCTTATTTCAAAAACTGCGCTTTTCAAGCCTACTTGTCACTCAAAATATTTTAGATAAAAAAAGAGTGAGCCGCACGCTAAATGGAATCCTGTAAATCCAGTTATTGTATTATATAAAATGTTAAAATACACCGAGAGGGGTTACAGGTCATTTTATCGTAAGTCAGATTACACATCTAAAAACTTTGGAAGGGGATTTAAAATGCATCGTTTGTTGAGTGTTCTACTACAGCTGTAAAGTCAAAATACCATAAAGGCTAAATTGATCGATTTTTATTCCATCATATCACCAATCGTTCCAATAATGCTATTTATTTATATTTTAGATCTCAAGATCTATTTATTTATCCAAAAAAGTGTAATTTAATATTGAATATGTATTATAAACAGTATAACGTTTTGAAACATAATTTTTTACAAGCGTATGTCCATATCTGTTTAAAGGTTGTGAGGAGGACTTATGAGAAAGAAGATGATAAATCCAAACTTATTTTTAAAAACTTAATCAATCCGATCAGTGAGTTTCAGCAAATAAAAAAAGGTTTTTTAAGTGTAAAACAGACCGTTTCTATCATTGTATTTCTTAAGTCTTTGCCGGATTTATATAAAATCACCTTGTAAAACAAAACCACAACTAGTTTGAGCATGCATGACCACCTCGATCGATCAATAATGTATAACCTGTAAATAAATAAATCATAATTTTTAAGAAATTGTCTTTATTATTCAGACACGTTTCAATAATATACGTGATGAACACAACATACTACAATCGTATTATTAGTAGAGAAAATTTCACCAATCACAAGGTGGCATTAGCCATCAAAATAACGCCATGATTTTAGATTCGCGGCGAAACAAACGATTGTTATAATATTGTTGCGGTAAAACGATCACTTCGTCCGACACGGTCGGTTGGTTTTCGACGGGTGACGATAAATCGACATTCGTGGTCTGAGTTTAAATTAATGTGATTTATAGAATTTGCACTCAAATAAGTAGCAGATTTGACAATTTGTCATATAAATCGTTAAATGCTCTCCATGTACATCACGCATACTATTTGCATAGATCTAAAGATATGTTTCGATTGGTTGATTAAATGGCATAATATTCGTATTGAAATAATAGTTGTTTGTCTAAAAATTCTTAAATATGGAGTTTCTAATTTATTGCGACGTAAATTATTTTCTCGTGTTCCAAGTCATATACATCAAGAATCACTGTTTATTAACGTGATCCAAATCTAATAGTAATAGCATATTATTATATTTTATGCCATAAAATATTTACTGTTTAAATATTTATACTTGATTTATCGTGCAAATTGAATTTACACTTATAAAATTATATAATATTGCCATTGTATGATGCCTTTTTCAATCTATGGTCAATAAAAAATTATTTCTATGGTAAATTTTCGTATTGTATTGATTAATATTTATACAACATAATTGTAAATATTAGATACATACATCATACGGTTTATTAACGATTCAGGACTGAACACTTTCGAAAAATATTTGTGAATATCATAAGGCTATAGATATATCAATACATATACTATTATAATATTCGAGTTTGTGCAAACAAATGATATTATTTCTATCACTATAAACGTAATTATTATTTTCGTCACACATTACTTACGCAGTATATTATTATACGATCGTACAGTATTAATTAAATGAAAGTTAAAAACCTAATGATCGTATGATAACGTTTTCCCAAGTGTTCAGCTCTTTAACAACTCACTACCTCTCGTCCGTTTCACGTGCTATAATAATATATTACATTTTATTATTATGCTCTCAATTGAGGGGGTCGTTTTTCTTTTCTCGTGATAACAGCACCATTTAATTGTGCATAGTCACTGCAGAGTCGCGTGTTTTTAATCAAATGCCATTGACGATATTATAAAAGTTTAACGGATATTTTCCCCATAATCGCATTACTTTCTTTTAACTTTTGATTAATTTAATTTAATTAAAAACAATACGGGCGGCCGTGTCAAACAAATCCCGTTTAATAAACATTTTTCTTTTAATGATTAAAAGGAACAGAAAAAAAAAGAAACAACAACGAATGGAATCCGTAATTATTGCACGTTTTACAAGTCGAATCAATAGCAAATGAAAAGCAATTATAATAATTATGCGCCGTCGCGGTCTCGTCGGTCTTAATATATATATATAACTACGGTTATATATCTCGTCTTATTCGAGCAATACAAAAATGATAATCATTGCGTCTCGAGCTCTGTACTCACGAATTTTAATTTGACGTTGAGCCCACCACCATTGCGATAATTACATTTTGCTAGGCTTTTGAGATCAGTATTACAAAAGCAATGTTTACCAAGTTTTAAACTTCGGCATTATACAATGCATATATTATTGTGCTTCTATAATTTAAGCAATTTAGTATTTGGACATAATTTTTAGAAAGACCAAATATAATTATGTGCTTTTAATATTTGTTATGTTTTCCACCGTATATAAACCATTAATTCGTATGGTAAAATAAAACGATAATAACAAAAATATAACTAAAAATGATTTCATGAATTTCATGAATATTCATTATTTATTATATATTATTGATTATGTTAAATCAATTTTACAATATCAAACAATCGTGTTTTCAATCATTTTAAATTATTTTTGTGATATTTTCGCTGTTATTCTTAGAAATCCGTAGTTAACTATTAATAATATTACTTTTATTCAAATCAAGGTCCAACTTCCCAAGTAATCAGATTCAATCAGTCACTGATCCTACTCAAATATATTACTACTCACTAGAATAGATGAAATATTATTAAGACAAATAAAAATGTATATAATTTTGAGATTTTTAACGCTCGAAAAAATATAATAAAATCTCGTATGCTGCTTTCAATGTACTTTGAACTGCCCTTGAGATCTTTGGATACAGGTATACAAACTGATAAATTATTTAACGATGTATAACATAATATTATTAAAAACATTTTTTTTTTATTTACACGTTGATTGTAACGTGCGTTCTTCAAACGTATAAATATAAATTAATGGTTACAACGCGTACGGCTCACGTTTGAAGTTTCGATGTTTGAAAAACTAAATATATAATATGTTTAGTCGTAACGAAACTTGTTAAAATAACGGTTGTGATTAAAACCACACGAGAGTGAGAGTTTTCGACGGTTAACCGTTCCAAGTCAAATGAGTTAAATGGGTATGCCTTACCCCCATTCAAACTGTAATAATAAGCGCGCAACACAAGTTATTATTTGTATCTATAATAATTAATTGACAATAATAACAAAAACAATTATGTCAAAAACAACACCAAAGTGTAATGTAGTATCCCTTCTAACTCTCTTGGTAAACACATATTAAGATATATAATCATTGGTGTGAGAGTTTCAGATTAAATTTAAAAATAAAACCAAAGCGTTTTAAATGTAAATACGAATAATACGCTATTGAAAAATAAAATTGAATTAAACGGAAAACATTATACTTTTGGCGGATGTTCTCGGAAAAAAAAGTCGATTGCTTAATTCACTAGTGCTTTTGACCAATCTTGCGCGTGACGTGAATTTAAAAGCAAAACATTCACGACTCTAATAGATAATTAATGTAATTTTATATCGAATTGATATATTTTAAGTGCGTAAGATATTATGTTTTGTATAGTTGCTTATCGTAGATTTATGATTTTAATACATTTAAATTATGCGTTATTTGTTTCATTCTACGTTTTCATTCATAAAAATAATTCGACTTAAATTGTTGGTTTACGTTTATTTATAATAATCACTTAAGTAAATTCAAAAGTTTTCCGCACAATAATATGCTGCATTAGACTATTGGTGGTGTGGTAAAATTATGGCTGGTACCACATGAATTTAACCTGGTAAATTGCGTCAGTAGAAGTCCTGATAACTTTCTAATTATGTCTAACAAGAACCAAGTAGTGCTTTAGAACCGTTTTAAACGACTAAGTTTTTTTAAGAATTATATTGTTTAATTTATAACCTCAAAAGTTTAACTAGAAAATAGTATTTAACAAACTATAATAGGTTCAAAATAGTGCTTTAAAACTGTTTTCTGGAACGTCGAGCTTCAATGTGATGCTGCGGTAGAATTGGCACTACTTGGGTTAAACTAACAAATATCATTTGACAAATGATAAATGTAGGTTTTGTTTAATATATTTGAAATAAGTATGCTATACGTTTGACGCTAGCTCCATGTTCATTGGTCAAATAACTTTGAATATTACATGAAAAATTCAAAGACAAATCTTCTTTTTTCGACTAATCATTTCTTAAATCTTTTAAAGAGATGATTATATTATACTTCCGACAATAATATTAATTTAGAACACACGTATTGACTCAAAAATGACAAAATTTGAGTTGTAACAGTTATATTTTTGAAAAACGATACAATATACAAATATACCATCACGAGAAGTTTATTATCCGCGTATATTTCAATGCATCAGAGACTTTACACGATGCGGTCACAAATGTTTAGTGTACAGACACTTGTAATAGTAATACAAGACACCGCATTGTTAATAACGACAATGTCATGTGATAAATTCACAAAAACCGCCGACACGAAAGCGTAACTTGACTACGCGTGTATATGTACAAATGTTTAAAAAAGCATAATATGAATTATATTATTTAAGATATTTCCAAAAGAAAAAATTGTTGTACAATATTGTTATGCTATATCTACGCAAGACTAAAACTTTTTATATCATAATTGTTTGTTTTTTTTTTTAATTAAATTTAATAGACTATTTACAAAGTTTGATAAATATACATGTGTTCGTGACATTAAAAATTGAATAACATTGTATTTTTCACGCATTTATAATTAACACGATTTATATTAGATAGTTAATTATAGTAATATGATTTAAAACTATATGAAGTTATAATATAAAGCCGTATCTTAAATTAAATTACTGTGTGTCATAAACTCCCGATCATCAGTATGAAATATTCGTAATTCAAAACCATTGTTTCATAAATATGTGCTTTTTTTAATATTTGTTTTTTTTAGTGTTCGTTTTTGATTTTAATAATATTATTAATATTTATTTTTCTATCGATAGTTAAATCTACCAATCGCAATAATTTCAGATTATATATAATTTAACTAACAATTTAAGTTGAAGCCTGTTTTGTTTAAGAAAAATAAGATAACCTAAGTGGGCTAAGATTAGTATATTATGTTTACTTAAATGTCATGTTATACCTATTGTGTTGATAAAACTCAATTTTTACACATTATTACGTATCTAAAAAGGTATTAAAATCACTATAATGAAGTATATATCTCAAAATTAATTAAATCAAAAGAAAAATATATTTATAAAAACCGAAAAAACCTCTGTATGAAAATAAAAAAAACGATTATTGTTTTGTTTAGTTCCGTTACTAATTTATTAATTTATGTATTTATTTATTATTTTTTAAGTACTAAAAAATAACGAAGTGATAAATAATTGTAATAATATTATAATTAACAAAAATAACATCTAAGGATAAAAAAATTTAAAAAAGCACATTTTATTACGGTAATAATAATATTAAAATTAGCAATTAGATTTCTTCATTGACTATCCACAACATCTTTGTTGTAGGTTGTAGTGTCTAGAAGCTAATTAGTGTCATAGTTGGTAATGAATAATGGTACCTACTGAAAAGACGTATTCCGTGAATAAAAAAGGAATTTTTAATAGAAAAAGAAAAAAAGAGAAAAGGAAAATGTATTTAATCTGATAGCAGCTTTTTTGAAAAAATCCATGAAATTAGCTTGAACTTTCTAGAAAGTTTAAGAGATATAAGAACAGGATAATTATCATACAGTACCTAAGTAATTTCATTTTTAATATATTCTCGGCAAAAAAAAAAATGTTTTACAGTAAACATTTTTATTGAATATGCATTGTAAAAGTTAAACTATGATAAATACTTAATAATATATCGATCACACAATACAGGTGAAAATACTTTTAAACGAATTTCCTGAACGTTTGATATGAACTTCATTTATATCAAAATGAAAAAAAAAAATGAGATATAGATCTTAACATTATATTAATGTGTAAAAATAATAATATAAATCGTGTACTTTTCAATTTTTAATCGACTTACTTTTGACGTAATACATCGAAAAATGTTTAAAGGAAAATAAAACAAATAAATACAAAAATACATTTGGGTTTATGAATATTAATAACAACAACATCACAAAAAAAAACTATTTTGTTCCTGATTATAAGTTTAAAATGGCTTGAGAGTTTGTACCATATTATAGTTTTGCTCTCGATTTTCATATAACTATAAAGTAATACAAAATGCATAGTTTACGATGTTTATATAAATAAACTATTTAATGCGATAGTCATATAACATTAAAATAATATTCTTATCAGTAATTTAAGAATATCTACGTCATCTAGTCGAGCGAAACTGTTGTAATACAGCCGCAGTTTAATGTTATATTTTTTCGTATATATCGGCTGACGTTACTTATTCAAAAACACTGATTTTGAAGAATTATAATGAAGATAGAACGTTTAGCACGTGGACTTGTCTGCGTGAAGGCACTATGGAATCTATCGTTATTATAACAATATAATGAATTGTTATTTAATTATAAAATAGTGACATACTTTTCCATTGAGACCGAAAACTCTTGAAAACAAATAATAATAATTCATCGACACAGTGGTAGTATGCGATGTACCACACAATACGACGAGGATAATATAACGCTATATTGTATGATAATTTTCGCATAGAATCATAATATAAAAGCGGTACAGTTTGGTCAAAAACAGTTTTGCGGAGTCTACTACTAAAATTTTTATAGGAGCTATCAGCCAGTCTTGGCACAGTTACCCATTCTAGGACAAAATAATTGTGATGTTAGATTTAGCAGCATAATATTACTATGATAATAGCCAATAGGTAAAACGTTATAGTTGTTGTAACATTCAGACACGTAAGAGTACCCGAATTGCCTACACAATGCGCCGTGTTACGAGAATCAAATAGAGAATTTTATTTTACGGATAATAAAAAAAAAAATCATTTTGTGATAAATGTAGAATGATGTGAGCGGTTATTCAGCCACTTACAACATAAATAAAAAAATATGACGCTTAAAGATAATTTTTTATGCTCACGTCTCATATTAAAAAGCATGCCTCCTAACTGATGTCGTCTACGTCACAATCTTATAAAACCGTACAATTAAAACTTTTAATACTTCTAAAATCTAAGTTTCTTGTATCCAATTTTAAATAACACTATAAAGGTTTTGTATTTAACTAATTTTCATTTAAGTAATATATTAATCTTTTGAACTAACGTCATTGCTTTTCAAAGCGAAACTTTAAACATAACAAGGCATAGAATCTAAAGTGACGCCAATATCTTCGGAGAACCAGAAAATAATTTTAACGATTATGGTACATTTTTTCTAATAGATACTGCAAGATAATAGTATAGAAATAAAATTATTAGCCCAATTATAAAAATAACCATATTCAAATTAAATGTACAAATACTCGTATTATTTATAATATTCTTATTGTTTATTGTTCAGTGAAGTATTTTTATTATAAATTGACAATTATTTTGCTGTTTTTAATATAAAATTCGTATTCGTATTCGTTACTTATAAGCGGTGGTTTGTATTATAAACTGAAATTCCTGTACATAGTTTTTAACTATGATTTCTAAAAGGCTGAAAGGTACATTTAATGTATAGTTTGATTATCTAAAGACTTTTAAATTTTCTTTTTGAACATTCGGCGAAATGTTTTCAAAGTTATTCAATTATGATGTATAATAATACTAAAATAGTAATTTAAGTTATTTATTAAATTCATTCTTTACCTATTCTAAAACAAAACAAATTTTCACAATTTTTAAAACCAATATATTATATTTCTTTGAGCATACCGATGTATTAATATTTGACTTTGCTAATCCTCTATCAAACTAAGATATATCATTATTATGAATTTAATCATAATATTATGCATAATATTTATTAAACCACCAGTTTGTCAAAATACATTATTATCATAAATTTCAGTTATACTAACTGATACTGTCGCATTAACCGAGATTAGGTCCGGTAAACCGGCATTTGGTTACTATATTATTATAGTAAAATATACATACGTATGAACATAATAATAATATTGTAATTCCAAATCGCCGGATGTCAGTGCGCGTGCAGTAATCGTGTTCGCGGATTTTACACAATAACGAGACGATTCTGGGACAGCTCGGCGGCGGTTGCTGACTCCGAATTAATTATAAGAATGATTGATCGCAACGGATTTTGGACTATGGAAATGATATCCTCTTCATTTACCAGCCACACCAAGCACACAATGGAGTGGCATGATAATAATAATAATAATAATATATACGCAGAGCCCATTATGCTTTGGCCGTCATCGTCGACGAAATAAATAATGAAGGATCCATTTCGTATACGTAAGGAAATCGCCGCCGCACAGAATTGCATTAAACAATAAAATAATTTTATACAAAACCATTGTCTCATGCTAATTTTCGCCTTCGACATTAAAAATAATACAAACTATATTATAATTCATCTGGGCTATAGTATAACTTATTAAACAATCCCTGATAATTCAATATACTAGATGATAACATTACTATGTATACAAAATAAATAAATGGCTTAACTTTCCATATATCTTCGACACATTGTTAAAATTACCTTGTAAGTTATTTTATTTGACTGTTTCCCGTTGATTAACACTAAGAAAGCAGGCGTTTATTCAATGAAAACAATATGTCTTGATAGCAAGGTGCATACTTCGACGTGAATCTCTCCAATACAACATAAAAAAAAAAAAAAAGTTGTTGATAAACGTCACCTGTAACCCACCTGGAATTGATTAATCCACTTAAGTGGCAGATTGTGACTGCAGGCTAACGATCGATATACTTTCCGTTCATACGGTACTTAGAAAATAACAATTGTTGTTCGAGTTTTGTCACTTGAAAAACAGCGTATTGGAAAAAAAAAGTTTTAGCTTTAATAAGTGCCTTGAGAGACGCCGCTAAACGAAGAGTAATTCGGGAGACTACATCGGTGCTCGTAAATCATTCAGACGGATTTCAGTGCCAAACAACTAGCGCCGATAAAATGAACAGTTTTAAAAGTTAATTTTAATTTTTCATTGGTTTTTATTTTTGTTATTTTTATTATTTCTCTGTATCGTAAATACCTGATACAGCTTATTGTGAAATCTCCGACACAAATATACGATTTTTATTTGGTAATTCGTAAAACAATATATTGATCAAAATCAAAACTACTCCATTGAAATATTTATTATTAGAATGTTTCATGTACGTTATTTTTGTTCGCAATTATTTAGAATAGAAAACAACTTAAATAGGTTATAAAATTATTATATTTTTTGTAAACTATTAATGTGGTATTGTGTAAGATATACGGATGTCGAAAACGTTTTTGAAATATGTATATTCAAATTTCTGTATAACTACTTTTAATCAAACAACAATCTTCTATATATTACAGCAAGTGCAGTTCAATTTTTAGCTTTCGTCTCAATACTATAATAATATAATAATACAGACATAATAAAAACACTTTTACGAAATATAATTAACACGCTTATGTACATATTACGCCGTTGAATAAATATTTGATATATGTAAGTTTGAATAATTCATTGCCGTGGTTATAATAAATTCTATGTACTTACAAATGGCGTATTAATGAAAAGTCAAACAAACAGACTCGTTGACTAACTAAACCCATCACAATGGGTACACGACCGATTACATTAAAGTAAATAATAGGCGGTATTGTTGTCGTTCACGAAATGCCACTATTATTTTCCGATTAGCGAAAAGAAAAATGTTCGCCTGACCGTAACATATACATATTATTATATGTATGTTGTATAATCGTAGGTCCATCGTGTAACAATCGCATAGTATGTACTGTAACGTTTTGTTTAGTTTGCATAAGATCATATTTCAACTATTAAAATAATATTAACTACATAATGACAATCATAACATTATTCATTGATATATATAATATATATATAGTAAACTGTATTTTTTTTAGCATGCCATTTTTTTGTTTATTATAGAGAGCCTTATTACGAACATATCGCAAATAATTTCTTGACAACTATTGGTAACAAACAGTATAATAAAATGCAATGATAATAATATTAAAAATATTAATAATAATATTATATTCCATATTATGCTATGAAATAAAGGCTGTGCAAGAAACGATTCGATATTGACAATGACAATAACGACAAATTTTATATTCTATCATATTTTGAATGAACGTTTCAATGAAATAATATGTTTATTTAAGTTATTTTTAATCTATAATAACATTATGTTTTTTTAATCCTCGATTCGTAGATTCGGGAATTATTATTTTTAAAGTTTTCTAGTTAGGTATATTCTTATCAAGTGGTAATGTTTAATTTAAATAAATTAACCCGAACCATTCAACAATTAAAAGCATAACAATTGGTTATTGATAAAATAATCTTTCCTTAGTTTTTGAATTTTATTTTTACGCTTATGTATTACGGAATAAATCATTATATTATTATTATTATTATTATTATGCCATTTGATCGATTAAATTTGGAAAAAAAATAATCAAAAGTATTTTATTTTGCTTTTCAATAAAATATAAAATATTATGTATTTTTCAAACCGAGTTCGTCCCAAATGTTTTTCCACTCTATAGTTAAATCCGACACGATTATACCGCAGCTGCATATCATAATGATATACGCGTCACACAATATGGATCGGCCTCATCCGCCCATATTAATAATATATTATCACGCACCTACGCGGTCGCTTCGACGGCCACCTGTGTCACGCGTACTCGAAAACACTATATGCATAATATTAAATATATTCGACGATTTCTACGACATCATTACAATATGTATTGTTATAGATCGCGAACGAAAAATATCTTGTCAGGACGTTGTGGCGTTACACAAGCAATGGGAAGATTATCGAGATCAACTAAAAAATTAAAAAACTTATATTTAAAAAAAAAAAAAATTCTTTTTCGCGGCCAAAACCACATTATAATATGACGTCGACGAAGTGGTTTCCCCATTCACGGGTTTCGCGTGAAAATTGATCGGCAGCCGCTGTAAATATATGAACAGGCACGCACTGTCACTTACTGCCGCCATAGCAGTATCGTCTCTATGCCGTTCGTTCGAAACAACCTATTAAGTGGTGGCAGGACGTTAAGGGGTGATGGGTGCGGTGGTGATGTTTGAGGAGGCGGGAGAGAGTGTTCGGTCGGTGAAGGGATGAGTGTAGACGGTCGACGGTGGTAGTGATGGTGGTGGTGGTGGTGGAGCGAGCGAGTCTCATACAGATCAATAGCACCCGTTACACTTGGAGGGGTTGGTGCAATGGCGGGGAAGGCAACACTCGGCCGGGCGGTGAGAGAGTTTCCGTAAAGTCGTTTAATCCGTTCCGTAGAGTGCGCGCACACACAACGGAATTTTTCGCCCGCGTATATAATTTATATATATATATATATGTGTGTATGTATGTGTATGTGTGTTTATACATATGCGCGGGTCCTTTGCGGGCACCGTTCACGCGTGCTTTCCACGCGGAGACGGAATTTTTTTATTTATCTCGTTCCGTCCAAAACGTTTTCCTGCGATTATTTTTTTCTCTTCAATTTTCCCGTTCTTTCGTTTCGTTTCTCGGAAGTCGCGCCACTGCCGTGACCTTTGTATATAGGGGCGCCGCTCGCGCACCGGTGTATAGCGGCGTAGCGGTTGCGGCGGCAGTGGTGGTGGCGGCAACGGCGGTCCACGACGACGGTTATTGACCCGCGCGCGTGCCTCCCTGTGACGTCATTCGGATTCTATACGACGTCACGGACCGTACACACGTTCCATCCCCGTGTTCACCGTCATCCGTCGCACCCGGATCGCTCGCACAACCCTCCTCCCCAATAACCCTGACACCGCCTACACCGGTTATGTACGGGGTATACCCAAAGTAGGTTGCCTCAAATCCCGGACCCCGATATACTCGCGGCTCGCCTAATGTGGCGCAAACGTTTAACGTAAAGCTTCCCGACGGGGTGTACAGCACCCGACCGGAAATGCCGATTTCGATTTTTACCCGAAATTCAACCCCTCCCTTATCATATCGCTAATGATTATGACCAACGGTTTTTACGTGCGGTAAGGGTAGGGATGGGAAATAGGCCTAAGATCGAGAAACCGACCGTTTGTCGTCCTTTCGATCTTCGCTCACGGACGAGTACCGTGTTAGTATTATACTTACTGTTATCGGGTGGCGTTTGTTGAGATAATATTCCACTGTTGACCCCAATTACGAGTTTATTTGTATAACTGACACACACTCGCACACACCGCCTTGTTTTTCTTTCGGTCCATCGATCGGTGACAAGTGAAGCGCGATATATATATTATGTACTAATGAAAACAAATGCTCCTCGACGACGCGCTTATAAGCCACTCCGGAAAAGATTATCAAATTATTATATACCTTGCGCTCGACCCAACGTGAACACTACATCTGAGCACCGTAGTTGAATAAAACTTGGCTTATTTTTACACTTAAAAAATAATATATTTTAGTCGGTCGTGACCCCGTTAACGAATATTGTTATCATATCGTTTTTCTTTTTGCATTTACAGGTATCATTGACCATGATTATATTATATAATAATAATATTATGTATATCTACCTAACAATAATCTTACGTTTCGATCAAATAGCATCATTAATCGATTGTTACAACATTTTTTTTGTTTTTCGTACTGTTAACGTGAAGTTTTTAATTATTGTATAGTATTAAATTCTTTAAATTTTAAAAACATAAAAATGCAAGGCATTTTTTAATAACTAATATAATAAGCAGAAACAAAATAAAAAAAAAACAGAATAACCGATTGCTATCTTATAAAAACTATAAATTAAGTTTTTTTTTTCACGTTGAACCAAAGTATATGATTTTTAGTTACTATAAATTAGAAACTTTTACGAACCTCAATTCTGCGCACACGTTCTTGAAACATACGCAAGCAAACTTAGTAAATTACCAATATTTAATTCTTTAAAAACGAATCCCCTTAAAGTAATATCAATTTTATCTGTTGGCTTACACATCATATTAGCAATTTCTAAGCAATAAACTGCTTTGTGCAGCAAATTAACGAATGGCTTAATATTTCAACGTGTATATAACTCGTTGGTATAAGATATTTCCAAAGAAATTACTAGAATTGAAATAACGAAATCATGGGGTTTTTGAACCTCGACTAATAACATAGTGGTGGTTGGATATTATCCCTAACCTTATAATAATATCATTTTTATAAGATCAAAGTATAATATAACAACTATATAATTGTGTGATACATGGTTTGCGTGTTTCTTGACATTGAAACATTTCATAAAAACACATGAACTTGATACAAAACATATATCATACGAGATGTTTTCATGATTGGATTTATTGGACTTTTATGTTTACGCTGACTGTTCAAATTTCTACACAAACAATAATATGTTTAAATACATTAATATTTCTATACACTATAGAAATTTTATGTTCATAATATTTATATTTTACTCAACATAATATACGTATAATGCAACTAATGCGAGTGTTTAACTTCAGTTTCTTAATCAATATTGCGTATAAAAAGTTTAGTTCCTAATTATTTGTCCAGTACTACAAAATTAAAAAAAAAAAAAAAACTTAAAATGTACCCATATACTTTTTACAATATTGCTATAATAATAAACGACAAAGAATTATAACATCATATTTTGTTATTTTCGCGAATATTTAATAAAATGTATGAATAATGAGTTAACGAGCCTTAATCTGTTCAACTTGCAACCTGAGGAAGGAAATTAGACTTTTTTTATATATTCTTCTTTTATAATACGGAGAGAACAGATTTGTTGTTGCTAAATTAATAAATTTATAAGTATGAACAATAAATATAAATGCCATGTTATATATTTATTAATATAAAAAAATAAAACATTTGTTTTGGTTTTCTAAAAATAGACAGAAATTAAAATAATTCAGACTATATTAGAATTTTGTTATTTAGTAAGCACCATCTGCTACATAAAAATTAATATTTCTGTTTGTGTAGAAATTCCGTTCTAAAACCATGCCTTCTTTTGCACGCATTATAGATTTACATATAATTATGAACACCCAATAACAGTTTTTGGAACAAAAGAAGTTAATTTTACAATACATTTTGACGTAATTTTGTCTCATAACTATATATTACAGATTCATAACAGTTATACTTGCTGAAACTGTTTGTACTTTTCATGTTAATATGCCAATTATATTTTATAGTCAACCGTAGTTCTAGAAGAATTTATGCGATTTCAAGAAATTAAATTTTTTAATATCATTAAAATTAATATGCTTTTGAATTATTTTTTGATACACTCCTTGAGAAAAAAAAAACATTAAACATACCTAATCTATCTAGGTATGCACCCTGCGCAAAGCGTTTTATAGAATAAATTAATTAATATACATAAAAAAGTGTTAAATACGTTTAATTTAGATTTATTTATTCCGAAAAATTAAGCAAATGTTATATAATATTCTAAAACGTATTATGATAGTTTACTTCAAAAACATAAAAAAAATATGTATTTTTTAATAATGTTGCTTATATGTTTAATATTTAAAAAATAAAATAACATAAAATAGTCTATTATGTAATTATAAATTTTCTATTCAAATATTTGTAATTTTTAAAATACGTTTATTTTCGCTTACAGCAGATAGCAGCTTCCTTTTGGCCAATGCTCAGATTGTCGACTTTCCGATCGTCTATTGCAACGAGTCGTTCTGCAAAATTTCCGGATATAATCGGGCGGAGGTAAGTATACTCACTATTTACACTTGCCGACTGACAACAATTTAATAACTATAATGGTGATTTTTTTCATTATTTCAATTACGATATACATAAATCAATAAATTAATATTTCCTTTTTGAATATTAACATAACAACTCGTTGAATTATATTGTTTTTCCCCGTCACCACACATAGGTGATGCAAAAGTCATGCCGATGCTCGTTCATGTATGGTGATCTCACGGACAAAGAGACGATATGCAGAATAGACGAAGTGTTGGAGAGCCACTACAACGATCAGTTCGAAATTTTGCTCTACAAAAAGAACAGTGAGTGTCTAAGCCGATGTGTAATGTTTTAGATTCCATAAGATCGGCACGAACTGGTAACATGATATTATAATAATGTGCAAAATGCCGAATCTCTAAGATAACCATAAATTCAACCACGACCACTGTCTTTGCAACCGGATTTTAATTTCTGTCGATCGGTGATCGAATAGATTAAAAAATAAAAATAAATATATATCTACGTTATTCTAACGACAGAATGTTAATTAGCCAACTAGTTCCGAAATTAACGTTTTTGAACATCGACATTTTACGGTATAAAATGCGCGTAGTCGGTGGTCCGTGATTGTCATGGTGTTTATTTTGTGATGCCATATATTATATTTTTGGCTTGCGAAATTGAACCTGGGATGATTAATATAATGTATATAGGTACAACGTACACACGCATATTATTTTACATAACTACAAAAAATAAATTGCATTATTATTTAAATATGCATCATGACCAAAAAAACACAAGCGCAATTTATACGCATTTGTTGACCATCAAAACTATTTTTCCCCACCAATAACATTGGAAAATAATTCGAAATACCTCGTTTACTATAATAACGATGATAAATATAAATATTTATGACAGGGTAGTACAGTTTTTAATGAAACGCATGTCGTACAACTAACAAAAATGTATTTTAGTTAATAAATTAAAACTTTTAAGGTACCTAAAATATCGGTTATTTCTAATATATAAGTATAAACATTAGCCATCACATAGATTTTAAAATGTTTGTTTCCATTACATCTCGATTTCTTCATACAAGTTTCACGGTGCCATTCCTCAAATATTGATTATATTATACAAAATGATTTAACAATCATTATCAACCATTTCTACCAATTTAATCGTTTTATCATATTGATGAATTAAAATTTGTGTTTTTGAATTTTTTTTATTAGGTTTTAATGCCATTTCAGAAATATCTTGAAATGATACTTACATTATATTCTTCAAAAAGAACCATTTTTTTTTTTTTTTTTTTTTTTTGTTAATATCAGTTAATCGAAAGATTTTTTAAATATTTAGATGTATACTTATATATTTGATGCATGTTTACTTTAAATCGAATTTTAAATAAATATTTTATTTGATACTAAATTTTATATAAACACTAATGATTATATTTTTACATAAATTATAAAAGAAAACAGTTAATGTTTATTTGAGTATTAAGTTTATTCGGATAATCACGGATATATTATAAATTAATATAAGATTTAGTTTATGCATTTTACTATAATTACTATTACTAAAGTCATTATAATTATTATCATACTTAAATAACTCAAAAAAAATTCGTTAAGATTTCAATTTATTCGTAGGTATATAACCAGTTTTAAAAACCTCATCTCTTAAAAAAAAAAAAAAAAATAATGATGATGATAATAATTAAAAAAAAAGATACTCATTTGAAAAGGAGACCTGTTGCTGTGGTTTTTATCACAAAAAAAATAATTTCTTTGATGACACAAAAATGTAATATATCGTTTTATCTGAAATATAAGTATACTTATAAGATAATTATATTAAGTATACTTAAGGGTTCAATATTTTTAATTTAAATAAGTTTACTCTTCAGGAAAAATATTAGTGAGCATGCTTTGTGAAACACTTGCAGGTTAAAGCTCAAAAATTAATTATATTATCGAAATTGATTGATGAATTAATGGAATTTGTTGAATAATAATTATTATATTGTATACGTTTGCTGTGATAATATTTTAACGAAACAAAACGATTCAATGATACAATATTAAATCGGTATTTGTATATATATATATATATATATGTGTGTGTGTGTGTGTGTGTGTGTGTGTGTGTGTAGATATAAACTCTATTATCGCAGTACTTTCGGTTGTCCGACATCATATTGATCATATTGAACACAGGTATTTAACCGTACGCAACACCAATCGTTTTTATTGAGGCATAATACTATTCATAACGGTAAATAAACTGACGATTTATATGTAATAGAATAACATTTTGTTTTATATTCATGTGTATCTATGTATTAACAGTTGCGTTTGCTGGTTCTATATCGTTGATTTTACGCGAGTTCATTACGTTCGATCTATGCGTCAACCGCTGAGTTATTAATGCAAACAAAAAGTATCGCACATTCCTTCTAATCATCATAATATCATAATATACTCATATTCGTATGTATAATTATATCATGTAACCAAAAACTTTATAAATCCTGTGATTTCAATTTGACATTTTTCCACGGTCTTCCCCCTTTTTCAGACCTTTACTGCAGACGAGTTATTTATTTAAAGGATTTTCGATATGCGGTTGCGTCGCATTCGAATATAATAATAATTATTATTATTATTTAATATAAAACAAGTGACAGGCGTAGTTTTATCACTCAACTCGAATAATATTACTACAATTCCTTTTGGTTATTCTGTTTAATATAAACGCATAAATACATTTTAATACCATTAATGATTTTCGCATCCAGTGGGGTTTATTTTTTTTCTACCATTTTAAAAGCATATATGTATCCAAGTATATATATATATAAACTAACTACATTCGTGTTCCTTAAACTTTTGGAGAATTTTCTGAAAATGTTGTATAAATATAGTATACATGTATACATCTACTCCGTTAACAACTAATATTGTTACGTCTGCCTCACAAAAATATATTTTCATACCAAATCCCAATGGGGCCGACTTTCTGCACTGATGAACCGTAAATCAACGAAAATTTAATATCTTGCCAAAACCCTAAAACAAGGTCATCATCACATAATATAAAATATAAACATTTTTCATCTTATCGCTGTATATCGTTGGAATTCATGTTACCTTGAAATAATATATATTGTGTGTGTGTGTGTGTGTATGTATGTACGCGCGTGTCTTAACCACCTAATAGTCCAATAAAATAAAATAAATACAAAATATTACTATACTACGTGCATAATATGATGGTTTAAATAAAGTTGTTTTTATCGCTTTAATTCTTGAACATAGTTTAAGAAAAACAAAATACAAATAACATATATTTTTTTTTTATATTTGCGTGTTCATAGCATACACAACAAACATTAAATTATAATGATATAATTATATGCGAAATACAGGATGTAACCACTGCATACCTATTAACTTTTGTCTGTTTTATTATCGAGTAAGACAATGGTGTTTACAACATCCCGGTTAATAAAAATAAAAATAAAACATTTACCTTCGTTTTTTGAAAACCTCGTTGCATAATAATAAAAAAAAGATTTACAATGTTCAATAAAACAAAAATTAAATAATTTTTGGCCGAATATATCGGGTTGTCCGGAGAGGTCTAATATTTTTATACAGTCGAATTCGCTTATAACGATGTGGTACGATATTTCGGGTAAAACAATTCTAAGCAATGTATTTGGATGGTTTTATATTTTATGTGTTGTTACATTTTATAATCCGGATATAACGAAGTTCGGTTATAATGATCAGATTCTCTTGATCCCTTGAATATCGTAATAAGCGATTTTGACTGTATTGAATTTAATATAGGTGACGGATATCAATGTTCTTACTTATTAAAATTACATATAATATTCATCACTCGATATCGTGTAATTTAGAACCGAAACCGTTGCTTGGTTGCAAGATCAGTAGGCGTTTATAATTATTTTCGACATCGAAATATCCACGGGAACTCTAAGTTTTGTCAGTGGAATCGGTGAATAGTGAGCGGTTGGGAGATGTTGGGTGTTGCCGTCTCAAAGAGGTCGAAGTGGTGGCAAAGTTGAAACAGGTGATGGAATAACGTAGCGAAGTTTTCATCAAAGAGTTCGATACAAGTCACTTATCCAAATTGAAAAGTTTCCAAACTTAGTCGTCGACGGTGGCGACAACTATGGGACAGCGCGCGCACTCGTGCGTATGTGTGTGAGAAAGTCATACATACGTATATATTTTATTTCACGAATACCGTCGCTGTCGTTGTCAAGTGGACCTCTTTGTAACGATGCCAAAAAAAAAAAAAAAAAAAAATAAATAAATAAAAGAAAAAGGAGGCGATTTTGAAAAGATTCGATTCTTAAATCACACCCTGGTTGACCCTATTCGTTCGCACTCCGCGGACCTAATTTCCCGGATACAATGCGAGCGGCGTCCCATTGTCGAAACGAATATCCTCTTCCGGTCACGCTCGCGTATAGTGGTATTACCGTCTCTGTCCAAATCTAACGAAAAATAAATGTCATTGCCGTCGAAAAGGTTTTTTTTTTCTTTTCGTTCAGTCACCGTTATCTACCTCTCGTGTGTCAATATTAATTAATATCGTCGAGGTTTCAAAAGACCGCTATACGTTCGTAAATTCGCATGACCGAATTATTGCATTATTAGCAATATTATTGATTGGTAAACGGTTTTCATATACAGTATAAAAATAGTATATAGTATACATGATTTGCCACAGTGAGTATCAACGTTCAAGATTTTTTTTAAATTAAATTCATGCTAAATTTTCATCGTGTAATCATAATCGGCGATAAAACAAAAAAAATAAAAAAAACACCAAGGTTTTTGCATTGTAGCATTATTCATAAGTGATGGTGTATTGAATTCACAAAAAAATAAAATAACGATTTAAATTGAAGTTAATACACGTGTTATTATTATGACGCGCCATCGTAACGATACATATATTATTATATTCCCTAAAAATTTGGTGTGCAGTTTTGCGAATAAGTAGAAGACATGATATTGTAATGATTCATACATTGTACCTGATATATATTTTTTACACTTACAGTGATTACAGTGCTTCTTAAACTGGTGGTTGCGGCCCTTTACAAGGCAGTTAAATAGTTAAAAATTTATTTTAGCATATAATAAATAAAAAATAATTAATGACTTTGATTAAGGGGGCCTTGACAGTTTCACACTAAATTTAGAGGAGCCTATGACAAAAAAGTTTGAAAAGCATTGATCTAGTACACTTGGTAACCCCTGTTTTATATTCTTTAATATAATATTCATAACGATTTAAAATTTGGAATTCTTAAATACAAATACTCGAAAAGCGTATTTTCAAACACTTAGATATTTTCTTATCTTTAAACATTTTTTTGTTGTTTTTTGGACATGGAATTTTCTTAAATATTAATATGAAATTTTAATTATTATTATACTTGTTATCTATTTCTACTGTGAAATTATCCGCACTATAAAAAAACATAAAATGTATTATCTGTTATGCTAAACAAAATTATTCTTGAATAGGTACTCATTATTCAATCTCTTATCCAAAGAGTTATAGATGTATGATAATATTGTTTGTACAAACTAGTTTTTTCAATTACTAAGTACAAATAAGATGGTGTTTTTAAAAATTGTTAGATACCTAAATCCAAATTAAAACCAGTAGTTTCATTTTAATTGATGATTATTATGTGGATGATAATATTTAAAATATAATATGATGATATGAAGACTAAAGAAAATTATATTTATCTATTTGAGTTTTTTTTATTCATTCTAAAAATTGTATGAATAATTAGTACTTTATTTAATACTGAATTTATTTTAAACAATATCTGTTCGTTCAAAAATACTAATTTTTGATTTGAAAATATTCTATTTTTCAGTCAAAGCAATAATTATTTAATCAATCAATGGTTTAATTTATTAACTTATTAAAATTATATTATATTTGAACTATTTATTTAATATTGGATTACAAATTATTTTATTTAAAGTTGATTCCTTGATAATATATTCCTTTCTTTGAACTATAATAAATTGTAACTTAAATTTTAAAATTTTTAGAATAAGAACTTATTTTAATAATTGTTAACTATGTTTTTCCATTTCTATTGATGTAAATATTATGCATAATTTATGCGGTTTTTTAATAACTTCGAATTAAGCTATCAAAATGTATGTTAAAATTATAAATAATATGTAATATTTATAATTATATATTTCTCCAGAGTTCAAGACTCAACACAATTTATCCGTATTATAAATACATCTTTAATATTAAATTTAAATGTCAGTTTTATATATTTTTAAATGTTTTAAATTAAAAATTATTTTCTTTAAAATTTAAATTAATTATAACATAATTCAAATTAGTGATTACAAAATACTCAATAAATGTTAATCTTTTATTTAATTACTCAATTATTATTAACATATCGTATTAAAATATTATATATATATATATAATTTTTAAATGTTCCTAATAATACGATTTTTTAGGGAATAATAGTTGTGAAAAAACTATTTGTATGCACAGTACGTACAACACTATATTGACAGATATGAATATTTATATAATTTTATTATTATTAAATGTAAATTTAAGCTAACGTTCATACTTCCTACTGTCATTTAGTCTGTTTTAATGGTTTTAATCGTAAAAATATTAAAATATTCACCAGTACGGCAAGCGTTTCAGTTTTGGATGTAACGATTATTACAACCAAACGGTCCTCCAGAAAACAAATAGACTTAAATGACCCACTTCTCCCCTTTCTTCTTACCTATACAACCAATCTGTGTGCGTGCGTGCGTGTTCAAAAAAGATTCCAAACAAAATTCGTGCCTTTCTCGTACCAGGGCCTTGCCTCTCCACACCACCTTGCCCACCATCATTCCTTCGTCTCCGGCTTTATACATTGCATTTTATTTACGGTCAGACAATTAAAACTTATACTGTACTTTAATTTATACACGTTTTCCATAAGCATTGATGAAAGGCTTTTTTCATATGATTACATCGAAAATAGTATACAACAGTTCGCAGTGTGCAGAAGTGCACATCATGTTTATAACATTGGGGGTGAGTAGAACTTCCAACAACTTTGTAGTTCAAGAAATTGGATGAAAATTACCAATTTTAAAATGACTCAAGTAGTCCAAATGAAACCATATTTAAAATAAATCGTGATTACAACAGATTCATATTTTAACACATAAAAACGACGAAGATTGATTAAATGTAATAATTTTTTCTTGTTCTAATTAATTTTTAATCACGTATGAGTACGTAATGATAGGTTAAAAAGTGATACAAATTTGGAACAGGATAAAAAATAAATAATATCCAACTTTGTATTGATTGAAGTTCAACGCACCCTTAAAATTTTTTCGTAATTAATTTCATAGACATTTCACCCGTTCGAAATCGATCCGTTGACCTTCAAAAAGCCATGCGTGTGTTATGACTTCATATAATAAAATCATACACACCACTCAAAGGGTAAAAATAATAATTGGCAAACAATTTAGAATTGATGAAAAACAAGACCTTTATTTTTATTATGCAAGACAGTGTTCAAAAAAAGCTAATATAGTGCTGTTCGAAACTCATACTTCATTAATAGATCAATGCTTGGATGCAGATGGTATTCCCTATAACCACTAGAACCGTAGCGACTTTAAGTCAACTTTATTGTTCATCCTAATATTTTCTAACCAATTAATTTGATATAATATTCGTGCGTTGAGTGAAAAAATCACACGTGGCCCATTAATAAATCATTTTGTATAGTTGATATAACTCTCTAGGCTCACTTCTTCCTGCCCGGTGAAAAATTAATACACATTATCGTATACAAACACATATCATAATGTGTATTATATATAGGGTTGTTTCACAGAGTTTATATTTACGTAGTCTCGTATAATTTTTTCCCATTGCGCTTCAAATCAATATTCACCACATATCGCACATCTACCAATATATATTACTGTACTATAATACATTTTACATAATATTATTGTATGTATATACCGATCGTTCGTTATTGGTTTCACGACGACCTCGGGGCCTCTGCCATCATCGAATAATATACCGATAATATTCTAAGAATGATATTACTCGACTACTAATTAGTTATTTTAATTATCAATCATCGATAAATAAAACAATTTTTACTCAATTTATAATAACTATACACTTTATTTTACGCGTAAATAAAATATTTATTATAATGCACTTTCGTTATACATCATACCATTTTAAATATGTACTTAATATGTTGTAATTAATAAAAAACGAATAGACAAGTCACACTCAACATGTTTTAAAATGACATTTTTATAGTTAACACTTGGGTTCTGCATTCCAAAACATAATGATGTATGGTCATACCAATTTATAAAATATAATGTAACTTTTTAATTTTAAATACTCGGTTGATATTTGTGTGTCGTATAATGCGTCGTTCGTTTCATACATTTTATTTTCACTTTTTATTAAAAATGGAAGATTATATTATTATAATAAGAACAATTACATATTTCGTATAATTTACCCATTATAGTCAAATAATATTTCACTACACATCAGTCATTTCAAAAATCCCAAATACCTATACCACTGGCATGCAATGCATTTAATATTATATGTGGATAATTGCTAAATTTTTTCCGGATTCCTCGCAGTCTACCATTTATACAAAAATATATTACTATTTATTAATAATACTGCAACATACCTGCACATTGAAATGAAATAATAAATCCTTGTATATTCACGCATGCAATATTATATGTTACATTTCATGGAAAATAACTCCAAACTCCATACTTCATACGCTGTTAAATTTGTTATATAATATGTGTGTTACGTGTTGTATCTATATAAAAATATTATAATATTATGCATTATTTTTTATGTCATTGTCGTTGCATTATATCACAATATGATACTCAACGATTTTTGGTGTCTACAAAAAAATTAACAAAACTTATTATTTTTTTTAAATATGTACCAACCCAGATCTGCCAGAAGGTATGTTGGCTTTAAGACTAAGCAGGTACCGTAGAATGAACGGTTTAATCATTTCTTTAATTTAATATATATATATATATTTTTTTTCTTTTTGTTATTATTTTAATTTATTGTTATAATTATTATTTATTTTCATTTATTTATGTATATACAATATTCCTTTACATAATATTTTCTTGCTCAGTATTTGCGATAAGCCCCCGGCATAATTAATTAGGCATTTGTCATAATATAGAAACCCGCGAGAATAATATATTTATTCGCTTTTATTTTAAAAACCACCTCAGACGCCACAGGCGGATGCCATTTTGAACTACACCTTGTAGCCGATTGTTTTAACAACATTATATGCACGATGACAATATATATATTACATATTTTTTTTTAATTTATCATTATTTTGTTTTGTTATATTATATATTATAATAACATGCAGTGTGATAATTTTTTCAATTTTACTAAATTTATTGATTGAATCCATACTTTTTTGACAAAAAATGGGACAATTGCATAGGTACACAAATATTTATAAAAACATTTTTTTTTAAATAATTTGCTCTTTCAGAACACGCGTGCGCAGTTATACTTATAACGTTATACATTTCTATAGGTATCTACTTTCAAAAAAAAAAAAAAAAAAAATTATATATTTGAGAAAGCCTATTTTTTTTTTTTTTAATAATAATTTGTATTTAATGATTAGAAAAAGTTTAATCGTAAACACATTAATAAATTAAAATAGCTAAATAAACGTATTTGATGATTGAATTTGATATTTCTTTAATTCAGCCAGCTTGATTTTAAAGCTGTTTCTGTGAAATCAAAAGTGATTTTAAAATTGTAATCATTTTTCATGTACCTATAAAAAATATGTATTACGCCTTATTAGCTTCACAATACATTTACACCTGATTTAATACTTTAATAATAAATAATAATAATTACTAACCTAATCTAGT
This sequence comes from Melanaphis sacchari, assembly GCF_002803265.2. Classification (NCBI taxonomy): domain Eukaryota; kingdom Metazoa; phylum Arthropoda; class Insecta; order Hemiptera; family Aphididae; genus Melanaphis; species Melanaphis sacchari. The sequence continues at coordinate 1,050,402 of NW_020271135.1, read as the reverse complement.
TTGGGAATCTGGTAAAATTATATTTAGTTCTATCTGTAAAAATAATTACACTGTGTCTATATAATTTATGTTATTGTTATGGGTTATATATTATATTGTCATTATATTATTATATTATTATTATTGTTTTTTTATTTATTATTATTATTATTTTTATTATTTTTAACGTTCATGCGTACCTGTAAAGCCAAGCACGCCGACAAATGTAATGACAACGTACAATGCGATCGAACAACGCAATTGTACAGATAATTATTGTATATTATATAACTATTAAACGTAGGTCCGTATATATATTCGAAAAGCTATAAGTAGCCTAAGGTCGAAAATCACGTATTATTATTTTGATTAGGTGGATATTTAACTATAAATATGTATACAGTGTGATTTACCAGGCATGTGTGCCCCAGTTTTTCCTATAATAATTAATTTATTCAAACGTTGATCTTTTTGAATCTTGAATTTCACTTAAAGATTATCTTTTAAAATACTTACATATTTAATGCAATTTATAGAGTGATCTATGGCGTTACAAACTTATTTTATTTTAAATGATAACTACCGTTTTTTATACTGAAAACTGTTGAGAAGATGCGTTTTTTTTTTAATGAAAATATAGAAGATTAGTTTTTTAGTTATTAAACTTTATGTATAAAGATAGGTTATAACTTATAACTATGATTATAGGCTAAGAAGATTTAAGGAATAAGGACCATTAGGATTTTAGAACTGTGGACTATGGTACTTAATTAATATTAATTTTATATTTACTAAAATTAGTTGAAATTATCCAAGTGTATTAAGTACAAGAATACATTCTACGTAATAAATCTTATATTTCATGTAAAACCATTATTAAGGACTGTTATATTTTAATAGGTACATAAAGTTTAATAACTCAGAAACTACTCATTCGAATTTCAATTAAAATGCGTCAAGATTTTCGAAAAGTTATGTGTTTAACGATTTATGAACGGATTATTTACATTTGAAAAAAAATAATTGAACGCCATTGAAAATTAAATAAGTAATATAAAAATTCGAATTATTTAAAAATATGATTTTCTAGTATAATTAAATTATATGTCAGAAATGTAAAAGAAATTATTATAAATAAAATATAATATGGGATAAGCATGCTTGTTTCATTGCTCTGTATATCTTAAAATGTACATTGCATATTATTATTATTATTTATATTACTATTATTCCAAATTTTTTTTTTCGTTATATTTTTAGAAAATTTAACTACTATCCGCTTTTATTTATTCCGTTTGTCGCTCCCAATGGTCAGACGTACGAATAACAACAATAATAATGTTATAATTTAATAATAGCTTGAGGATATATCTTATCTTATTATTTCGATATTATTATACTCGTTATTATTATTATTGATGTTATTATTGTTATAATTATAAAAATCATCACTGTTATAAATTATCGCTTGGTGAGTGAATTATTTCTCACGTGAAGACCGTAGTTATTCCATTATTGTTATTATTATATTATATTATACGAAACAGAATACTTACTATATATAAATATATAGAGCTTTTAAACCGCTTCTTACACCTCGACAGTTATATATAAGTACAAGTGTATGGCGTAACATAATATATTATATTAGAAACGCTTATACGTATGTATAATTATCATTACATGAGGCTAGGATCACACTATGCGTTTTGTCGGTTCCCGATCAACCGGAGCCAAACCGCAACACTCTAAAATAAAATAGGTTTAAATATAAAACGCGTTATCAGGGCCAGACTAGACCGATTTACGGAACCGATTAAAAACCGTCGGGAAGCGACCGCAACGTGTTGCGGCCCAACCGTCCGGTTGCGTTTCGGGATGTAAAGCACAACACATGCAATGCAATTTGTCCGATCACATTTGTGCGGATTATCGGTAACCGAAATTGAAAATTTTATGAATAATTAATAATCATTTTTAAATTTAAATAATTAAAAAACTTAAAATATATTTGTAATATACATATATATATATATATATTATATTTTATTTATATTATAGATGTATATTATTATTTATTAGCATAATTAGTTGATACACGTTTTAAATAAAAACAAATAATTCTAATTACACAACCTTTTTATTATTTTTTTACTTATAATACTAGATACATTTCGTTTAAATAAAAAATCAGTTTAAAATTTAAATTTAAATTAAAAACGATTTTCGGGCTTTTTAATCTCATTTGTATGTATTCGGTTACCGATAAAACGCACAGTATGATCGATCGTCCCGATTGCGGTTAATCGGGATAGTATTTTTCGGTTGCCGACAAAACGCATAGTGTGATCCTAGCCTGAAAGTCGTCTGAAAAATTTCCGTGAATTTGTCAGAGATTATGACCTAACCGGATAAACGGGTCTTCCTGTCGAGATTCGAAAACGATTTCGATCAGTTTCTACGTGTTCATGAGTCAAATCATCAGATACAACTGTGGTATGTGATCATAGCATGTTATTTATATTAATATATAATATGACGACTTGTTGAAAAGTGAAAATCATACTTACGAATTTACGATAATACTAATGTCATGATGAATACGATTTTGACAATATGACAAATTTGCGGAGATTTTTAGGACACGCGTGTAATGTTGTTATATTGTTATAAATATTATTGAACGCGTAACGATTGGCCGTTATATGAAACAGCCTTCAGACGGCCTAATTTAGGCTGGGTATAATTAGATATAAGTTGAAATAACCAATATAATAATTATCTTTGCCAAAAAGTAGACACTTAAATTTATGTCGGTCGGATGCACAGTATCCGACATTTTTTTTTTCGTTGGTAGTTTTTTCCAGTTGAAAATACTTGTTAAAATACGAGTATCTGCAAAAACATGTTGCATAAAGAACAAAAATGTTCGTCGACGTGGTCAAAAGTATTTGTCGTTTCCGATAGAGTTTTAATAATTTCAATTGATTTTAATCATATACCAAACTAGACAATAATATCTCAAGAATAGAGTGTCGACGATTCGATAATATCATAATAGATAGATTATGATATTACGATATTGTTGTCGTGGGAGACGGCGAACACGCTTTTGGCCACATCGAACGGCATGATAACCATGTCTTGCCTGCGATCACATATAACCGTTTTTAAATGATATTTGTTAGAGACACCGTTATGGCTGCTGATGCAAATAGCTCCGATCAAGAACGAGAGGGATCTCGTCGTGTTGTTCTTGCTCACGTTCAGGGACATCACGGCGCTGAAACAACCCATCGAGTCGGAGGACTCCAAAGGCGGTAAGTTTTGAAAAATAAATTTTGTTCGAACAACATAATTACTCGTGCACACAGACACACACACACGCACGCATACACAAGCCCACATACCACTTATATCACCATAATATTATAACATCATTTATACAATATTACACGTTAACACAACACGCGGTCGGGAAATATACAAACATTTGTCTCTATTTTTAAGCGCGCGTGTGTGTTAGTGTGTACGTATCGACGAATGTACATAACAATATAGTGAAATTTCGTTCGAAAGACAATCGACGCGCTACGCGTGGACCGTTAGTCCTTCATTCAACCGGTCGGAATTAAATTATCAATAAAATTGATTTTGCGTCGAGGCTCGGCGACGGCAAGTTTACTTAAGATCGAAAATAAATAATAATAAAAAATCAAAATGACGACAGTGGAACCGAATAATTCGGATAAAGCTCCGGGGGACGGTGTGAAGTTGTCAGTTCAGGAGTAGAAAACTATTTCACTATACGAATAATTGTTAAAAACAATCCCGCGCATACCATTTATCGTACAACCGGTCGCTTGCTTTTTAAAAAATAACACGTTACCCCCAATAGGTCTAACAATATTACATGAAAATAATAAAACGATTCGTACATCAATTGATACCAATGATACCACGCGTGGATATTATAGCTTGATTATTTCGAGCGAGACGTTCTTATGCAAAGATATACTCTAGGGTCGTACAGGTAGGCGCAAATAGTGAAAAAACTATGGGGATAAGCTTACCTAACCTATATATAATATATATATATATAATTTATAACCAATCGTCTTCTAAAAAAAAAAAAGAAGAAAAATTGAGGGTTTTTACACCATATTAGAACATAGTAAAATACATACTTTCATTTCTACATTAAAGACTAAATATATTCATTTTATATTGTTATCATATCATAGATAACACAAAAATTACATACATTCACGTTATTATTATAATTATTATAGTTGAATATTTATTATGTTTAATACTCATAAGAGCGTAACGAGAATAATTTTTAGAGGTTTTGTGATTCCAGAAAAGCCTCATCAAAATTCGGTTGATTCAGCTCCCCCCCCCCCCCTCCATTCAAGTCCTAAACACTATTTGCGCCTATGAAACTACACCGTAGACGTCATATTTCCATCTGACTGCAGCAACACATTTTGCTCATCATTCGCTCGCTTACTCCGTTTTCGCGTCCTAAATTAATTATACACTAGCGAACGCTGCCGTCGGGACCGTGTTCACGCCAAACGGTTTATCGAATAGCATATTTCAACAGCGCCTCTCTGACATCCGAACACCGATCAGTACAAACCACACCAAATAATAATATACAATTCTAACGTATAGTGTTCATCTCATCACATTCACCCTCACCCCATTATGACAGAGCCGTGTGGTTCGTTTTAGTCAAACAGAAGTTTGATTTCAACGAATCAAACGGATATCTACGGCAATTGTATTTATTTATTTTTTATTTTATTTTTTTATTTATTGTTTTTTATCATTACTGTCATTTTAATTATTGTTACTCTACATATGCATATAAAATACAACTACATTGTGTGTTGCGTAGGCCGTAGAGTAATTATAACTTATTATAATATTGACTGTTTTCGGTGAATTTATCTTCAATACGGCAATAATATTACAATATTATTGATTTGTGCAATTTTATGTTATAATGTTATGTTTTATGTGTGTTTGAGTTGCATGGACAATTGTTGTACATCACATATTAATATATTATGTTAAAATAGTGTCATATGTCGTAAATTATACACCTAACAGACTATGCGTTGGTTTATTTTAATACACACAAAGTGCGTTCAGCATATACAAAGTTCAACAGAAAGAACATGCATTTTTTTATTAGCTCGTCATGTGATAACTTTGATAACTTTTGTTCGTATCATATACGTATTTCGAATAATATGTTGTTTAACATAAAACTATAAATATACTAATATGAATTGGGCCTTTTATCCATCACATTTGTTAAAAAGAAAAAAAAAATAGGTAGATTAGATTAAAACTCAGTTACATGGTGAGCTAATTACATTTGAATTTCTTTCGGCTATAATCACATATTCTCTTTACGCATATCAGTACAATTATACCTACCTACCTACATACCTATTTATTTATCTATTTGCCTGCCTATATTTACTATAATATTATGCTTTATACATTCTATAAACTGAGTAATTGCATCTAGGCCACAAAAAACAGACTAATAATAATATTATTAGATTTTTTTTATTTGCTTTTTATCACCGTTTATATACATGGTGATAACTGTATAGGTCCCAGTGTTGATGTAAAAAATACTGTAGAATATACACATAATTAACAATTTACGTTTTCAAAAATATATATGGAAATACGATATAAAGTTTCTAATCAACTCGTAAGGTATTAACATTATATTTATATTGAATCATAAATTTAGGATTATATTGAAATTTTAGAAAACAATACATTTATTCAGCGAAATGTTAAATAATCTTAAATTCAAAATAATAGTCTGTTATAAGAACAAATATAATCAAATTTAGCAAAATTGAATTTATTGTTTTTAGAATGTTTATTTGATGTTTACCTAGTACCTACAAAATTATTTTTAAATATAATAAGTATATTAATGTTTACTAAAGTGTGCAATATATGAGAAAAAAATAATAATATAAGATTATATTTAATTAAAATTATTGTAGGTCTAGAATAATTTGCATTTGCATACAATAATTATAATTTGGTTCGTAAATATCCTTTATAATACAGCAGTCCTCCTTTTTTTTTTTTTAGAGTCCTGCAGGTTTTCTTGCAATAATTAAAAAAAAAAAAAAAAACAATAAAATGTCCGGCGTTTTAAAACGTCCCATATAATTTATTAATTTCTTGTAATTCCTTTTAATCCTTAGGTATACTATAAAACAGTAGAAATGATAAATTGTTCATTTTGTTATATACTTTTAAATTTTTTATATTTCTTTGAGAAATAAATCAACTTATATTAAAATCCCAATAGTTATTTATTAAATTGAAATAAATTATAGTTTAATTGGTAGGTATGATTGTATTATATATTATACTGCATAAAAGTAAATATATAACATAAGTAAATAATAATATAATAAATCAAAGTAATTGATACATTGGAACTTTAAAATAAGTTAATGACTAAAATATGAATAAGTACAGAAAATATGTTTTATTAATTTAGTTGGTATCCTTTATAAAATGCTGAAAACAATTTTTTGTTACTAGAGAAAGGGTGGATCCATAATATGGTTTTATAGATAACTGTTCAAATACTTATTATATTTTTATTAAAAAAAATTGAGTACCCTGAACGATATCTATTTATAATTAATCATACCGAACGCGACAGTGATTTTACTGCAATTTTTATCGATAAATCACTATACTTTAATCATTTTTATTTCCACAATTCCACCATCTCTAAAATCTGTCATCGTCGCTATAAATGGCAATCGTTTGACTAGTAATTTTATAAGTATAAATTTATAATATTATTGTTGTTGTTGCACCGAAGGATGTGATAATAATGTATGATCAAAATCACTTTTTTTCTAGCAACAAAAAATGATCACTGTACATTTGTCGTTACTCGTAGTTCATTTACCAAAGATAACTAAAGAAAAAAAAAATTATGAAATCGAGTGTTTTAATAATAAAAAACATTTTTATTTTATCTTTTCTTCTATAAGATAATACGATAATGTGTATCAAGTGTCAAAAAATATGTACTATTACATCTCTTTGCGCACCATCCATTTCGTATTCTTGTCGTCATTTCATCATCCTCCGTTCAAAATCTTGAGTTCGACATCTCTATGTCTAAATGACGTATTCCTAGAGTGGCGCTCGTATTTTTTCAGAGTGTAAACATAATAATAACTCAATTTTTATAATACGCGCAGTAAGCATGTAATATTTTTCGATTAAGGATTAAGACGCTCACGGCTTTAATTTCATGGCGTACGATCGTCCCCTTTTCGGTTATCCGCCGTCATGCTCTCGTATACGCATGTCACGATCACTTTGCACGTGCCGCTATTATCATAATATAATATTACAATGTCATTAATGTCATCATCTTCGTTGTTGTTACAGCTCGTTGTAAACAATGGTTGAATCCGCGACCCTTTTCGTGTTTTGTGTTTTTGACGCTCACCCGATTCGCTCCACTGGGTTGGGTCGTTTAGATCTCTATTCCCGTCGGCCGTCACTCGCAGTGTTGCAGTGTTTACCTGCATAATCGGTTAATTTTCATTTTTGCGTTTATTGTCGTTCGGCGTACACGGTCGATTTTAATTCGTGAGCATTATTATACATAAAAATTGTCGTCGTACTTTACTAAGTACGTTAGGACCGGACAAATGAGCGCATCTGCAGTGTGACGGGTCTCTGACATAACGCCGCAGAGAGGTCGACAAAAAATAACCTGCAGGAACTAAAAAAAACAATGCATGTTTTGTTTTATGGCGTTTTCGAGTTTATGTGCCAAGCATGCCGTTGTCGTATTGGGTTAAAATACTGAAATGGATTTACCACGAAAACAATGAAAAAATCGTAATGTTCAGTGCGCACTACGTTATCGAGCGGACTTATAGGTGTTCGTCCTGTCGAGTTATTGGGATGAACGCCTTTTGGACGTCTATGTTTATTATAATCATAAATGCCCGTAATATTATTTGCGCAAACGTCGAGTTGGACAACAATTTTATTACGATAATAATTAAAATAGTATCAGCATAACGACGGTATACACAATATTTAAAACCTATATAAATGTTATATTAGTATTAGAAAACAACCCATTGTGATCTTTTGTTTTCGGATTTTTTACGTTGAAAAAGCTTTATGATGCTTAATAAAATACCTTAATAAAATATTTTATTAAAAATAAATACAATAGTATATTATTATGGGATGATACGTTATTGACTTTTGCTTACTAGATTTTTCAGTCGACGATAACATATATATTATACTATTAAAATTGGGTTAAAGTGTTAGACCGACATTTAATTAGAAATCGTTATCCATGGAATGATCTTACAAGTTACATTTTTTTTTTTTTTGTTATTCGTTTATATATTACATAATTATATAGTTCACTAATAACAATATAACACGTTGACCTACTCTATTTTATTAATTTCCTACTCGGGTGAACGCATAATTAATCTTAATCACGATTTAATCGAAAAAATACGTTGTTTAATTTAAAAAAAACAAATCATAAAATATTTTATTATATTATTATTTTATTAACTAGATATTAATATATGAGAAATATACAATAAAAAATCGATATTGTTTAAAAATATGAAATAAATATTAACCTTAGAGTAATGTGAAACAACAATAATAACAATATTATACGTATAATTAAAAATTGTAATGTCGGAATCATTCTTTCTTTTTCACTTGAAAATATCACCGAAACCTAACCGACTGTTATTTTGTTGATTGATCGTTACATAAGGCGTTTTAAGGTTTTCTTGTAGACGTCATAACTGACCTTATGAAACTGTAATTGAAACTAGTATTAAATTTGCGTTTTTTGAATACTTGATTTTTAACTGAATGCACAGTACACGTACAATATACTCCTAATATTTTTTTTTTTAATGTTTATTAAAACCCCGTTGAAAAAATTCAATAAAAATGTTTTCAGAGAATTCGAAACATCTTGATTCATATCAAAAAAAACTTTTTTTTTCATTTAAACGCAACTTATCAAAAATATGATTACGAGGTATTGTGGTCGATAATATGGATCATAAAAATAGTTTTCCTGTCTTGTCTTTTTAGTTATTAAAGACAAACTTTGACGTAAACTTATCAAAATCTTATTTTTTAAATGTTTAAATATGGTATACATTTATTTTTTTAAATTCAAAAAAATTCTTCAAATAAATAAATTAAAAAAATAAATGTCTTTTTAAACCAAATTAAACATAATAAGATGAATTTGGTAATAAAATATATTAATAATATTGTAAGTGACATATCTAATCGATGACAATATGTGTATTTGTTAATAAGATCGAGTGTTACTCCCATAGTCCGTGTTGTTTCTGTGATACGGCATATTTTCATATGGGCTATAAATTAACTTCGCTCACATACTATGACAACTCATCCCAGAGAATATTATTATTGGGTGTGTAAGTGTGTGTGTGTGTGTGTATGTACATAAATTACTTATTAAAAACAACGCGTCTCCAAAAAAATTCAAAGATTTTGAAATTTATATTTTTAGACTTCAACATTAAAAAAAAAAAAAAAAAACTTATAGTCTATTATTTCCGAAGTTGATATAAACTTAAAAATAATTCCATGGCGGGAATATCAAGCATCGCTATACTATTGAGTAATACATAAATAAGTTATCCATGTTTTAATAGAAACTTCACGCAATTAATATCAGTAATTTCGACTTGGAATTTTGAAACGATATGTTTTACCTATTTATATTTATGTATCTCCCGAATAATTGGCTTTTTTGACTCGCTATAGTCACGATATATTAATTCTTCACTGACTAATTATACTGCTCGTTTTTTGTATGAGACGGCTACTTTTAACCACTATCATTAAAGCTTTAATAATATTAATAGGTAAGTACTCATATTTATTGCCATTTAAATGTTGCGATGGACGTAGTAGAACGTGAAAATCTCAAATGTAGCGTAAAATATGGGTATCAAGGAAAAACGATTTTCGTAATTTAGAAAGTCTTATGATTCCACTGAATTAAACGAGATGATTTTAAAATTTTATGTGGAAACTGGAATACACTCTGTAGGCGCAGCTGTGAATTTTGTTGTAACTCGTCACTGCGACCATATATGTTTGGCACGTAGTCGTTCGCGCCGCGTATATATTGCTATACGCGCCTATTGAACAGTTTCTACGTCGTTTTGCCCATATTATTGGCGGTTATTGTGTGCACGTATACTGCAACCATTTATATATAAACTCGATGATGTGTTGTCGTAACTTATATTGCGAAGCAAGCGAAAAACCGATGACATTGGTCTACGACGTCTACGTATACACTTTTCATCGAAAATTCGAAACCTTTATGGTAATACACATTCGCGTGTGCGTGCGCATACGTGTGTGTCTGAACTTATGATTCGATACGACCCGGAATATCGTAAGCTCACGTACGCTCGACATCGATCGCCAATAAACGTAATTTGTCTATGATTTGATGTTAAAACGGCTTTGCTACGATGCGGTTAAGTCCGTTTAAATGTTCAACAATTATAGAAAGTTTAAAAACAAAAAGTTGATTAGAAACTTTCTCGTATTTCTTTCTATATTGACGATTATAATCTGTCTAAATAGATTAGTATATTGTCCGTCAAAATTAAAAATATAAATATTCTCTTGTGTTATCATTTGACAGTTTTTTTTTTGTTTTGTTTTTTACATTTCTATAATTATCATTTTTTTTTTTTTTATTTCAACGCTTAATACTTTCATTGAAATCAGGAAAACAACTATTTAATATTAATAAATAGTTTTAAATTTAACCATTGCTATTAGATCCACTTCTGAAATCTACCGTAGTTGTGTAAAATCGATACACAAATATTATTTAAGTATAGTTATACAGTTGTTTCGGGACAGGTGTCAGAATATTTTGAAATGTTCGTTTCTTGTTAGATACAAAAAGATTAAAATTAAAAAAAAAAGTGACTTTCTATATATTAAATTGAAATATCGATTTCGAAACAGAGCGTAAAAATGTTAGACGCCGTGTCGAAGCTAACAATTGTGTGGAAGGTGTTTTCCGGCCGAAAATCCATTTCGGGTGATTCACCACGATTATCCATATAAACAAAAACGAAAACCAAATACAAAATTTACTCACATATCATAGATACTATTTTTTCCACATAAAGTTATTTTATATTTAGATATATATATATGTCCTATATTTAAATTCTACACACGTAATAAACATCGATGTTGTCTGATAATTATATAATACCCCTTGCAAGTTACAATGTTATTTTTTTGGCGTTCAAAATAGGTAGAATCGATTATTTGATTAAAAAATCAACCGATTATCAAAGTTAAAATAAAATAACGTGCATTTAAATAGTAAACTGTATGAACACATATTTTCTACCCGAGACAATATATTTGCAAACCATCACGTATTATGTTATTGTAAATAATATAGTGTAAATAGGATCATTGGAATTCCCAGGTAGCAACAATAACAATAATGATTTTAAAATCGAAAATCAAATATATTCCTAAATTATCTTCAAATTGTTCATACTATTTGTACCCGATATTGTAGCAAGTTGAATATATCAGGTTTAGAAAAGATTATAAATAGTTTGCGTCTCAGTGTTTAACATACCTAGTTGGGTCTCCATATCTATCGATATTCATACCTAGCTAGGTTAGGTATTTTTTGTATCTCAATATATTATGTATTTAAAAAGAAAATAATAGTTATAAAAATTTGTGCTCCCTATAGTAATATTTTCACAAAAAGCACACACAAAATATAATCATAATAACTTAAATACATTATTGTCGTAAAAAATGAATAGGTAGTATGTTAGTATGGTGTATACTGTATAGTTTATATTATGTGTTTTTAAATTTACAACCTAGATAGTTTATTAATTTTGATGACGCAAATGCTATGCAGCCCGTCAAACTTTAAGGTGATTGTAGAACTACTAAGCGAGATTCTGTGTTTTTAAATAAAAAATTATCGACTAATCATTGATAATGATTATTATTATTACGGTTATTAAAACCGGTTTAGTTATATGTTATATCATTATTATAGGTACTCATGTCATATCATTATTATTACTACTTGTATTATTTGTTATTAATGTCTTGCTTATGGTTTTTTTGTTTACGTTTGTCCTTTGTTTATATTTTTAAATTGTCGACGTGCATGTTGAGTGTGTTTTTTCCGTTTGTTTTCGTTTTTCCATTGCCTTGCCCAACACCAGGAGATCTGTTAGCAGGCCTGAGCAAGTTTGCCAAGCTGGCCCGATCCGTGACCAGGAGCAAGACACTGGTGTCGCAGTTCTCGTCGCACCCCGTTTCCATCAAGGACTCCACCAGACATGTCCAGTCCCATTTAGCGCACGTGAGTATTACGAAATTTAACCATTTATTTTATCTTTATCATTACCTATTCATGTACAATCATCAACGTTGTCGCACGTTGATATATTTTTAATTCAGGGACTGGATATAAAAACAATTGAGAACCAGTACCAAAATGAAAAAATTTTCAAATAACTAGAATCTTTAATTTATATAATTTAAAATCAGAATAAGAATCAGAACCATTTAATTAAATATTTAGGTACTGAAACCAAAAAAATCATAAGTTACCAGTCCCTGATTTACATGTTTAAATCAGTGGCATGGTTATGTAATAAGGTGTGTTTTTATTTTAACGTTTATACTTTATACGTATCTACTTCCGCTACTTCCCCCTCTTACTCAAGATCGTATCGGAGGGTGAGTTCGAGGAGTCCAAAAACCCTTTCTCGAAATTTCTTGAATAATTTAAAAATGTACAAAATTATTATTTATTTTTAATACCAACTTAAATAGTTAAAATTACAATTTATTAAATTAACTATTGACTGTTTTTTTTTTTTTTTTTATCATACTATTTGAAAATATTATTATAGCGTATAATAATAGAATATTTTTGATCATTAACGGCAATTATCTATGCTGTTTAATATCTTAACGGTCGATGACGATCTATAAAAACAATATTATATTTGTGTAAATAAAAATTTTTATTATTATTATATACCGTCGTCCGCCAGACAGTGACAAACTCGTTGAATCGTTTCATGAAATTCGTTATAATGAGTAGACAAAATAACAAAAATGTATTGTTTAATTTTGTCTTTAAATTCCCAAATGTACGATATATTATTTGATATATTATATGTACTACTATATTAATTTTTTAACATTGCTTTAATTGTATACTTTATTTTTAGCGAAATTTCAAAATCTAAATTCAGTAAATATACATTATTCAGATTTTGGACTCCCTTCGAAAAAAATTTCTGGATACAGCCTTGCTCTTACTATCTTCTTATATCTATGCCACTGATATTAAGACTTATTACATGTGTATTTATGTATATGCGCAATGTAGTCCATATTCAAACGACCTGTCGTTGAGTGTTGGATGGGGAAAGTTGGTAGGGTAAACACAACGCACGGTGGAGGAGACGACTGCTATATGATCCGCATAGGTACTTTTCATCAAGACTATCGCATGTGTAATATTATACGAATATATGCAACATGTTTTACTTAGAGTATAACAAAATCAAATTACAAATTCGATTGTCTAACTGTACAATAACTTGAGTTTTTAAACTTAATTATTTAAAAAAAATGTATATATATATTGAATACATACCTCTAGTTTAAATATAAATCTAAACAAAAATGATTACATTATAATAGTAACTTAAATTTATCAGATTTCTCTATCTATCCTATATCTAAACATCTCATTCTCCAAATGTATTTCAACTTACTGGGATTTTATTCGTAAAATATTGTAAAAGAGACACACATGTTTATAGTCATAAAATGTTAAATGTTTTAAAAAATCCCTGTTCGTTTGCACCACTGATATTTATATTAAGTATCACATAAATTAATCTACTGTAAAGTATACTGTATTATACAAGAAGAATGCTTATAATATGAAACAACGTGACGAAAACGATTTTTGTAACAAATATCGAATTATTGTGTTTTTATCTTCTAGTCACGTTAAATCAAAATATCTTATTTAATATTTCATTATTATTTCAATTAAATTAATATTTTATTTAAAAAAATAATAATAGGTAATAGTTATAACAAAAGCTAACACAAAAAACTTTATTAATAACGTGACAGGTTTTGATATTACATTTTGTTTAGCATTATATTATACATAAATATATAAAACAAAGAAAACCGTAAGAATTTCATCAAATATCAACAATGCAACTTTTTGTTATACCAATGTTAGTTGTAGTTTATTTATTTTTGAATAACAATACAATGTCAACTCCGACAGAGATAAGCTTTCTAAAACAATAACAATTTAGAGAAACGAGAAAAGTTAATAGCAATGTTATATTATTATTAAAATGTTGAAATTGTGTGTTTAGTGAGCTGGACGCGATTATAAATAATAACTGTTGTCAACTTAGCAAAAAACTCATAAATCATAAAATCTTATAATTTTGGCGTAATGCTTTGAAATTTGATCGTCCGTTTAGAAACAAAAAAACTATATTTAAGCTATAGAATTTAAAGATAATTATTGCCAAGGTAAAACAAAAGACTCTTTAAATAGGAAATTAAAAATCATGATGTTTTTCTTTTCATTCTCGTTTTGCAAAAGAAACATTTTTGTACCTTATAAAATACAGTTAATTATTGTTATCGGCGTTTTATATAATTCAAAATTAACTTGTCTAATTATAAATCTAAAGATAACTTTTTTTTTACTCTGTTGTATTAATAATGACACAAAAACTTATTAATTTATTTTAAATTACCCCCGAAAGTGACTGCTTTTATACAACAATATAATTTCAAAATCTATCACTAAAGATTCGACTTTGTATACATCAATAATTATATAGGTTTAAGACGCCAAATACCTAAAGTCTTAAAGTTTTTCTCGTTTTATGTATCGACTAATCAATTAAATCAATGATTTTTTTTTAAATTTTAATGGGACATTAAATATTTTCTTACACTCATCCTCAATCATCTCGTTTACATTTAATTAAAATAATATTTCGCTGAGACATTGATTGAAGATTATTATTGGATTATATTATATGATTCAAACTAAATAAATGTTCATGACAATATATTATGATATAATTATAATATGAAATTTACTACAGATTATATTTTGTTTCCGAAATAAAATGATGTCTAATAATTAAAAGTTAATTGTTGATTTGAATTATATAAATGTCAAATATTTTTTTTTCATTGATTTCCCTAGAGTTTGATAAGTTGTAGAACGTAATATTGTAATGACTATTAAAACTCTTCCACAAAATTCAGCGACATATCTTCCCTCAACTGAATGACAACATGATTTGAACACGCAACTTATTTTATAATTGAAGGATATAAAACACTACGGATATTTATATTTTCCATACTGATCTACTATATAGTTGTTTTTAAACACAATGTACTATGACGGTTGTCTATAATAATCCTTATAATATTATATTATGAGGTAATTATCGTTAAACTACATGGCCAATCAACGTACTATATATCAACGAAAGTCAACGTCACAACCACGATTTTCCAGACCTGTTCATTTGGAATTTCCCTGCTGTGGCGGTGGATTGTGCCACTTATTTTTTTCACGCAGGAACCCGATAAACGTCTTGTTGTGATCATTATTGCTATTTGGTGTGTATCGAATAAATGTATAGCAGAGAGGTGTTCACACTCGATGATCATTAATTATCACATCGTCTATTGTTGAATCCCCGCACCGTGACCAGCAGAAACGGCTTTTATATCCGGACACGGAGAAAGGCGATTGACCGTATATAGTACTGTAGAAAACGCTGCACAAAGAAAATGCGATAAGTCTCCCCGAATGGTGTCGTGCTATATCCAACAAAGTCGTATAGTTCCAGTTGTTTTTAAAAATCAGTAATTAATTTCGTTGTATTTGATTTTTGTTTATTTGAAAATTAGATCATCAAGTATTAGGTATAGCACAGTATGGATTTCTGAATTATAGTAATCGAAAGTCCCGATTGGTATACTATATTATTTTATGGGGGATGGACATTCATAAGCTGTTTTGAATTTTTTTTCTTCTAAATGTTACGTTGATTTTGCAATTAATTATATTAGTACATTTAATATTTATTATTGATTGAAAATAGTTATTTTCGTAACTAACTGACTATCAAAACAAAAGATACATAGTAATATATTGGTTGGTTTATAATTTAAAATATAACAATTATTCTACTTGGAATCTAGTAAGATTAAAATATTATTTGAATCTGTTTCTATTAAGTCAGTTTGAAGTTATACTTTCAATTATACCAATAGCATTACTACGGCGCATTTTTGGAAAACTCAGTCTAAAAGTAGAATACAAAAATAATGATAGAAATAAAAATAAAATTATTTTAAGAATATATAAATTAACAATTCTTACACGTGTACATTTAAACTTTATAGAAATACCTTTTTAGATTATTTTGTAAAACATTTGAAGTGGAAACTACAATTTTCATTTTCTACTTTGAAATTAATGTAAAATCTTAATCAACTGTATAGAACAAAAATATGAGTAAAATTAACAATTAAAATTATCGGATTTAGCATGTTTTTAAATGGTTAAATTAAAAAGTTATAAACTGCACATGTTGGAATTAGCATATCCCTTTTCATTACTCAAACTGTACGTTGCATCGATAGTTAAAGTATTGTGTCGTTTTATCAAGTTTTATAAAAATGTCATTGATACTACTCGTTATATAATACATTTTTCATAATTAATAAAACTCAGTTCAATCTCATTAAAATGTTTTGAGGGAATAGTGCTACGTTAAGAGAACCAAACCATGTTTTTTTTTTTTTTTTTTTAAGACATCTTTATAGTAATCAAACAATGAAGCCATGTTTAGACTTCAATGATTGACAAAACTGTAAATTAATTTTTGGTAACACACTTTAATTTTTAAAACAGATTTTCATTTATTGAAAGTTCATTGAAAATAGTTTACTTCGATAAAATATTTAGATATGCACTTGCCTAATTGGCCGACTACTGTCCACTCATAAAGAAAGGTGATCAATCAAACTTTATTTTACAAAATTTTAACAAGTGACAAAATCAACATTATTCTGCGTATGTGAGAAAGAGGAAGACCTGGAAGACCAATCTCCATCAGGTTGATTTAATGGTTTATCGGTGGCACATGACAATACACTTTCCCTCGTGATAGCACATGGTATTACGTATTAAATCATATAATATGTCGATCTCTGTTTTTGAGACGCTTGAAATAATTAAAACTGATGCTGGTTTGACAAGTTTGATAGAAACTGTTTACAACGAGGTTTCGATTTTTAAAACGGATTTTGATTAATTAAAAAATTTAGACATTTTAGTGTATTATTTTAACTAAACCAAATATTTCAATATATTTTTTTTTAACTTAAATTAAAATAAACCTAAAACAGGTATTCTTTTACTCAATTTATTTATTTGTTTTTAATTTAATCGCTAATCAAATAGTTTAAAATATTAAAAATTACATTTCTCGAAATAATGGACATTTTAACGAATCAAAATGTTTTTCAAAACGAAAATTTATAGAATAAATGTCCGGTTTTCTTTAGTTTTATCAGGTCCAATACCACAATTTGCCTATCGATTTTACGTTACCTTTAACATATAACACGCTACAGCTTATTAATTAAGAAATATTACGTGAGTTAGTTGCCTACCGAATAACGTAAATACGTTATAAATTATAATAATATTACCTTCCTATTATAATGATATCGATTTCGCGTATTTCTGTGCAATTACCTCATTCTAGTATAATAATAATAATATTATATTATAACTGGGTTTCGTATTTTAAGTCAAAAATTATGAAGCTTAGGTATGTGCTCTAAAAAAAAAGCCTTAAAAAAGTTTTACTTATTTTAGCTTTTAAAAAATAAAAAACATCAACATATGTTTAAGTTTACAAATTTATAAATATATCAGCGTATTGCTCTGATGTATAGAGAATGTCATGTAACTTAATAATGAATAGGTCACTGTAATAGATGTGCTAAATTTAAACTCACTTATAAATTATTGTATATGAATAACAATTCTCAAAGACAACCAGTCAGTAAAAAAATGCATATTAATTTTCAACAAAAATATGTATACATTTTTTTTTTCATTTTATCAAAGTTTATAAAAAAATATTTTATTCATTAACTACGTCCTCTTAATAGTTAATTGATTAATATGAATAATTATTGGGATACATTAAATTATAGAGAACAAAAAAATTCATGATTTGACCATCAAAATATTAAATAACTAAAATATTGTATAGAAAAAAAATGTTGTCGGTATTCAAAGTATCCAATTAATTTAATCGTAATCATTAAAAAACATTTGCACATTACTCAAAAATACAGTTTAATAATCAAGTGTCGTGTTTATGAATTAAACCAAAAAAAAAAAAAAAAAAATGAAGAACAATCACAATCGTATTTTATCACAACAAATGTAAATTCGTATATATTGTTATATATTGCAGACGTTTCATTTGCAGCTGAGTTTGACGCTTCGATATCAATTTGCTTTTTCTTCTTTTAAGGATATTATTATATACTCAATCTCATAAATCTCTATGTGCGCAAAAAAACAAAAAAAAAAACTACAATAATATATAACATTATTGCTGATCGAATTATATTGGTCGTTATTATCCATTCAGTGTTCGATTTTGTCTCTCTTTCTTTCAACAGAGCACATTCTATATTATTTAAACACACACGAGACTTTTTTTTTTTTATGACGTGAACGTGACGATCACGAAAAACCTTTGAAGAATGACCTTTTTGAAACTTCACGTAGCTGCGAATAATAAGTCGAAAACCAATATATTTGAAACGTTATGTGTAACTCGGAAAAATTACACCGCCGTTACGAATCAAAGCAAGCTGATTAACAAAAATATAAAAGCTTAACGAGCAAAGTAAAAGAAAAAAAATAAGAATTTTTCGTTTCATCTCTATTGATGACAGCAAATTAAGTCCAACTCATTATTATAGAATGGTGAATAAAATATACTGAAAACCAAAAAGACAAAAAACCAAATATGTTTTTTAAAGGTAAAATGGTTAACATTATAACATCATTATCCACAGACTACAACCTACACTAAACAAAGATGAACTCGAATTAAATTTTATCAATTTTGATATTAAATATGATATTTACAATCAAATGAAATAAATAAATAATAAAAAAAAAAAACTGAATTTATATTAGTGCGTATCCCCAGGTAGTACTTTAAGTCTGTTAACGAAACGTAATATATTTGTTTACGAACTTTTGGTATTTCACCTAAAAACTCAAAATTTGATTATTGGTAAATAAAACAATTTTAATGATATAATAACCGTGATCTCGCACTGTTAGTAAGTATAATAATAAAATTCAATGACATTTTGTTATACTTCATTGTTTTCTGCGTATCAATACAGTTATTGGAAACCGGAAGGGGATTGTTTTTTTGTAAATTGACTATTGTCGTGGTTGGTGTTGCGGGGTGCTTTTGTGGAGGGGGAGGGGGTAAAAACTCTGATACTGCGGTCATCTCCTCCCGGACACACGCGGCTCTTGACAAAGCCTGCGGGGTGTCTGTGCGTGCGTGTGTGTATACTTTGGTCTTGTGCAGATGATGAGCCTGAACGCGGACGTAATGCCCCAGTACAGGCAAGAGGCGCCGAAGACGCCGCCGCACATCCTGCTGCACTACTGCGCGTTCAAGGCGATCTGGGACTGGGTTATACTATGCCTGACGTTCTACACGGCCATCATGGTGCCGTACAACGTGGCGTTCAAGAACAAGACCAGCGAGGACGTGTCTCTGTTGGTGGTCGACTCCATTGTCGACGTGATATTCTTCATCGACATCGTGCTCAACTTCCATACCACGTTCGTCGGGCCCGGCGGCGAGGTCGTGTCCGATCCGAAAGTTATTCGAATGAACTACCTCCGGTCGTGGTTTGTTATCGACCTGCTATCTTGTCTACCATACGACGTGTTCAATGCATTCGACCATGACGAAGAGGTGAGTAACACATTGTTTTTACCAATATCGCTTATTAAATTGTGTATTATAATAGTATCTAGTTTTAATCAGTGAACGGGCAGTGTAAGGCAAATATATTATAAATAATCAATGATTTAAGTTTTCGCGTAAGGATTACATCCATATGATTTATAGTTTATGAGTTCCAATAAAATTGTATTTAGGCATGTATGGATACATTTTATACAGCTATGATTTCAAGTGAAATTTAAATCAATACTTATCAATATTCATCAATTTTATTTTGTGATTGTCACCAAATTTTTTATGAGCATGACTTCAATATTATGTTTTACATTGTTAATGGATACTTAATTTGATTAAATAAAACATTTTTAGTATCATAATATATGTATAAAACAGTTTAAAAAGTAATTTAAAACAATATATTCAAAACATTGAATATGCATAATTAATTTGCTAACTTTTTACTTTTAATTATGTACAAATTCCACTAGGAATTTATGCAACATATGTAATATAATTAGGGAGCTTCCTATTATTTATAAAATATTCCTATTTATCATGGAAGTTTTCTGTAGTTGTGAATTGGAATACTTTTTAAAGTGGTTTTTATTTAGTAAATTGGTACATTACTGTGTATTTAAAGGATAACTCTTAATAAATATATATTTTAGTTTGATAGTATGATGGTGAATGTTAAACTAACTGCTTCATATAATTTTAATAATAAATAATAATTTGAACAGAGCTGATAAATGAGAATGTATAATATATTTGTTTTGGTAATTGTGTCTCTTATACATAGACATAACTAATGTTACTCGAGGCATAAATTACATTTTTCGTTTAACATCAATGTAATTTAAAAATAATTGTTTTTAATTTTTATTTATAAAAAATATTATATTGGGTACCAAAAATAATATTAAATATCAGAGTAATCAAGTAAAAATCAAATAACCACATATTATATTTGAAAGCTATTTTTATATAACTGAATGTTTTATTGATTGACTGACATATCATGTTATAGTGTATATTATGATTTATTAATGTTATTTTATATTGACTGAATTCCCCGTTAAATTTGATTTCTGATGTCATCAAAATTCGGTTTATACATTATTATTTTTTCTATCACCTTAATGCCGAAAATTGTTATGATAATACGAAGTCTTAGACTAGAATATATGTACATTAAAATATTGTTATGTTTTAGTGCAAAAACATTGCTTAGACTGAATTAAAAAGAACACATTTGTACTTTGAATGATTTTGTTTATCTAAATCAAAATGCATAAAATATCATATTTAGAGTTTTTAAATAGGTATCTATCAGTTTTTTTTTTTTAAATATAATGTAAAATCTAATGAAGATCTGTAAATATTATTTTATTGACTGTAAATGTATAAACTAATACAGTCAGTAATATTGAATAAAAACAAGTTTTGTATTTTAATAAGATTGTAGATCATGGTTGTTTTTTAATTATAAAATTAATCATATTTCTTTACAAAAATTCAAAAACATATAAAATGATTAATAATATTATATAAAATCTAGCACTTTATTATAATAAAAAGTAATATAATTGATTTTAACCTATTAACTTTACAAAAAAATCTAAATACTTCAACTCATAATTCTCAACCGAAAATAAAAAGATAAATTACGTGAGGTATCTATATAGCACAGTCTCAGAGATGATTACAGCATCCCTTCTATCTTTGTTGTCAGTCAATTTAGCATTTATTAGTCGCCCCTCAGAAATCAAAAATGTACACTTTATCATCTCTGTTGAGTGATCTTAAAATACTTTAAATTAAAACCGTTGCCAATGGCCAAGATTGCACTCGAGATCGCGCGAAAATCTCCTTCAAACACGTCCAACGGGTATTAAATTGATATAAATATATTTTAATAATGTCAAAAGTACTATTATTATGACTGTATATAATACTCCAACTGAGATGTATTTTTCAACTCTTATTAAGCTCTCTCGAGATTGAATCAAACAGTCTACTGAACAAAATAAAAAGAAGTTTTCGAAATTTTAGGATAAACTTTTTAAAAGTGTCATTAAGGGTAAATACGTTTACCGTTTAATCCATATACATTATATCTTTTACCGAAAGTTTAAAACATGATATTGTCAAATTCCAACTATCGATCGTATTGATACGTACACGTTTAAGCTTGATAATCGGGATCGACTATATGACTATATTCAAAATACTGTTTACGACCCATAATCGGTGTTTCTCACAATATGACGCCCACCGCAAGTGCATAATAATACAATTCCGCGGTTATTACCAGTAGTTGCGATATTGTTTTGCAAAGTCCTGTCATTATTTCAACTCAAACTCGTCATAGTGTAATAAAGATAAAATTGAATCTATGTCGTATCTGCGTTAAATCTGAATAACACTGTGCTTCTTGGTAATTCGAAAGGACTGGATGGCCGTTAAAAGTATAATATGGTAAAAAATTATGTTTCTAGTCAGATCAATGCACAATAAATCTTCGTTACATAATATCTCATGCAGTGGTAGATTTAGAGAGGGGGAGGGGGTGCTTGAAAGATGAAGCACCCACCGTTCCGCGTATTTTTATTAAAAATTACTATTAATTCGCCGAGTGGCAAATTTTTGGTACAGGCTACCAGAACACGCGCCCCTCACCGCGGAGTAGCAAACACCGGTCGGCGACCACGCACAAATTGTACATAACAAGTAATTTAAGACTATTATTATTAACAAAATAGCAACCACCATAAAAAATCCTAGATCTGCCATTGATCTCATGTACAAATTAATATTATACTTAATCCAAATTATAATATTAATATTACTGGCTATAAAAAATACAATTTAAGTGTATTGATAATTGGCTAAATAATTGATATAATTTTTTGTTTTATTTTATCATCAACATTCGAAATATTTATATTGTAAATTTATAACATATTTTGTGATTTTACATGACACCGGATATTATTGTGTATGGAATTTAAATACTTTTAAAATATAATGATATAATATATCTTAAAATCATTGGATAAAGTTTAAGTTTTAACAATTTAACAATATAAATCGATAAATTCCTTTAAAATTTTTTAAAAAAGTATAATTGGAAATTTGTTTTTAGTAGGTATTTATTATTTAAAATAAAATCAAAATTATAAAAAACAAACGAATACTTTTCTTTCAAAATGTTTATCAAATAAACTTGAAATTAAAAGATATTTTTAAATATTTTCCAAGTACCTATGCGTTTTTAATATTAGAAATATGTTTTCCTTGAAATATTTTATTATCGTGCAAGATATAAAAATGTTGAATGAGAACTTTTGTTCAAGGTCACAAAAACACGTTTTAATCATAATATGCATTACGTAATGTGTATTTATATATAATATAAATGATGGACGGGTGAAGTGTTAAATAAAAATCGAATAAAAGTTAGTCATATTAAGGATCTGATGCGTGACATTTGTTGTACGTATATTATTCTACAACTTTGAATGACGAACCACAGTCATCAATCACTTGTGAATTTGAGTTCATATTAATAAAAGCATTATTTTCTGTGAGGGTTCCGTAGGGTTAACTCATATATAAGTATATAAAATCATTTTACTTTACACAAATATAAAATAATTTATGTTTTTAATCGTTATTATAAGGCGTTGAAATAACGATTAAATTAATTTGTTTTTGTTATTACTTATTAGCTGTTTAATAGTTGAATTTTACACATGAATTTAAATTCTAATTTTTATCAATGATATTCCTATATCGTAGAAATCGTAGAAAAAATAAATATGTGTCCAACAAATGTTTAAAAATATGTACATTTAAATAAAAACTCTGAATTAAAACAGACCAAAGAAAATGATTGAAAATACTTTAAAAATAGATGGTTATTGTATTTTAGGTAATCACTAGTTTGTAATTACACGTTTCGTATTGTAGCATTTTCGTAACGCTAGGAACATTTTATTAAAATCATATTTTGGTTTAAAATTTAAAAAAATAATGTATATATATACTATTAATATTATATTGATTTATATTTTAAAATTATTCTTTCACGACACAAACATAAAATTAATAACTACAAGTATTAAACTAATAACAGTACTTACTTTATATATGTAATTCTAAATAGTAATGGGTACTAAATTAGTTTTGTGAATTTACAGACAATGAAATATTTTAATTTTAACGCTGTGTAGAAATTCTAGGACTAAATGTTTATATATGTTTCTAACTGCTTTGTTTCGTATATAAACTTTCTATTCCCAATTATTTTACACCGCAATGCAGATATTATATACATTTTATTATACATTTCCATATTACTCATCAAAATAACAATATTATAAACGTTGTTAAATTTTAGATGTGTAAGTTTTGGTAAATTTATAAAGATTTCTAAAATGTAATGATTTTAAAAATTAAATCTATATGCACTATTTTCTGATGCAAAACTTTTTAGATTTATTTGAATTATGATGCAACATATTATTATAAATCTAATTTATTATAATTTATCATACACTGTATGCATATATGTATGATCCATTAAAATGTTTTTCGATATTTTAGAAAATTGTTAAATTTTAACCATGTTTCTAAAAATATTTTTTATTATTTTTTTTTTTTTAATGTTTAAAACAGAACTTTATTTTTGTTAATACCCCTACGTATTCCATATAACACAATATCAGTTGTCGTAGGCGGTGCGAATAGAGAAATATATTATTTATATTAACGCCACGTTGAGTGTGTATAATTATTAATATTGTGTACGCACTTGTTGTGTCATATCATATATTATTATTAAAATGAATTATGTATAGGCTTGTTCGTACGCGTGTGATTGTGGTGCGTTGTACTAACGGGAAAACGCGCAACGGTGGTGCGGACAATTCGAGGAGGAAACACGAGACATTTTCACGTTACTGCATGCATACATCACACAAGGGGGTATTGTTTTAACAAGAGTACTTGTTTTCACCCTTATTATTATTTACTATAGTTCCGTTATCTATAAAAACAAATTAATTTAATGACTACTTCAGGGACGATGAAAATATAACCCGCAAAGTGGTTGATGATTAACAATGTATATTGTATATACGTATATATATATACACAATGTACGCATACCTACTCAATGTTTTTTTTTTTTTTAATTTTTCGTCGTTGACGAAACCATTGAAGAGTCGAGAGTTGATAGTTCAAAAGCAAAAACTGCCGGATTACTACACGTGTGTCACATACTATAGAAAACATCACATTATGTCTTTAGTTCTGTATCAAGTCAAAAAGAAAAATTCTCAATAGTCGACTCCACTTACTTCGTCCAATTCTGAAATCAAAATTACCCTTCCACACAAAAATAATCATCTACAAATCCTTATTATGGCCTATCTGGGCTTATGCTATCCAAATCTGGGGATGCGCTAAACCATCTCAAATACGTACCCTCCAGCCTTCCAATGTATCACTCTCCGAATTATCTCTTCCGCACCTTGGTACGTATCAAATTCCACACTCCAAAATGACTTCCAAATAGAAACTGTAAATCAATTAGCCACAAAACATTATAAAAAATTTCACTCTAAATTACAATGTCACTCTATCCCTTTAATCGCTGAACTTGCTTCCAACTCACTTCCTAGTAATCCCCCACACCGTCTGAAGAGAAATTGGTGTCGTGATTTATTAAATTAAATGATTGATGGTTCATACCATTTGATTTTAATTTAATTTATATTAATAGTCAATAATTAATAAATAATTAAATTAACGTTGGGTTCTATCACTGGATGGCCTCCCTCCTCACGTGTATGTATGATCAAATTTGCTTATTATGCTTTATTGTAGCGTAGATTGTAAAATGTTCTAATAAAAAAAAAAAAAGTTCTGCATTCGTTTGCCACTATTCAAAAAACAAGGACTTGAATAAAATACCATTTATTCAATGTCCGTATCGTATAATTTGACCAAGATAATTTACAAACGGATTTACAACGACGCCGATATCGTTTCTCTAGTGAACGGGAGGGGGGAGGCACCAACTATATTGTCCAGTGGGAATCTCCTCCGACCTGTCAGTCGGAGTGGATGACGTCTTCGCAGCGAACCAACGCCAAACGTCACGTCGACGGAAATATCAACGATTTAATAACCACCGAGGGTCGAGGCGATTAATCCGCCAGCTGACTACTATACACACGAGTTAATCCGATATTATCAGAACGGGTATGAGTATTCAGCCGGTTAATCCTGCGTAATAGTGTAAGGCTGCTGGTCCCGGGGGAAATCATACTTTATGATATATATATTATCATACATAAAATTGCGCGTACCAGTGGCTTGTAGTATACCACACGACAGTGGTGGAGTGTAAACGTTTTCGACTAAAAATAAGCGTATTGCCTCCAGGCCATTCGACTAATTTCTTTAAGTGTTTCACGCGCTCTCGCCTTCGTTATCGTCTATCCATGATTGCCTACTCGTAGTTTTGCGAGGCAAACTAAACATCCCGTTTTCTAACTTTGAGCAATAACTAACGAAAAAGTTTATTGTTTCATCGGCGTACACAATAGTTATTATGCAGACGACTTTAACCGCCAGAAGTACATATGTGTATCATCGTTGTAAATTGAAAGAGGTTTTCATTTTATTGTGCTTTTACTTTATTTGATTAAATATTATTAAGTACAAAATATTTTTATAGGTCATAAAAACGATCTAATGTTGACTTAAAAACTATTAGTTAAAATCACCCCAGGTATTCCGTCGTAAATTTCTATTAAATTTAGTGAACAGCTGTTGTAGTTTATCGACATCGGAAACGATAAATATTATATTCAAAAGATAATTAAATATTATTCCTATATAAAAGATTGCACGACACGTCATATCAATAATATTATATTGTATAATATCAAAAATGCTCACAATAATATCACTAATTTTGTTTCCAAGTGTATTCAATAAATGCATATTTATGTTTGTAGACGTGACAAATTTGATCGTAGGGATTTCAATTGTGTTTCTTCAAACATTTTTGTCAAGACAAATTCATCGAATTTGTATTCACGTTGAATCTCCCATAAATTGATGCGATCTTTATCGCTACACATAATTTCAATGAAACCTTCTTAGGGCCTCAATATAAGTCAAGTTTCTGACATTCTGACATTACATCCACTAGAGATAATAACCAATAATAATAGTAATGATATATAATATTATTATTTGAATATCTTATATGTTTTTTTTTAATTTGGGAGGAGATAAAGTAAAATACTCGTGAAACATATCTGTGTAGATATAATTTTTTGTTGACACGATTATTTTAGGTGTTCTTTTTCTTACAATCCTACATTTAAATTACTTACCAAGTGGAATTTGTCAAAATACATTTAGACCTAAAATATGGTATTTACACAAACTCACGACATGCAGTATTAATAATAACATTACTACACTAACGTGTTTTGTTAATTTAATTTGTCCAAACTTTTTTATGAATACACACACATAGACACGCGGCACGCGCACAAATACATACATCTATATATCTTAACAACATGAGTTAATTAATTTTCCAACCGACGTGTAGTGCGTGCGACACAAAATTCTAAAACGACGGTATGCAACGTATAATAATATTACTAATATTATGTTAGTATGACATGCAGCAGCACGTAAAAAACCTTTCTTTTCAACAATAAAACAAGAAAAAAAATGTTTCATTTTTTATCAAAGAACGCGGATGGAGAGAAAAAAAATTCATTGTCGAGGGAATTCGAATTAGTTTGCTCGGTCTATGATCAATGAAAGAACAAACCGTATTTGCTCGACTGCAGCAATATTATTGTCGTCTCCAAAATCCCTTTTTTTTTTTTTTTTATTTTCTTTTTTTATTGTTGCCGTCGTACAATTTATTTTATTAACGTTTCGCGTTTGTACTGTTTGTCTGCAGATTCATTTGGAACCCGCAGATACGGGACAATCAAGGGGGACGCTATCGCGGGCGAGGTCGCGCAGCGAAAATAATTGGATCTGGTTTCCTTCATTATGCAATGTTCTTTTATGTATACAGTATAATGTCCTTATTATAAAAATAGAATAAAAATAAATAATGAAATCCTGTAATTTTTGGTGCCGGAGACAAAATGCCCGCCGTTCGACCTTTCGTTTCGAGAAAAATCGTGTGGTAGACACTAGACACATGAAACTCTTCTCTGAAGGTCCAAAGAAAACGCGAAGAAAATAACGTAATGATTAAAAAAAAAATTAAGAAGTGCGTGACACGCGAGTTATTATAAATGTATATTTTTGTCTTGTCTAGATAAATTACAAATCTTGAGAAATAGTTTATAGTATTAAAATCGATCGTTGATATTTTTTTTAGAGTATCAACAAATGGTTTTAAAAGTAACAATTTTATAATGTCATAAACTCATAAACAATATTAAAATTTAATAAATACTGATTTTTTTGAGTAAATTTTAAATATTTGTATTTAACTATTATAATTAATATTATACAATTGTAATACAGCGCTTATTAGTTATTATAATATACAACTTCCTATAATTGATATTTTATTTTAGACGAACGGTATATTAAAAACTTATTATATTATGGTTGAAGAAAAAATCCCGTTTTAGTTACGATATGTATTCATACGTTGTTCATTTTTATTTTCATGGTCCAAGTCTATATTTTTAATATATCTCTACTAAGGCTTACGATTGCATATGACATACGCGTATAATGCATGTATGTACTTCATATTATTATAATTCTCCACGTTTTTAGGGCTTGAAGTACAATGCGATACGTCTCTAGATTATGAGTTACGACTGACAATATTTGCAGCCAGGATGGAATAATACGAAGGATAAAGGATTTTACGCAGCGCGCACATAATGTTTTTTAGAGTTATGCTATTGTGACAATGCACAAAAATATTATAATAAATCGTAATATCACGTATATTTTCAGGAAATAATTTTTTCTTCATGTATTTTACGATTTGACGAGTGCTATTGCTGCAGTATTTACGAGAGGTTATGGCGCAAATCCCAATTCCACTCGTGGTATTATTTTTATCTACGCTCTTTTACTCACTGCATTGGTTTTAGATGACGTTGTGCGAATGATTTACAAAGCCATGATATTTTTGATTAAAAAAGTTGTGTTTTGAAACACAAATATTACAAAATCATAACGTTGCACAACTAATTCGACTTAATCGTTAAAAATATCGATGTTTGTAATGTGTTTTCGTTATTTTTACCAAACATATATTACTGATTTGCACAGAAGTTCGATTTTGATGCCTAGAAAACATAACATAACTGAAATTTTAAAATTATTGTAAATACGCCAGATAAAATAGTGCTTACTTAGAATTCAAATTTTGTTCATATAAAAAAGTGAAATAATGCATTTAATATTTACCCATCATAATATCACGTAAAGCACGTCATTTTGCATGATTATAATCAATATGACGAAGGTTTGTAATTAAATCGAATTTCTTGTTTATATCTACCGTTTTGTTGTTTATATTATAAATATAGTGGTTCACGAAGCTCTTAAATTATTATATTTAAATTAATAACAAAAACATTTCGTATACATGGTAAACTCCGAGAATATACACTTTTATTTTGGAAAAAATGTATAAAAAAGGTGTTTTATCAACTTCACAAGATTTATAGTTTTGTTAGGAAAACAAATATCTTAAAAAATTAAGAAAAATAAAAAATTGTTAACAATATTTTAGAAAGTATCCATCAATAAACATTTAACGCAACTTCTTGATTAATTTGAAACGTTTATATTATATTTTATGATATTTTAAAGTTGTACATTTTGAATTATAACACGACAATAATAATAAATCAAAAATATCGTAATATTATTTTATTTTTTATTTATAGACAGTTGAAAAAATGTATCAGTAAAGCCGAATAAAAACTTGTTTGTCTCAGTTACCGCATGTTGTTATATCGCGTACTCATAAGGATATTATCTCAAATTTGTGATAACTTACACATAGTTATAATAACAGACAATGAAGGTAACTACTCCCACCTCCCTGGGGAGACTATTTCTACCACAGATATATACTAATACTAGATAGCCGTCTTCTTGTTATCAGTGAAACACGCCGCCATATGCAAAGAATACTCTTGGTAAACAAACGTTATCACTTAGTAAACAACAAAATAATATTATGATATTCTGTTCAGTCGTTCAGTATTCTAGTTGAATAATAAATTACTTATTGTTGGTAAATAGTAGTGCCTACTTACTTATATTTGTATTACCTACTGTTTAATAATTGTTATTTTTGTTAATAATATAAGTAATTATAATAAGGTAGTACCTGTAATTTATATCCTAGTATTTTTGACAATGTTTCCTTATTTCATATTTCATAATTCATAAAACATTACAATTTAGTTATATCCCAAATTTACGTAGATTAGTATAAATACATACTGTATAGGTTAATTAACAGTTTTGTCTAATACTATAAAACAGAGAACTGAAAAAGTGAGAATTAATAAAATATAGGTAAGTACTAAGTAATACAATGATATAAATAAATGTCTATAATATAATAATATGTATTATACTGATAAAAGTCTAATATTGATAACGTTTGTTTACCGAGTTGTATTCTTTGCATATGGCGTCGGTTTCAATTATTTTGCGGCGGTGTATACAAAGACGGCTATCTAGTATTAGTATATATCTGTGATTTCTACTCTATAACTACTAGAGGTTTACATTCAGTTTATCGATTTTGATTTCATTCCAGCAAACGATTATCTGTACCGCTTATTTTACCTCACGTTTATATTATGAATACATATTTTTACCACCACGTAACATACGCATATTGTTTCCAAATATTTTTAGTTATAGTAATACATATTTACTGATATTATATAGCCGTTTACCAGTACCCTTGCCGTCGTAAACTACGCAAATAATTGAATTTATTACATAGGTATACGAATACCACCGTTTTCAAAATCAATATAGTTATAATTATTATTGTTAAATGATAATTTCGAGTACATTCCATGGTTATTTCGCTATTTTAAATACTGGGAATGCTACCCTACATTCACACTAGTGCGTACTAAACTCAAATAGTGAAAATCGAGCGAAACGGAGAAAAGTTATGATACGTTTAATACATCTATTAAATTATTTTAAATCAATACATATAGTATATTATGCGTATGGTATTATAAATATATATATATTATTTCATGTATTTCTCAATGGAATTCAAAAACATCATTAATAAATTATGTTTTATACGATACTGCTGTATTATGTGAAATAGTTCAATGATAATTACATAATTAAAATGTGACACTATAATATTATGTTAAATAAAATATAGATAATTTGTAATAATACCAGATTCTTGAGTAAAAAAAAAAAAACTAGGCATGTAGTAATATGACACTATAAAAAATTCATATATCGATGTGTATAAATACTAATTAAAGATACGATTTTCAATATCGACTTTTCAAAATAATAATTATGATAATGTAAAATAAATGCATTTTAATCAACATTAAAATAAAATTCATGTTGGTAAAAAATCGACATATTGTCTATACTTTTAAGTTTTAACATAATATTTCAATTGAAAAACAGAAAAAATTAAATAATTATGGATATTATTTCTAAATGAATTACGATCGTTAGATTCCAACGACAAATGTGTGTATCATAAAATATATTTTTATTATACCATTCTACAATAAATTATTAATTTATCAATAAAAAAAATTATATGATTATGTTTATTTAAATTATCAACGTACTCTGATTTATTTAGTAAAAGTGTACTCTTAAACAGTAAATCATTTCCTTCGGCAGATTGTATTGTATAATATCGATAGTTTAATTTTAAATAAAAACAAGTCTTAACTTAAAAACTATATTCGTAAAGCAAAACACAGACAATATTATGATACACAAAATCATAATGTTATGTCGTCGGTGGCGTTAATAGGGATTTTTTCAGGCATAAAACGATTTAACACTTATATAAAATATTCAAATAAATTTGAATAAATTAACCGTTACACTTATCATCATACCATACAGTGCTTATGTTAGGTTAGGTCACTATGGTATTAGATACTCATTTAAAAATTCATGATTTTTTTTTATACTGTTTTTCAAAATAATGTTTCAGTTAAGATAGAGTTTAATTTCAGTATATTTCGCTGTATTATCAATGAACGAATATTTTTGGCACAGTTTAATATTTATTTTTGTTTCAACTATAGTAATTCGTGAGATTTAGGTATTGGTTTTATATTTGAACAACGTCGAATAATCGTGACATAATATGTCAAATATTATTCAACAATTCGGAGTTATTGTCTTTTGCTGTGTATTACATTGTGTTTAGTAATATGGTTGTTGTAATGTATTAAAAAAACTATTAATCACGATTTTTAAACGTCGAGTGAATAATTTATCATAATAATAATACTAATGATAACTTGATTAGATTATATCATTTTCTTGAATGTCTACTGACAAAAATAAAATAATTTGATTGTTGTTATTTTATATTTTTGGTCATAATGCGAGTTAATTTAATAATAATTATAATGATTAAAGTGATTTGTTTAAATGAAACGGTTTTCATTCCGCAGGGTATTGGAAGCCTATTCAGTGCTTTGAAAGTTGTCCGGTTGTTGCGATTGGGAAGGGTCGTTCGAAAACTGGACAGGTACTTAGAATATGGCGCTGCAATGTTGATATTGCTGCTGTGCTTTTACATGCTGGTGGCGCATTGGCTGGCCTGTATTTGGTATTCTATAGGTAAGTAATCAAACACAACTTTTATAATATTTTATCGTGTATCGCGTTTGAAATAATTTTTTAACACGACATTTTTACAGTATGTATATACATTATGTTATTTGTACATACAATTCTATAAATGGCAGACAATTATTGAAAAGTATATACAAATATACGTTTTATAAATAGTATTTAAAAACATTATTTAAAAAAAAATCAAAGGTTTGTTATGCGCTCTCTCTAACTCTCTCTCTTTCTCTCTCTCTCTCTCTCTCTCTCTCTCTCTCTCTCTCTCTCTCTCTCTCTCTCTCACACACACACACACACACACAAAATAATTTAATAATAATATGTAAACAGGACGGTCCGACGCTGAGAATGGATATCAATACTCGTGGCTGTGGAAGCTAGCAAACATCACGCAGTATCCGTACTCGTACATTATGTCGGAACACGCCAATTCCACGGAGCTAGTGCACGGTCCGCCGCGAAAGACCATGTATGTGACCGCGCTGTACTTCACCATGTCGTGCATGACGAGTGTCGGTTTCGGGAACGTTGCCTCAGAGACCGATAACGAGAAGATTTTCACCATATGCATGATGGTCATTGCGTGTAAGTATTATATACCTCCCCCACACAATACTACCCGCAGAACTGTTCTCGAATGGTTAAAATATTATCATTAAATCTCTATCGTAAAAAAAAAGAAAATTTAAACGTCGCGCGATAATTGCGACTGATGACGCCCTAGTTGTGCAATTAACGACAGTCTATTTATGTGCATAAATACTATATCTTTTAGTAGTTACTTTTACATAAATGCGTTTTAAATACTTCAAAATAATTTAATATTAATTTGTATAATATATTATACACAATAACATTATATGAATAGCTTGTTGCTTGAATATACGCGATTAATATTTTACGATTTCAGTTTTAGTCGTTTTGATTCTTAATAATATAATATGTTTAATAAAATAACTATTGATTAAACGAATGAAAAAAAACTCGATTTTAAGGTAATTACTAATAAATTAAAAAGAGTTTGAGAAGAATTGTGCAAAATAATAATTGATGAACTGTTAAAAAAATAAGTATTTTAAAAGTAATTACTGTGCATTACAGTTATATTCTATCAATTTAGTTTGTGTAAAAATTGAAAACATTAAGTACCGTTTATTATTATATAGGTATAGTGTTGTTGATATTTATAGTTAATTAGAATTTAAGACATAAGTAAATTGTATATCAAATCAATGTCACTCATCAACATCAAAAGCATACACCAAATTCGACAATAAGTAAAAAATGTATTTTTGACATGATAAAGTTAAATTATTATAATTTATTATTAATGCCAACCAAATCATGAGACTATATTATTATTTTTTATAGAATATAATATAATATTAAAATGTACTTAATAAATTATACTTGCAGCACTGTTGTACGCTACGATTTTCGGTCACGTCACCACCATCATACAGCAAATGACTTCAGCTACGGCTAAGTACCACGACATGTTAAATAATGTCAGAGAATTCATGAAGCTGCACGAAGTGCCAAAAGCGCTGTCCGAGAGGGTCATGGACTACGTGGTGTCTACGTGGGCAATGACCCGGGGCTTGGACACGGATAAAGTACGGCTTACGTAAATTATTACTTATGCGCATTCCCTTTTGGGTAATGGACGGAGCCATACTTTGTTTTGGGTACTCAAAAGATTAAATGGAATTAATAACCGACCTTAATTAAATCACTCCAATGTATACGTGGCATTGATAATATATGATAATATTATTATGATCGTCAAACTATTATACCGGTCGTAATTGGAAAATTTAATTTTAAGACATTTAACTACATAATTATATTTTAAGACTACCCGCAAGCTATGTTATATTGTAAACTCATCGATTACCTATTTAAGGTATTTTAGATTAAGTCACTATTATAGGGTGTGTTATATTAGTGTTGCGGTACCATCTGAACTCTAAAGTGAAATAAATGACAAATAATCGTATTTTAAAAGCGACTTTCGTCGGATGCAGTCTAAAGCATGCTATTTTAAATTTCTTAAACTTTAATATACATTTTACCAAACAATTTTATTGACTATGACAATATTTAAATTTATTATGTTTAGAATTAATTTCGATGAAACTTATAAAGAGGAAATTGAAAATGTGGTGAAGTCGATTTAAGAAAACTTCAAGAATAATTCAAATAATAATAATAATAGTAATAATGAAATATATTTTGTACTATCTAAAATTAGAAACAGAATATAAAATCAATTTAAAAAAACAAAATTATAAAATCATAGAACAAAAATTCTGAGTTTATTACAAGGTTTAAGAGATAATTTCTCTATCTAGTTAAGTACTTTAATGTTAACTTAAAATAAAAATACATTAAATTTAATTAGTTTAGATTTCTAAAATTAAACAATATAGAACGAATAATATACAAATTAACAGATTTTAACATACAACATTAATAGCAAATTAATTTGGATTTATATGACATGTAATTTCAAACGTTTGAAAGTTGAAATACAAAATTTTAATCCAAAATTGATCTAGGTAAATTTAAATTAATATTATAGACTGAGTACAATAATTATAAGTTTGTGCAAATTACCTTTAAACATGCATTTATTTAAAAAAAATTAAATATATTAAGCCATCTAAATATATCACGTTTAAATTAGAGTATAAATTATTTATTGTAATTCTTATTCCATCGAAACGTTTAAAATAAACGACGTATAAATATTTACATTTGACGGACAATCATCGCTTTAAATTTCCTAATATGAATCTTTTTTTTCAAATGAATATCTCATTTAGCTGAAAATCAATTTTAAATTTATAAGACACAATTTGATCACATTTAATGATGTTATTGTTTACTACGGTATTAACATCCATAATCATGATATAAAACTGATCTATCTATAAAATAAAAAGTTTTAAATTTTTTTATTTTCTAAAACTGTATGTCTATGGTAACTAAAAAAAAAAAAAAAATGACTATCTAAGTTCTAAAGGATTAACTGATGTGACTTATAAGTGTTAAAATATAAAAACAATTTTTGATTAAACATCCTTAGGGAATTGATAATGTCTAATACCAGAGATAATAGAAATTTAGGAGCAAAGTCTATTAATTTATATTAAATTATCATAATTAAATATTTTTTGAGCTCAAAATACACTTATCACAAAAATCTTTCACATTCAAGGAATTTTTTTTTCTACATACAAAAATAAACATACTTTACAACTGTTAACATGATGGATCTTCATAGTTAACAATTATGTATAATATTTACAAATTTGCCTTATATACATTTCTTCATACTGAAGTTTCCTTATAACATGATTCTTGTTCTTGAATCGATTGTTGGTACTACTAATAAAATTTACGAAATGTCATAATCTAAAAATATGATTTACAAATCAACCTCTAAATGAACATAATATATGCTTAAATATGGTTAAGATGAATATTTTCATTGTGGTCGATTAAAGTGGATAAGATTATTTTAATACTTTATAACTGATGTGGAGTGGAGTCCAAGTAGCCCAACGCTCAAATAATTTGGTTCCCAAACGATATCGTGGTTATATCATCCCCAGATACAAAATTGAAGTGATTTCTATAAAAATGTAATCAATGCAATCGCATTATCACCGTCCTTATATTAATATTGTTTTTGTGAGTATAATATTTTTGTAATTATTGTGTTATTTTTTATTAGGTGTTAAATTATTGTCCGAAAGACATGAAGGCGGACATATGTGTTCATCTAAACCGAAAAGTGTTCAACGAGCACCCGGCGTTCCGGTTGGCCAGCGACGGGTGCTTACGCGCTCTGGCCATGCACTTCACAATGAGCCACTCGGCACCCGGTGACTTACTCTTCCACACCGGCGAGTCAATCGACTCACTGTGCTTCATCGTAACTGGTTCGCTAGAAGTCATACAAGACGACGAAGTGGTCGCCATCTTAGGTTAGTGTTATATGGATAAAATAACAAAACTATACTGATATAATTATACTTTGATATAACAAAATTGCACTATAAAATAAAAGTCAAATTTAAGAAACTAATAACTCGATAAAATGTATTGAGCTAGAAATAATATGATATAGTTATAATTATTGTTGGCTCTACGTTTTGTTTTCATTCAATTTTGTTGAAATTATATTTTAAATGTCATTGGTTTAGCAATATATTTATAAATCACTATAATTGTGATATAATGCTGTGTTTCATTTTGCGTTTAAATGTTTTTGTATTAATTCGCAATGAATTAATTCATAAACATTAACATTTTAAATCTATTCTTGTCAATAATGGGGTAAGAAAACGTATTGCTGTGATAAAAAAAAAAAGATTAGATCTGTATGTATAATTATCTTTGGATTTAGGTAAGGGTGATGTATTTGGTGATTCGTTTTGGAAAGACACAGCGCTAGGACAATCTGCAGCAAACGTCCGTGCTCTCACCTATTGCGACTTGCACACCATCAAGCGTGATCGGTTGCTAGAAGTGTTGGATTTCTACCAGGCGTTTGCAAATTCGTTTTCACGGAATCTCATACTGACTTATAACCTTCGACATAGGGTACGTATTTGGTTGTGATGAAGCCTATTACTGTTTTATTGATTATCAATTTTAAATATTATTTTTTTTTTTTTTTTTATCATTTCAGTTAATATTTCGGAAAGTTGCGGATGTTCGCCGAGAAAAAGAGCTGGCTGAAAAGCGAAAAAATGAACCACAACTGGACGAACAGCGAGATCAACTGGTTAGAAAAATATTCACCAAGTTTCGAAAGGATCGAGCTCCCAGTCAGGTCCTCGGGATGCAACAGGGTGCAGTAGCGGCGTCGGGAACGTCTGCGATAACGGCGGGTTCTGACGAGAGCAAGTCTGAGGTCGCCACCGGCGACGCTTCGGACGGCGTCGGCGGTGGTCGTCCCAAAGTCTTACCGCTTGTGCTCAGGCAACAGAGCGAAGATCAACAACAGGCATCTTGTTCGTCGACAGGCCTCAGAACAGTAGCAACTGTGGCGGCGCCCAAAAAGGTATCTAAATGGGGTAAAGTTTTGGGTGGTGGTGGAAGTTCTGACTCGGCAGACGCATCTTTGATGAGTGCCCAGAGCGCGCCTTCCAAGATACGTGACTCACCAGGCCGGTCGGTCGGAAACGGTCACAAGGTATTCCCAAAGCTACAAAAAGTACCTACTACCGCCGCCGAACCATTTATTGGCGTAGGCGGAAGCCAGCGACAGGAAACGATCGATGAAACGGACGAAAGGGTTGGTGGCAGTAGCAGCGGTGGTGGTAGTGTACCAGTACCGGAAGAAGAATCCACAACTCCAGCGCCGCCTCAACAGTACCAGGTCACAACAGTTGAATCGCCATCACCTCCACCGCCACCGTGCCCTGCGATGGTTCTGCCACCACCGCCGGATTTGGACGTTCTGGCCAAGATCGAAGACCTCCGGTCCGATCTCCGAGATGAGGTACGATCTATCAACCAGCGACTAACGGCCATCGAAGATATGATGGTCCGGATCGTTGGGAAGTTGGATGCTCTGACTGTCGCCTCACCTGCTCCATCACCGTCTCCAATCGCATCGCTTCGGCCACCGGACACGCCGGAAGCAGGACGCCGGCCTGGGTGCAGGACCAAAAGTACAGATGATCTAAGCTCGCCAGCCACACCCAAACTTCCACCAATGGTCCGGCGGCGGCGCAGCAAGTCCCGAACGCGATCTTCGTCATCTGCACTGCCACCTATGCGTCCGTTCAGCCCCAGAGATACGTCGCCGCCGCCGTTTCCCCGGACTGATTCGCTCAAAAAGCCGTGTCCGCCTCGGCCCAACGACTTCCTGTAAGCACGCTGTACAAGCGGCACACAAATAATCACTGCAAAAAAAAAAAAAACTATTATTGACATCACAATAATAATTATACAATTATGTGATAACGATATTATTACTATTATTACGAAAAATCGATTGCGTTTTTACAATTATAACAAAAATATAAATATATATATATAACATAATGTATTAAAATTGTGTACTACGTAAGATGTTTTTTATTTTATTTATTTTTAATTGTTATGCGTGTGTATTTTGGTATATTTTTACGTTTTGTTTTATGTCTTGTAATATTTTACGTACTCAAATAACTGATTAATAAATAAAATAAACAATAATATAAATAGGATAACGAACCTTCGAGAGGGAGAGAGCCGGATCACGAAAATATTAATTGAGAGTGCAATATTTTTAAAATTACTTAAATAGTAATCATTTAAAAAACAAACATATGTTGTATGATTGAACAATATTTAATTAATCTATGTTATATATTCGTTACACGTCTGTCAAATTTTCGTTTTTGATGAACGACGTTTACTGTAATATTATTATTATTATTATCACCGAGTGTAGTGCTTTCCTTACAAATATCTCAGATGTTTTTCCTCATATAAGAATATAGACTCCCGTGACCGTTACCTCTCCCCTCTAAAGTTTCCTATTCGGTCATAGCAACTCTAGTCCCGTAAAAATAAAATCGAGTAAATTAAAATAAATCATAAAACCATTTACGAAATCACGACGTTATTATTCCATACTCAATCAGTTAATTTTCTAAATTACTATTGAAGTATAACAAAAACAGATAAAAAAAAAATAAAATTTTAAGTTTTACTTAACAATACTCAAATTTCTTTTGTGGTTTGAATAATTGTTTTCAAAAGTTTGATCTACTTTGTAATAACACATATTATTTCGAACAATATTAAGAATATTGCGATCCCTAACAATGATAACTCGTTTAATTATTTTGATCTCGACTAATTTCGGACTAGAGTAGTTAGGAGCTTTCGTTTTTGAATGAGGTGCATTATAATTATTTTATTTTATCTAATTATTATTATAACAAAATATTATAACATTTTACCAAACGTTTACTACCTTCTAATTAAATTTAATGACTTTTATCTTGATTTAGTGCCTTCTTCAGTATAAGATCAGATAGTATTATTTAATATTTTATAAGTAATTTAATGAATTTCTGGACTTCAGGTATTGTGTAATGTCGGTAATATAATATATCGAAATAAATACGTTTTATTAAACTCTTTAAATTTTCAAATCCAATAGTAAATATCATAAGTATTTTCTATTTTCAATGACATGAGTAATCAAATAATGTGCGTTATTAAAAAAATTAAGTTTAAATGTAATAACTAACTATTAACATTTACAATAATATAGTCAATTACACCAAAACGTTCTACAGTACACAGTGTTTAAAAATCTGAGTGTTTAATTGTTACGAAAATGATAAAACCAGTTGTTCGCAATGTCTTTTCTAAACAAATCAATCAACGAGAACAATCATTTAACTTCAATTGCATTTTTAATAATCATATTCGCATGGGCTTGTACTGGGATCTTAAACGAAATGTTATGATTTTATTTTTTGGCACTCAGACTATCTAACGGGATGTCTTTTATGCGGTGTACAAACTAAAAAATAATACATATGACTATTTGCGATTGATATTCCCCACTAAAAGTCGATTGTTCGTAAATTAAAACAAATAAAAATGACGGTAATATTGAGTTTTAAACGACAGACAATAAATGTGCACTGAAATTGGCGATTAACTGCGTACTCGTACTCAACGCTAATTGATTTAAATGACTATTACTTTGTGGGCTCTGTAAATTTTGGTCTGTTATACGCACCGAATTTTTTAGATGTAAAATAACATAAACTCACAGAATCACACTGTCGTGTAGGGATAATTTGAAAAAGTGCCTTCCGCATATATCCTGTCGCGGATTAGTCGGGTAAAAAATGAAAAAAAATCGAAATATACAATGATTACCTAATAATTCTAATGTATACCTAGTAGGCGGTGTATAATAATAATGATAAATTAATGTTAGAAGTACAAAAAAAAAAAAATGTTTTCTTAAAGACTTTTGTGACTTGCATACCTTACAATTTCGTAAGGTTTTAATAATATTTTAATTGTTTATATTTTGAATCTAATTTTCTATCGATTTTTGGCACAACAAATTCTTTCGTCTGTAAAATGTGACTTTTTATTATTATACAACAATAAGTATTGTAAACAATTTTCTTATAGGTAAATTCAACGCACGTGTAACATTTTAATAATGCACTTTTATTTTAGTAAAAAATATTTTGAAAAAAATTAAAAAAAAAAAAATTAAAATACCATACATTTACAAATGTTTTTAAAATTTTATTTAAACATTGACTTTTGTTGTTGTTGTTATTGTTGTTTTTTCTTCTTTATTAATTTCTTTAATTTTTATATAAGCAATAAGTTAAGTTTGATAATTTCAACACGATATTTAACATTTTGTTCTTCTTGAATCATAATATTGTTTATTTATTTGATTATTTCACATATAGATTATTGTTATATTTGATTTGTTTACAATTGCCACTTGTACGAGTAATTCTGTGCAGTTCACATTTATGTATATAATATAATATTGTCATCAGATGTGTAGTTTTTTTATTATTATCATTTATTTATTAATTATTTAGTCGTCTTCAAAAACAAAAAAAAAAAAAAAACAAAAACTTTACAACTACATAATAATATAATAGCTCAAAATGTAATGTTTATTGTCCTTTGTTCGATTTAATTATTAATACGGTCACTATTATATTATATTTTATACACATAGTGTTTAATTTTCATTTTTTTTTTTACATTCCTGCACCATGTCGTGCTCAATATTAGATGATTAATTTCTATTCCAAATTAAATATCGCTGCCTTTTGTCGGAGTGTTTTGTTATATTATTATTGTGATATTGATAACGATTATAATGTTGTAGACTGTTTTTTTTTCTTCTTGATTATGTTTAAAAAGATATTTTGTGACTTCCACAATATAATGTATGATATTATATTATAGTAATATTATGTTTAAATAGTATGTAAGCCGTTGATTTTGTTCTGTTATATGTCGTTTTTTTTTATTTCGTTCTTCATTTATTGTAGCGTCGTAGCAATTGATTTATTCTATTTGATTAAATTTATTTTCTATACGATTTTATTTCACTTTGTAAATAATAGGCACGGATTAGAAATGAAAAAAAAAAACAATTGTATTGTAAATTTAGCGCTCGTGTATAAAATGTGATTCAAATTTTCGCTGTGCAAATCAAATTAATTAACATTGTTTCTGAAAAAAAAAAAATGTGTACTAATTTTGCATGTGTCCCATCCAGTTTAGTTTCTTAAAAATTCGTTATTTTTTTTTGTCAGTTACCAAGTAATAATATACATTTTCTCATCAAAAAAATATTACTAGATTAACCAAGTGATAAAATAATACGATATGAGAGAATTTATAAGAACTAACATCACGACCATCACGTAATCAATAATGTATTGTACCAAATATTTTATTTATTGCATAAGGATTCTTGAGGAATAATTGTGTGTATTATTGTCATCTCATTTGTTGGTTTATGCAAACCTAACCTAAAATTTAAAAAAAAAGGTTTGTAAAAATCATTGTAGGTATAATGTTTTTAATTTAAAAAATACAATTCATTGTTTTACCATCAGTTTTGAAATGTTACTAGAAAATTCTTCAAAAATTATTATAATTTAGCACTTTTTCTTTACATTTTAGATATTCATCAAAATGATCTCCATAAAATTTACACTTAACACTTTATGGTATACACATTACATGTGTCATACTAACAAGTGAATTAAATAATGAAAAATCATAGTCCACGAGCCTATTAAGAAAATATATAATTGTATCATTTATTTGATATAATATTAAATCATGCCAGTTCAGTTAATAAAGTTCATCAATAGTATAAATAAATAAAAAAATTATTACAATATCAATGTTCATTAACTAAATAGGATTTTACAATTAAACTTTTCAAACGTTTATCAAAAATCTCAAAATATTCAATGATAAAATGATAAAAGTGTATTTTGATTGAAATATTCGAAATATAATATACCTAATAATTATAATTATATTATATTATAATATAATATCTGAAACGTGGACACAAGATACAACTAACAACCAATATTTAAAGTAAAAAACAAATACTTTTATGTGTAAATATCCTAGCCTTAGTCTTTACCAATTATTTCTTTTTATAATATTTTTGTGTACAGCAAACATATTATAAAGCACACAAAATTTAATTTAATTTACAAAATTATATTAAAATATACTATTGCATACATCTTCAAACTATATTTTCCTTAAACTGTGACAAAAAGTTTGTACCATAATAGCCAATCATAAACATAATAGTTCATCGAATATCGGTTGTATAGTTGTCACATATTTGTTATTTTTATTACATAATATAACCGAAATTATTAGGTTCTATTTTCAACGAGAATTTAATAAAGTATTATTCATCACAATTATAAATTATTATATCTGTAAATATACGAAAATATATATTTTTATAATTTAAAATTTATCATGCATTTGCAAGAACCGTAAAAAACTAAATTGTTCGCATAATAAAACTGTATTCAAATTAATCTACTCATTGATTGGAATGTGTAACTCGTTTCTACGGGATTTTGAACTCTGAATAAAAAGTTATAACCACTCGAGAATCCAGCGTTTAGTTAAATCTACAAAAGTGAAAACCAATTTCTTATAAAATTCTTATGTCGGTGGAAAAAGGGTTCAACTCCCATAACCATATCACCATATGTTATTTATCGGACCCCTTTGAAATAATAAAGCCCTATTTTGATTTAATTACGTGTGACGGTTATTGTTAATTTCATTGTAGATCGTATCTATATAATATTTCATTTCGGCTACCGTTGTAACTATAATACTACCTGCAACAAATTAACCCACTCAATCAGTGGCGTATTTAGGTTTTTGTCACGGGGGGGAGGGGTATGACTTTATAATTGAAGATACCAATGAGAATATTGTA
The DNA here is from genome assembly GCF_002803265.2 of Melanaphis sacchari. Taxonomy (NCBI): domain Eukaryota; kingdom Metazoa; phylum Arthropoda; class Insecta; order Hemiptera; family Aphididae; genus Melanaphis; species Melanaphis sacchari. The sequence goes on along the minus strand of NW_020271135.1, from coordinate 1,006,233 downwards.
CAGTATATTATAATATTTTAATTCTTGCAAATTTAATCAATTATTGATAAAAAAAAAAAGTAATAATAATAGTTTTTTAAATAATATAATGACTATAATTATTTGTGTGTATACAGCCTATGGGGGGGCATTCATCCCCTTGATCTCTCCCCCCCCCCCGTAAATACGCCACTGTACTCAATTATAAATGCTGTTCTTCAATGCGATCTGTGCATTGTGAACTATTATACGTCTAATGATCGTCACAAGCGAAATTCTTTATACTTTGTTTCGATGTCGATGATATTATATTATGACGCGCTTATCGAAAGTATGTGATTTCTTCGGTGCGAAATGACAATGATTAAATTCGATTGGTCATGACAGCAACGGTGAGCTTTGGATTTTATATTGATCCAGTCAGGACATTGTGCAGTAAGGTTTGTGAACAATACAATTCTATCTAATTTCAACGATATATATTTTCTCTTTTCCAAGAAGACCATGTCTTCTTGTATAATAGAATAAAACTGTGGTGGGTTTGTTTTTTATTTGACAGATAAGTTTGAGTTTAGCTGAATCGCAGTCACGGATACGCGTTTCACCTTATCCATACATAAAGTATATTACCTAATTATACCTATCTCTATTTTGACAATACGGCATATCTGTTTTTTTCTGAACGCGAATTGTGGTTTTTGATTTTTGGTTTTCTAGTAACACGGATTTAGATGTTTATCAATGAGAATAACAAACAAATCATTATCCGGTTTAAGTTGTCTTACCATGATAACCATATCGTATCTATATATACGAATTGATAGCTAATTAACGTGCTATCAAAGGGTAGGTACTCGAGCAAGTATTAAATGATATTCTACTGAGATCAAATACCTTTTGCGTGCAGTGACACTCAACGAAGAGCGTGTTGGCAATAATAATATGTACTTTACAAGCAATCACAAGAGTTGTAATGAAATCCGACCGGCAAAGAATGTACTGGTCCGTCAACGTAGTGAAAAAACAACATATGCATAACGCGGGTAATAATGAACGGATTGTTTTTACGGATTGTATCTGACAATTCCAACACGGTGAGCAATAAGAGTTCTCGATGTTGAGCAAGCGTTCGCATAATGGTGGAGGGTCTTCTTTATTCTCGCTCTACCCATTTAAAATGGTAACCGTTCGCGATATAAACAAACGCGTGTGAGTGTGGAGTGCGTTCAAGTACTAGTTTAATTCGCATAGCGTAAGGTACCACTATACCGTTGGTGTTGAGTGTAAACACTGTACTATTTAATTGTATAGTGTTTACCTGAATACCTAAATCGCGTATATGCGTTATAAGAATATTATTGCATTAGCATAACTTATGTGTCTTTTTTGTAAGTGTGAAAAATACATTTCTTTACAATATATTTGTACCATACCTCGTGACCATGCTACGAATTCGCTAAATTAATCTATTGAACGGAATTCCGTGTATTAAGTTGATCGTGACATATAAAGAATCCGAGTGATCATCTGTGAAACTGTTATCATAAATCGCTCGTATAATCTCAATATTGTTAAAATTTAAATTATTTTAATGGTTATACTGTTGTCTGAACAATATGATAATATGACCAAATATTGACTTTGTGTTATTTTATAAAATAATAAAATAATGTAATATTGATAATATGTATATTTAGGTTTTAGCTATGGTTCAGATCATAAAAATAAAATTTAAAGTTTCTGTCACCGTTATGGTTAATACCGGTATTAAAACCGATCTACATCGTATTTTATTATACGTTAGTAGTATTATTGGCATATACACAGAGTATTCTATAGTATAAAATACAATTTATATTAGTTGTTACGTAGTATTTAAATTAAATGATTTGTAATATTAGATTCACACTGGTAAATACGAGTCTGTGATGTACCATATATTTTATTTTAATTTAAATTACCAGGTGATCATAAAAAAATAAAGGTCTAATTTGACTAAACGTCAAAATTCACAACTGAATAAATATTTTTTGTATTTAACTCGTAAAATACAAATATTTACCAAAGTACATAATTTTTAACTAACTTAAAAATATCATCAATATGTTCTAAATTAAAAAATAAAAAAAAAATTCACTTTGAGTTTTTTTTTTTTTTTTGATTAATCATGTTATACAATTTACTTGATATATTATAATATATTATAATCAGACAGAGAAAAATATGAAAATGCCTGAAATAAAACTTTTTTTCTTGCTACAGTAGTATTTCAAGTGAAGTAAAATGTCACAAGTACTCTACAAAATGTATTCACTTAATAACCCATCAAAACTGTAAATACTTTTAATTAATAAATTTCTCATTTAAGATTTTATTTCTATACTTATTTTAACTTACTAATTTACATTAATCATTATATGATTTACTAATTATTGTTATCGATTTTTATACAATTATAATTTAAACTGTTTACATATAAACTACTTTAAATTTAATGATTTATAAATATATATATATATATTAGTTTATCATCAGCTACCACGACGATAGGAGGTTTCTCGCTCCGCGTCGCTCGCTTATCTACGTACTTTGTACTTAATACTGTCATACGTGCCTTCGTTTTATGCCTACTACTATTATTAATAACGCTTAATAGTAATTTACCTAGTGATTACGTTTTATATCGAATTCGCCGTAAAATGCTATGTAATATATGTAATGACGATGTTTTTGATGAAGATGAAATAAAATGCTCATCCTGTAATGGCTTTCACCATTTTGGTTGTGTTGCGCTAAGGGAAACGGCTTTTAGAAAAATGTCTAAAAGTGCAAAAAAAAATTGGTGCTGTATCAAATGTAAAAACGCCGTTAATAATTCTATTTCGGAAACGCCTATAATTACTCGTGCGGATATTAAAGTGGATCAATTGCTAACAAATGAATCTTTCAAAAATCTCGTTGACTCGGTAAATTTCATGAGCGACAAGTTTGATACATTTGGTAGTCAAATACAAGAACTTGTGATATCAATTAACACTATGAGGGAAGAAAATAGAATATTAAAGGAGCAAAATAATAATCTGCGTAATGATATTAATTTTTTGCAAAAAAGAATGAATAATTTAGAACAAAAAACTCTCGATAACTTTGTGGAAATTATTGGTGTTCCTGAAATAAGTAATGAAAATTGTAAGAAAACAGTGGAAAAAATTGCTACATCTCTAAAATTGAAAATCGAAGTTGTAAATGCGTTTCGTGTTCACTCAAAAATCAAGACACGGCCAAGTAAAATTGTTGCGGAGTTAACTATGAAACAAAACAAAAAAGAAATGATTGAACTATCCAGGAAAACGAAGTTAACAGGTAGTAATGTTGATGCTGACTGGAAAAATAATGCTATTTATGTAAATGATAACCTAACTCAATTTAACAGAAACTTATTCTTTAAAACTAAAACATTTGCTCGTGAATCGGGATATAGATATGTTTGGTTTAAAGATACAAAGCTATTTATAAAAAAAAATGATAACTCGAAAGCATTTCTAGTAGACAGTGAACTGTCTCTAACAAAATTAACTTAATTTGCTCTACCTAATATACACGCACTCTAAAAAAACTCTAAAAAAAAAAAAATAAAAAAAAAAAAAATATTTTGTAATGGAAAAATTATGTAAAGGATACTTGAATCATAAAACAAATTATTACGAATCATTTAATGAATATGTATGTATAAATAATATCAACAACAACTACTTTAATATAATATGTTGTAACATAAGAAGTGTTAATGCTCACTTTGATGAGCTCCTTTTGTTTTTGGGAAATGATAAAAATTTTAATGATATTGATATAATTATTCTTACTGAAACCTGGCATAATGTATTATCTTGTAACTATGAAATAGTTGGCTATAGCTTGTTCTTTTCATCCATAAAGAGAAATCAAAATGATGGTGTAATGGTTTTTGTCAAACATTACCTGAGCTTAGAATTTTTTGAATATAATTTCGTTGACTCAAATATAGTTAAATTACACTTTCCCAATACAGCTGTTCCAATTAACTTACTATGTGTATATAGGTCACCCAATACTGATAATGATGTCTTTATCGAAACATTAAGTTACCTCATTAAAGAAAATAATTATAGTAACACGTTAACCGTTATTGCAGGAGACATGAATATCAATATTGTTGGTGTTCAAGAGAAAAAAAATGATAAATATCTAAATTTACTGTCTGAATGTGGTTTCATATCTTTCATAAATGTTTTTACTAGATTACCTGCGGGTTTTAATCATTCGTGTCTAGACCACATATTAATTAATTGTAACGAAAACTTAATGAGTAAAATTAATTCGAGTGTGATACTATCAGATATCACAGATCACTGTACAATATGTGTTTCTATACCTAACAATGCCAAAGTAGATAATAAGGACAAAAGGTTTAACATTATTGATTATAATAGAATTGTATCTAATTTAATTAATGAAAAATGGCATAAAGTGTATAATGAATTCAACGATGCCAATAAATGCTATAATGCCTTTGAAAATATAATTCAAAATGAAATTACTAAATCAACAACTACTGTATTAATGAATGCTAAGAATAAGCAACTAAAAGATTGGATGACTAAAGGTTTATTAATTTCGGCCCGACACAAACAGTCTCTTTCAATGAAATGTAAAAAACACCCTAATAATGTACAGTTAAACTTACATTATAAGAAATTCAAAAACAATTACACAAAAACTATAAGACTAGCAAAAGAGAAATTTTACCAAACAAAATTTAAAAATGTTAACTCGAACGCTAAATTAACCTGGAAACTAATAAATGAGATTACCGGATCTAAATGTACAAGTGATAATGAAATTTTCAAAATAAAACTTAATGAACATGAAATACATACTAAAAATGATCCAATAACTGCGTCCAATATGTTCAATAATTTTTTCATTAATATCGCGAAAAATATAACAAATAAATCACCTACTTCAAAAAAATACCACGAACTTAAAAATATTTCTTTTAATGAAATTTTTTCTAATACAATTGAATCTTCAGATATACTTATTATTATAAATAGTCTTAAAGATGACACGGCAGCGGGTTTGGATGGAGTGACCGTGAAAATCCTAAAGCACATAAGCAAATACATAGTAGATCCCCTTGCTTTCATATATAATTTAAGTCTAAAGCGATGCATTTTCCCGGATAAACTAAAAATAGCGGATATTAAGCCTATATTCAAGAGTGGGGATAAAACAAATATGAACAACTATAGGCCAATATCCATGTTAAGTAATTATTCTAAAATTTTTGAAAAAATTATTAAATTAAGACTAATATCTTTCTTAAAAAAAAATCAACTTTTATCAAAAAACCAATTTGGCTTTAGGCCAGGGTTGAGTACTGATAATGCCCTTTATAAGGTTACCCAGTATTTGTACAGCGCATTAGATAATAATAAAAAATCATTGGCTATCTTCTTAGATATAGCTAAGGCATTTGATACGGTTGATCACGAAATTTTATTAAGTATATTGCCCAGCTTTGGAATAAATAAATGTAGTCTAACCTGGTTCAAAAGCTATTTAACTAATAGAAAGCAAACAGTTAAAATTAATGGAATTAATGGTAACATGTATGAAATTAAATATGGAGTACCTCAGGGTAGTGTATTGGGCCCTATCTTATTCATTTTATATATAAATGAAATTTGTGATCTTAACATTGAGGGTTCAATAGTAACATATGCGGATGATACCTGTCTGCTTTTCTCACATAATACATGGGAAGGGGTTTATGAAAAATCTGCAAATGGCTTTTGTAAAATATTAAAAACATTGAAAGAAAGAAATCTATCCTTAAACATAGAAAAAACAGTATTTATTCCGTTCTCTATTAACAAATCCGAATCTACTATTAGCTCCATTTCAATACACGAATGTTCTAATAACAATAACTGTAACTCAATTAACTGTAAGCAAATTAATAAAGTTATAAAAATAAGATATTTAGGATTAATTATTGATAACCACTTGAAATGGAACTTACATGTTAACAATCTATTAGGGAAACTACGCTTCATAACTTATAATATGTTCAAACTAAAAAAAATAGTTACAAAGCAAACTATGAGATTAGTTTATTTTGCTCTATACCAGTCCAATTTCCAGTACGGTTTATTAGTATGGGGTGGCCTTCGAGACAATATTATAAATCACCTAATAATAAATCAAAATAACGTTGTTAGAATTTGCCTAAATAAGCTTTCACTGAAAGGATCAACAATTGAAAATTATAAGGAATTAGGGGTCTTGCCAGTAAGGCAATTATATAAAAAAATAGCAATTATGTTCATTTTTAAACAACCTGGTTTTGATCAGTTACATAGTGATAATAGTCATATAAGAGAAATTAGAAAATATGATTGTCCAGTTAAATATACCTATAAATCCTTTGGTCAAACATTTGTAGATTATCTAGGCCCGACTTATTACAATTCTATGCCTCTGGACTTTAAAAGAAATATTATTACAAGTAAAAAAGTTAATATTAAAGGATTATTATATAAATATATATTTTTAGAATTGAATTATGATGTGTATAAATGCTAAATTGTATGTAATTTATATATGTAACAGTTTTTTTTTTTTTTTTTTTTTTTTTGATTGCTATAATGCTGTATCAACTAAATGTATTACTAATATATTTATGTTAAAACTTTACATCACTGTGTCTTTTCTTTTCTATTATTATATTATATTTTTTAAAGTGTTCATATTCATAAGTCAATGTACGTAATATTATAAAAATTACCTAATTATTTTATTTTATTTTATTGGTAAATGTAATAACTCCCTACCTCCAACACAAGCTATTAGCTTACAGGAGGTAGGTAATCAAAACTGTACCTATTTGTTAAATGTGTTTAATTTGTAACCATTTATTTTGATTTCTAATAAAAAAAAAAAAAAAAAATATATATACAATATTATGATTTAGTAACTCATTTCTGTTTTTCAATTAAAGACTTATAAGTGATGTTATCTGAATATAAAATCAATTTTTTATTTTTCTAACTTCGATTTATTGAGTGACAAATAAATAAGTTTTTACATTTTCACCATACTCGAGTTTACAATGAACTCCTTCACAACGATACTTAACAGTTAACGTAAATGTATCGTTGAATAATGTGAATCAATTTAATGAGCTGAATTTTAATTAGATTTTCTAAAGCATATAATATTTTTCTTAATTGGTTTGTCACAAATATGGTTATTCCATTAAAAATAAGGTCATATTAAAGTATACATATATATAATATATTTACAAGTCTTAACTATTTTCATGAAACTTATACATGTACATAAGAATACTTTTATTGTACACACATTATTATTTGTTTTAATATTTAAGTACTTGTTATAATGGTAAATTAATAATAAAATTTAAGAATTTTCCAAGTAAAAGAACCAATTTTGTCACTTTATCATAATTGAGTTCTTCTTAATTCATTATTGACATTAGAAAATAGCTCACCCCAAAACTGGAATCCTTTAACATAAAAGTAAGTAGTGTATTGAGTTTTTACAGTTAAAACATTTTAACTGAGTAAATTAAAATAATTAATGTTTATCATATCATGTATATTATATATATTTAAGAGTGTGGGTAACTTATTGCATGTTTGTGTTGAAATTACCATATATTATTTTTACAAACCTATTTATTTTTCTTATTAACTGTGTTGTTAAAAATTTTTATTTCATCTGAAATATAAGTTAGTTTTGTTGTTTTGTATTTAATAAAATAAAGTATGATAATATTATAAATTTGTGAAATTTGAACAATTTATAACTTTTATAAATTAAAATTACTTCAACCATAATTAACTTTTCTAAAATATAATGACTAACAAAAAGCAAATAGTAATAGTAATTTTAACCTTATATTTTGTTTAAAAAGGCCAATAAATAAGTAAATAACACGTTTAATTTTCTAAATTAAATTAAATAACTTTAAGTACAATCATCGAATTGCATATATTATATTTGAATAGTTTCCACAGTTCTAATGCACTTATTTACTAAAGTTATATTATAACATGATTATTATGAAGGCAGGTATAATATTGATGTCGATATTAATAATTATATTATATCCACAAACGAATACATTGAAATTGTTAAACAAAACTTTGTGCTATACGTATTTTTATTCTAAATGTAATTTCAACTAAATATTGAAACGAATGTACCAGTTTCGGTTTATTACAGCTCTATACAATAATTTAAATTGGTAATAAGATAAATATATATATATATTTATATTTAGATCATAGATTTATAATAATATAATTAAAATTTTTGATTTTTTCAAATAGTAATTAACTAACAAAATGTATTACTATATTATAAAATAATATTGACTAAAAAATTCTTAATCTAATATTTATTATTTTTTTGTTTTTATTGAGTACGTCATATTAAATATTTTTTGTGCAAAATTGACAATATAACTAATTTAAATAAAATATGTTTTACGCGTATTTAATCTATTATATATTATTCATTCATACGGTATGCATACAGTAATTTATACCATAAAAATATAATTTTTGAATATATTAATGAAAAAACATAAATGGCTTTCACTGCATAAATAATAAATATGATAATAAATTATATCTATTATTTTAAACCTATAATAATAAGTATACCTAAATATATTACATTGTTAGTTGAGAGTTTTTTCATATTGTTGTCTCTAAAGAAAAATGTTATATTTTTTTGTTTAAAATGTAGACATCCTACATGTTCCGTTTATGTGAAAACATCAATAAAGTAGTTAGGTGAATATCTCCTTGTTGCTATATAGAAAATTAGACATTTAAAAAAAATAATTAAACGTTGAAATTACTTCAGAAATAATGTTAATAAAAACTCAATAAATAACTTGAATTCAAAAAAATAAATTAATTCTAGTCAAATCTATGTAGCAAGAATTTTTTTTAGTAAACATACATGAAATGCAACTACTTTTATGCGTATTTCATCTTATTCCATATCCATCAAAGAAGCTTACAATGTTTTAAGCTTATTTATAAATAAAAATGTATCCTGATTTAATAACAACTACATTTTTATTTTTTTTATAATTACTCCTTTATTATGTCATATTTTTGGATATTCAACATTATTTATCCTATTTCAAAAGCGTCGAAAACCACTATAGTCAAAAATATTGACCAATATTTTTACTTTTTTATAAGTCTTAATTATTAAAAAAAAAAAAAAAAATTAGATGCCATACTAAATACTTTTATTTTGAATTTTTGAAATGAGTCTATTCTATTCTTCACAGATGTGCTACTAGTAATTTACTAACCTAAGAATAATAAACAATTGATTATTTTTCTTCAAGTCATCAAATAGATGTTTTATTTATACAGATCTTTCAAAAACTATTGCAGTGTATATAAAACCAATAAATCTTAAAAATAATGTTTAAACAGTTGGAAATCAATAATTCACTTCTTTTTTTCATAGCTCTCTAGTCATAAATAACAATTTGTTAAAGATCACAATTATATGTTCGAAAAGCATACCTACATTTTTCTTTTCAGTCCTTTAAGGTGTTAATTAATAGTGCTTATTTAATTTATTTATTAATGATTTGCTTTCATCTGATTAAAATATGTTATTATTAGCTAATGATTTAAAAAATTATCTGGTCTAGAAGTCTTTTAAAGACGTGAAATTACTTAAATCTGATCTAGATATGATATTAAATTGGTATATTCTACATTTTTTGTCAATTGTTATAGAATAATATAATTTACCATTAAGCGTAAATCTAACTCTTTCAAAAACAAATAAATGGTACTTAACATAAAAATATAAAACAATTTAAAGAATATTTTTTTTCAAACACTAAAAGTAAAAAAAAAATACAGTTGATAAGTTTTATTAGACGTTCTTGTAATAAATTTAAAAATGATGGTGCCTTTCTGTCTTTTCCACTGAATTTAAGTAAGGTATATTTTAAAATATATATCTATGTTTTAGTTTTTTATCTCAAAGATCATAATATTATGTTTAAAGGTGTTCAAAATCATTTATGAGTTTTTTATTATTTATCAAACGTTGTATTACTAGGTAGCTAACATTTTTCTTAAGAACTATTACTTTATTTTTTAAATCTCATATTTCTTAAAAAGAGAAGACAAAAATTATATATATTTACATAAAGTATTATTTAATTTTCGAATGTCAAAACTTACTTTAAAACTGTTTTCCTGATTTCGGTAAAAGTTATTCGATCTACTAATACCTTTTATACTCAAAGTATTAAGATAAATTATTCTGCCAACTCACCAATCTTTCGAATAATGTGTAACATAAATTTATTTAATGCAGATCATTTTATTTTGACTATAAAAAAATATTTAAATAATTGATTAAGTTTGATTAAGTTGTTTGAAATTATAACAACTTTTATAAATTTTAAGTTCATCGAGTTAATCATTTTTTCATATTGCAAAATATATTTTTTTATTATTTATTTTTTTTTTTTGTTAGTATTAATATTCCTTTAATTTTTATCATCATAAATATTTTATTTAGATTTTATTCCTTATATAATTACATACATAAAATAATATAAAGTATTAGAATAAAATAAATATAAAATAATATCTGGTATTTATCTAAATGATTACACACTTTGAACAGCCTGAACATATTTTATTTAACTTATTTATCAGTAAACGGTAAACGCTACTTTCCACGTAAAAACTACGTTCAGTAATAATTTGCTATAATTTATTCTATTTTCAAAATACAAAAACCTAATTTCTAAGTTGTTTATATATGACATGAATATATATTACAATAAATCTACTTATAACGGAGTTCTAGAGGTATCAACTTTTATTTATTTATTTTTTAGATTCTGAGCGAAGCAATGAATGTATTGATTTTACGAAAATGAGTTTTTTTATATTTGTATATGTTAGCGTTAATGTATGAAATTCCGTAATTCTATAGAATAACTAGTTATTTTATAGAATTACGGGTACTTTCAGTTAATGTATTGAATGAATCCATAAATATATACTTCAACTAGTTATTCTACATACCAACTAGATATTTTATAAACTAACAATAATGGTTTAGTTAATGTATTGAAAACTATTATTGAATAAAAGTTTTATTATTATATAAAATATTAATATTAATTTTTTTTTTAAATTTACAATTTATTTATTAGTACAGGAACTTTTTGGGTGGCATTTAGAATTACAAAGTAAATTATTTTTTAAACATATGCACCGTTTTGTGGTGCACTTTTGTTGGCATGTACATTTAAAAAACCCTTGTCCATTACCAAGTGATTGGGATTCGGATGCTTTTCGAAGGCAAATATCTACATCTGGAACGTCACTAAGCGTAATAAACTTTTCTGTGCATAAACTAAATTGTGACCTCGCGTAATGTTGTTTTAGTATACCGTATTTAGTTCCTAAAACAAAATTATTTGAATTATTAATAAAAAAATTAAAAAAAAATTACCTAAGCGATAAAATCCGTCGGTTGTTTTTTCTAATACAATTGCAATTATAGATTGTGGATCACATTTTGACCTGTCAACATCTGGAATTTTGATTCGTACGTTACATCCTTGAAGAGCAGGTGGATGAGACATATCTGATTGTAGTTTCATTCTTTTAGCTTGACGTTCTAAGCATTTTTTTGCTTCTTCTCTTTTATTGGAAATATTTTCTTTATTTATGCAAAGTTGACACAATTCTTCCTCGGTATTCCCTTCATTTTCCATAAATATATGTTTGCATATTTTACAGTTATTTTTCTCTAAATCTTTGTTAATTTTATTATTTAAACTTTTGTCTGTATTCAAAACTTTCAAAATATTGTCTGGAGTATTTGAAGAAATTCCTACTTTTGGGGAACATCCGAACATAGCTTCATAAGGACTTCGTCCTATCCCCCTATGAAAAGCTTTATTTTTCATAAATTGAATAAACCTTAGCCCTTCACTCCATTTTGTTGTGTTGTTGTCCTTCATCCAGGTAATTATCATATTCTCTATATCTTGATTTGCCCTCTCCACTGATCCTTGGGACTGACTGTGGCGAGGTTTGCCATGAATAATAGATAATTCAGGCCACATTTCTTTTAATGAATCTATTGTTTGGTTTCTGAATTCACGACCGTTGTCACTTTGTAGTACACTTGGAGCACCGAACACCGTAAAAATATCTATGAGACAATATGCTACTTCTTCAGCTCTTTTCGATTTTAATGGTTTTATAATACAAAATTTAGTCAAATGATCTTGATACACCAACACAAATTTATATTCACCATCAGCTTGACTTTGATAATCAATAAGATCTAATTGACATCTACTATTTAATTCAGAAAAAATCATAGGATTTGTCACGATACCTTTTTTTTCACTTTTTTGTTTTTTTACACATGATTCACATAAATTTAAAAAAATTTTGACGTTTGATTGAGTAATATTTTTATATTTTTTTTTGAGTTCATACATCATTCTGTCTCTACCACCATGTCCAATAGATAGGTGAATGTTAAGTAAAATATCATATAATTCTTCGTCGTGGACGTAAAATATAATATCAGAATTTTCTTTCATTGGACGTATAAGTTTTTCATTACCTTGCACTTCTATCACATCATACCGTTGTACTAACCAATAATCACGTGGCGATTCTTTTTTTCCTGTTTTAATACGTTTCACTTCACTTATTAAGGAATCATATTTTTCTTTCAGCAAAAACGTGCTGTTATTACGTTCTGTTGTTGTATTTTTTATAATTGTATCAAATTTGGTTTTCATTTTAAAGCACACTTATTAGTTATTACACTATACAACACTAAAAATGATTAAACTAACTAGTAAGTAAACTCGCAGTACACTGTCACACGAATAAGTCTAGTCTATTCCAAATGGTGTGGTTCAATACTATCTTATCTTATTATTTTTATTAATAACAACAACGGTAACAAATTTTGTATGTTATCTAATCCAGTCCCGGTCATATCTACCTAATGATATAAATTTCATACATTAACGAAAACCCAATCGGTATTTTATATATTAACTAGTAAAACCGTGTAATTTATATATTAACGAACATATTTAGGAATTTTATAGAATAACTAGTTATTTAATAAAATAACGTATTACATACATTACCGCTAACATATATATACATACCCAAAAATAGTCAAAAACATGCTTAAATTTCCAACTTAAAGATGGTTTGAATAAAAAATAAGAACTAGTTTGTATTTTAAACAGATCAAAATTAAAAAGCTTCAATATTTTTCAGATTAACCGAAAGAATAAATAAGAAAAAAATAGGAATTATTACGCAAATTCAGTTTTAAACAAAATCGGTCTTATTTTTTTTTTTTTTTTTTGGCAGAATTTTTAAACGGAAATCCGTTAAAATTAATGTGTTGACTAATTGATTGAATGATCGTTTTCTACACAATTTTATTTTTTTTATTTTTTTCATAAAATATATTAATAAAACAATTTTTCCTAGGTCAAAAACTTAAAAAAATATTAATACAATATACTATATAATTTGTTTATTGAGATATGAAAAAATATTTGAAAGATAAACATAATTTATTTTTCTGTAAGTATTTGACGATATTAATTATAAAGAGCAAAACAAAAAGAAATATTTGATTTGAAAATTAAATGTTAGTTTGTTTATAAGTAATTTATATTGAAATCATAAAATCTTAAAATGTATTCAATTGTTTATAAATTTGTGTATTAAAACTATAAATAACTATATTATTAATGATTTTATTCAATAAAATTGTTCTCAGGGTCAGTTATATATTATTATGTTGATGTGTTTTATACCCACAACAATATTTAAAAATACAATGTTTCCACAAAAAATTAATAGATCTACTGCATTACTATACTTACTACTTACTACTAATAAAATAAATTACTTTACGTAGTAGCAATAGATATCTAAAAAAAAATAAAAATAATAAAATATACTTGGTGGTTTAAGTTGATATAGCTTCTCCCCGCTGAGTATCGTTTTTGTATACAATGATAATATATCGCATTTAATTCAAATGTAACACATTTTTACAGTGTTCCTAACCTACTGTATAGCAGAACGGCACCGAATCGCTCACATTTTTTTTTTCTATTAAAAGTAAACGTTAAACGACTTTTGGACAAAATATAACATAAGGATTTATATTAAGATATATATAGCTATAACATAATAATAATTAAATAAAAACAATTAAAAAGTAGGCAAGTTAGATAAGTGAATACCGTTTTACTGTAAAATCGGTATCAATAAAATAACTATTGTGAATAAGTTAAATTTTAATTAAATGATATTGTATCATTATATAAGAAAAACGATTCTGAGCAGAATCGGTTTGCCAGTATATATCACAAAGTTAATTTTATCATATGTTTTTTGATACAATTATTTAAGTAATTTATTTTATTTTTAGTCTTACTGTAGATGATTTAATATTTTACAAAAATATTACATTTATTATATTATTAGAATTGAATTATTAAACAATAGTATTTATTTATAGCATATTATATCAACTTGTATAACTTAAAATGAAATTACATATTTTTGTATACATAGTAAAACCGTGAAATTAGATTCATAGTATGCACAAATAGGTAATATTTCAAAATAAATCAAAAATTTTATTATGTAGAGTAAAATTCATAGTTATATGATATACGAGTATAAATATACATAAAAGTGTTAAGTTCTCGTGAATAGTGTTTTTAAATCATAAAAATAAAAATAAAAAATAATATTGTTATTTTTATTCTCGTGTAATTTTATCTAAATTTGAACAATAATATCTATAAAAAAATGTTTGTACTTTTATATTTTATATTTTATAGTCTCAGTACGATTTACTTATAAAAAATATTTTATTACATTTTCTATAATTAGATTAGAAAAAAATATATAATGCATTTTTAACAACAAAATAATTAGTACATTTTTAAAATTTTGAAAAATTTTAAAATGCTTATAAAAATTATTATATCAATAGATTTTTAATATTTTTTAATTGAGAAATCAATAACTTATGCGTATTAAATTTTTAAACATTTTTACCAAGTAAATAATTTTTTATCAATATTCATAGAAAAAAAAAAAATGATAATGCCTATATAAATACCTCAAACATAATAAAAAGATGTTGAAAAAATTTATCACGTAATGAACAATTATAATATTATTATTTTCTGAAAATTTCTATTATCTTTAAATGTAGTAATATAATGTAGTATAATACTATAATATAATATTACTAAAAAAAGATCGGTATTTATAAGTTTTGTAATATCAATGATTGACACTATTATCAATAAATTAAAAAGTTTTTATTTTTTGTACGCGATACATAATAATGATATTTATTTTATCATTCGTGTTGGACATAAGTACATAATGTATGACTTTTATGGAATTTTAAATATTTTTATTTTAATCTTCAACAATTTGAACAAGACAATTGTGTAATTAAATAACTGCAATACAAATTAATGCTTTACTGATTTTCTACAGTTTTCATCGCACAAATAAAACATTAACTTTGGTAGAAATTTCACCATGTCATACTAATGAGTTTTACGCCACAGTTAACGATTTATATTCAAACTCGTAGTTGCAGTTTTAATAGTGCGAAAAAAAACATTAGTCTTACGACGTGGCTTAGATATTAATTATTTATACAGTAATATAATACTTTACAGTGGGATTAAAAATTGTGTCCAGTTAGAAAATTATCACGAAAAAGTTTTTAACGCAATTAAATTTCCAGCACAACTATGGTTTTGTCCTTTTTTTGTTTAATGACCGTCGAGAGACCCACCACATACAATATAATATTATGTTATATTATTATCACTCGTACAAAATACACATTCGTTTTAGTTTATAGATCAGTCGGATAAGTGTAGTGATTAGTGATTAGCGCCGTCATCTCCTTCAAATATCAAAAAGGTTTTGAAAATAAGTCACGCTGCACAGGTCTAGAATTTCTGACAGTTTTCTCGATTTTGGTGAAATTTTAAAACAATATTTAATCATAAATTTGAGCTCAAACTGATTGTAATTTGTGTAAGATCGTAGTATGAAAAACAAAAAACTCATCGTAATCATTAACTATAGATAATGTGACATGTAGTAAATGGATTTTCGAGGTCACAATCGTTCGTAATATCACTAAAGCTAACGAAAAGTAATTGCAGTATTTTAATAAAATAAGAAAAATTAAAGAATACAAGAATTTTATTTTTATTTTTTGAAATGGAATTGTAAAAAAAAAGAAAAGTGAATTCGATTTTTCGCAAATCAAAAGTGGAAGCACGACAAGTGAGGGCAAGTAAGATACAGCTTCCCTGATATAATGAGACCGAAGGGAATACAAATAAAAAAATAATGTAAAAACATGTATTTCTCAATTATTGAATATTTCTTCAAACTCAACGAACTTTGAAGTACTCGTAACGTTCTATAATAATTACTATTTATATTCATAGATTTTCATTTTTCGTTATTTTTACACTGTAAATTAATCCAGACAATTATTATAAAAATATACGATCGTCACAGCTGTGATAATCGCGTTATCGGCCGTCGCATGCCGCGATACCATTACGCATACGGCCCTATCGTCGTGTCTCACAACGATTGGGCCGAAACATAATATTATTCTGCAATCTCCGTTAGCCAAAATGGATAGAAATATTCACTAATACGGCAAGGCGAATTAAATAAAAACACACGTATAATATGCCTATGACAAAATCTAGCAGAAACAGTATTGCATCCTGAAGTTAATGCCGGGTTTTAATATTCCGATCAGACAGGACCCGTGCACTGAAAAATCGGGTTTCGGCACACGAGAGGTTTGTTCGTGTCAACGGCTATGTGCCCTCGTGCACGCGGCACGTACTTACGCGCGTTTAATTCGCAGTGGGGTAGGTCGTCCCGGTGCGCCCACACAACAACATCACATTATGTACGCCGAAAATCCACGGCGGTGTCGGCGACACGCGAAACCGCGTGCAGATTTCGTTAAGTTCGTCGCGTCGCTTGCCGCCGCCCGACGCCGACTACGACGCTGACGACTGCCGCTCCGCCGGTGGCGGTACATCAGTTTCATCGTGACCGTACGTAGCTCGGTCGTGCCCGTCGCCGTCGCGCTCCCTCTCACCCCTCTTGCACATTCGATCGCGATCGTGTCCACGTTTTCTCGCTATCACGTTTTCGTCTCCGATCGTCTGCCGAACAGCTCTCTGCCAATCCTCGTCCCTAAACTGCAGGATCGCTAGCCCCTGGGGGGAGGGTCGTCTCTCTTGATTAGTGGCGTCTCCGTGAGCGTTCGGCGTCGGTTGTCCAGGTGGTTCCGACGAGTGTACACCGGGAGCACACCCGTAAGTCCACGAAATATATGGGGCAAAACTGTGGTCCGCGTTGAAATCTCCACTTAGAGCCCGACCGAGATTTCGGTGCTCTCTTCGACGTGACACGTCACATATTTTTCTCTCGCCACAACTATACTAATCGCACTCGCCAACTGCACTCCACTCCTGCCGCCGATCTATAGTGTTGACAAGCGTACGCCGTGTTCCGCGTGACCTTTGAATTTGTACCAGTCGGTAAGTATTCAACGACGTATACAGTAAATTATTATTATAAACGCGTTTTTTTTATTTTTCTTGATGACACATTTTTATGGCTAACGCAGAGACCCTTATTCCGATATTAATATTTCCGATAAGATAATAGGTCCCGACTACTGTTTCATTTTATAATTATTATTATCGCATACAAGAATAACTTCCTGGCTCAAAAAGCGGAAATCGATTCAAATCGTGCGGTTGTCGTCATTTTTATTATTATGTCCTTTCAACGATAGTTTCGATTTGGGTCGTTAAAACGATCGAGAATAAACGATGTGCACGATCGCTATACGTATAGCTATCCTATAAACATTTAAAGTCCCGACGAAATAATGTTGTCAGGTTAGCTGTTGGATTTAATCATAAAAATCATAATATTTTGTACTTTCGTTGATACTACTATATACGCGGGATGATCAGAATGGATTCATGTCGCGAACGGTGGTTCTTAATGTGCTCACGAAGTCTTCGTCGACTTTGATCACACGTGTTTCCAATCGCTCTATTTTCTGTGTACGGTTTGCGCCAAATGAATAAAAATGAGTTAATGTTATTCAACCAGTTATGGTGTTATAGCTGTGTAAAAAATCATCGTTTTGACGAGAACTCGCGTGTTTTAATAATAAATTTAAAAATATACTCATTTTTTACAATGGCAATAACAACAACAAGCGGTGTATGTCAATTTATTTTCATAGGCGACGACGGGTGCTTAGTTTTATGTTCTAAGTAAATATATATATATATTAAAACATGCGGTAACTTCGATCGAGCAAAATTTCGTAGTTAGCTTCAGTGAAAAATACCAACTTTAATAAAATTATAAATCTGTAAATTTTTGAATGTTAAGACAATTGATTATACTATTTTAGGTTGGTGTATTTATTGAAAGATAAACATTTAATATTTATTTTATCGTTTGATCGTATAAATAATCGAATAATTCATCAGCTTATTATATTAATAATAAATAAAAAAAAGTCTATGTAAAATTACATAAATACTAAAAAAAAAATGTCCTTAATTTCTTACATTGCACCATTTAATAAAAAAAAATTAAATCTTTTAAGATCACAATGTGTAAAGAATTATCTTAATTGTTATTTATGTTCTGGTCATGGTAAGTAAACAACAAAGTTATTTATTTTTTTATTCATTTAAATGATTTTGTATAATTATTTTGGAACGTTACCCAGTTTTTCGATTAGAATGGAAATTTTAACAACGAAATTCATTTTTTGTATTATGTAATTAATAAAGTTTTGAAATTAAACATTTAGATTAAAGAATTTCATAAAATTATGTAAATTTTCGTCAGATTTATAAAAAAAAAAAAAAGTTGTTTTATTAAATATAAAAATATAATATTATGATTTATTCATTATTTTTATGGTTTTAAATGATATAATGTGTACTAGATACACCACAGCGTAACATAGGTCATCAAATTATTTTTCTCATTTTACTTGCATGTCTGTATGTATAATATAGAGGGTCATTTATAGATCAAAATGAAAAAAAAAATCTGCACAAACTACGCAACGTTTTTTGAATCTTTTAGCAAAAAAAAAAAAAAAAATAGTAACATTATTTCATTATAACTAATACTAATAATTATTACTCGTAAATTTGATTGAATTGAACTTTGGTTATAATTTGTATGAATTAATTGAATATTATTTATTACTTGAGAGTTTTCTTTTATCAACAAAAAAAATCAAAATCAAAACAGCTTTTACGCGGCGTATTGTTGATGTGCAATCAAAATAAATTGATCAACTATACACAAGTATAATTAAAAATTAACGGATTACGAGTTTCCTTTCTATTTCGCTGTAATTCCCTTTTCGCGGAACCGTTTTATGAATGTACCAATGATGATTAAATAATTCCAAATCATCTACGCCATTATAAACGTGACTGTCGGAATATGTCACAGTTTATTCGATCGGTTGGTCGTAGAAAAAATAATTTCTGAACGCGACATGAGGTGAGAACACGAACAAATTGTTTTTATTTTAAAAATGGATGGTTAAAATATATATCACTAAACTTAAAAACTGTTGCACATATAATTATGTATAAAATAATTGTATGCTATCGGTGTACGTAACATTATTATTTAATCTTTTTTAGAACGAAAATAATTGAATCATTTATTTTAGATACTTTTAAGATATAAGGTATAACAAAACACAGGATATGTATTTGTCTTAGGTACATATTTTCTATTACAAATATTTATTTCTCGTACGCACTTTTTCGGGTTGAAGGTACACATTTTTGTGCATCGACTATCAACGCGTGTCTCATGGTACGTTCAAAAATGTGTTTCTTACTCGACTGTCTCGGTGAATTGTGTAAGCACAAAGAAAATCTACCGTAAACCATCTGGATGCAAGTTGGAGGGAAATGTCTATAAGCTTGGGCTTAATAGAATTTTGCTCATAATTGTTTTTGAAGTCGGTGTATCCCGTATGACTTTGATTTTTTTTACGCTTTTAAAAGTAAAACGGATATCACTTTTTCATTTATTTTTTATTATTATATATATATATTTTTTTTTTATCATCCTTTGTTTGTGTTATTTTATAAAATTACTGCAATCGCGGCTCCGAGAAATTGGTTTCTTGTCAAAATTGTGATAGACAATAATAAATTGTTTAAGATCACAATACAGGTAATTTAATAAACGATTGTGCTGGGTGCAATGCTATTTGTTTTAAATTGTCCAAGACATATGTATATCCTCCTTCTATGTATGATTACAGTATAATTTATTTAAATTGTTGTGGTGAAATATTCAATGGTAATCGTCATTTCTAACATTAAAATGTTAGAGTTGTGGATTCTCATTAGACATAGTGAACGAATTTTTTTTTCTATCTAGTTTACGTTTGAACACCACAACACTAGTATAATTATCTACTCTACGATGACAGCTAGTATTAAATTTATGGTAATCCTATACGG